>NC_052156.1:21669653-21969653 GCF_902713615.1 Scyliorhinus canicula | reverse complement strand
ACAAGACTCTCAGGTAATATGTGCTGAGAATGGAATGATTGTTACATTTAAAATCTGCCTCTGAGCCCAGGCCATGTCATCAATAACCAGCACGTTAGTGGTCTCCATCTGAACTTAGACCCGGTTGGAGTAGTGGCAACTGTGAGAATGGTTGGTCAGCAAGTTTTGGTCCGTTTGTACTGGCGAATGTGGCGAGGGAAGAGAGCATTCTTCACACGGTGAACCTTGGGAAAGAAACAGGTCATTGTTATTGTCAAATCGTGCCCGCCAACAGTAAATACCTTGTAAGTGATTAGAAATAAAACTGCACCATCGTGAAAAAAGAAAATGCACGATTTGAAAGGACAACCGTCAGATCACAAAAAACTGTCATACATACACCTCCATGAAACAAAGTGTTGGTCCATAAAGCCCAATATATATTGAACCCCTTAAAACCCCCAACTCCACTACCATGTGAATACAGTTGGTATAGAGCGTAGTAAAAGATGAAGCCTTTGTCCCTTAAAGAAACAGCGATGCAGTGGAAGGTGGGAACACAGGGTTTCACTATGTTTCCAGTGCCCATTGTCTCATTCGCACAGGTCAACTAATCTTTGGATGTCAGTCTGAATTAGGAGAAGGGACAGGCGGGATGCTTTGCCCACAGTCCTTCATCCCCTCACAAGGGGGAGCTGTGGAGACAGTTTCCCCGGCAGAGGTTGTCAAGTCAATTTTCCAAAGAGAAGTGTCGATAGTGGAATGTATGCTCACCCTCACCATTCAAAATGGGGCTGTCCCACAGGTTCAGCTTATTCTGGTGGTATCAGCACTGGTGACCAGCAGCTGGCATGATCCTGGCATAAGTGGATTTTCAGGAACATGTTTGGATTTCAGTGGGAAAGAACTGACCACTCAGACTCTAGGGTGCACCTTTGATCAATCCTGAGGTCATCGGAATTAAATCTAGAAGTGAGTTTTTCTTCTCTGGGAAGTCATTAATTGGTTCAGTCTGTCTTGTCCTGCTAATAGCAGAATAACTAATCCTGCCTGACTGGCCCCCTGTCAATACCTCCAGTTTCCCCAAACAGTGAAATCAACCAGGAGGCACTGCTCCCGTGATTTGAAATGGAGAGGTCAGATTTGCAGATTACAATGGGCTGGATTCTCCGTTTGAGAGACCAAGTCCCCACACCGGCGTGAAAGCGGTGGCGTTGACTTCTGGTGGCGGCTACGAAGGAGTAGGTCGCAAATTAGGTGGCTCCCGCTCGGGTCGGAACTTTGGACCTTTTTCCCCGATTTCTTGTCGGATCAGATTTGGAAAACTGATGTTGGATGCAACTGTAACGGGGAATCCTACATCAGTGCTTGGAGAGGCGGACCAGGAGTGCTCGCAAAGGAAGAAATAGGCGAGCGGAGAAGGCTGGGGCTGAGGCTGCAGCGAGGGAAAGCATGGCGGATGACCAGAGTCCTGGCTCGACGACCCAGCGGTCAATGGAGCGGCTGATGCAATTTATCCAGGAGGGCTTCGCCAAGCAGAAACGGGAATGCTTGGGCCCGATTAAGGAATTAATTGCGCAGCTGGAACTCAGACTGGGTGCTCAAGACCAGTCCAGAAAGTGGAGAAGGCACTGATTGAGCAGGAGGAACATCAAACAGCAGTGGAGGTGGCGATGTTGAGAGACCAACAGAAAAGGCTCCTGGAGAAGGTGGAGGACCTAGAAAATAGGTCCTGCCGGCAGAACCTGAGAATCGCGGGTCTCCCGGAGGGATCCGAAGGAACGGACGCAGGGGCATACTTAGCGGGTATGTTCGAGAAGTTACTGAGAGAGGGGACGTTCTCCCGACCCTTGGAGGTAGACAGGGCGCACAGAGTGCCAGCAAGGAAGCCGCGTGTAGGTGACCCCCCAAGAGCAATGGTGGTGAGACTCCACAGGTACCTGGGCATGGAGTGTATCCTACGGTGGGCCAGGCAGACACGGAGCTGTAAGTGGGAGGATATATGTCAGGATCTGAGTGCGAACATGGCCAGGAGAAGAGCGGGGCACAACCAGATAACTTTGACACTTTTCAAGAAGAAGGTTAAGTTCGGACTGCTGTATCCGGCCTGTCTTTGGGTCACTCACGAAGAGCAACATTTCTACTTAGAGTCGCCCGAGAAAGCAATGGACTTGGCTAGAAGGAAAGGGCTGGTAGCGGACTGATGTGTTTGGAATGAACTTTGCTGCAGCGTTCATGTTTGAAAAAGTTTTTGTTTTTGCATGTTATCTGTAATGCCTTCTGTATCGTCTTGGGGCCTGCGGATGAGCTGTGTGAGTTAAAGTTTGCATTTGCACTGATGGGGGAAGGAGGTGTGAATGTTAGATGTTGGATCTTCTTTTTGATTTTCTTTGTATTTCTTTTGGGCAATTGGGTTGGGATTGTTTTCATTTGCATATGTGTGTCCGAGCAGGGGAGGGGGGAGGGAACAATAGGCGGGAAAATGTTTGGTGCCATGGGCGGGGGCCACCAAGCTAGCTGGGCAGGCTAGCTCGGGGAAGCGCAGTGGGGGGGTGAGCAGATCTTATGCTTGTTGAAGGGGACTGTTTGTATAGTGCTTTTACTGGAGGGGGGAGGGGGGAAATGTTCTGCTGACCAGGGGATGAACTTTTGCTGTAGGACAATAGGGAGGTCGGTGATGGAGGCTTCCGGGGATGGGGGGGGAAAACGGGCATGTGAATGCATGGGGCGCAGGCTGGAGATTGGCCCAAGAAAGGTGATGGCTGATTGGCGGGGGGGGGGGGGGCAAGAAGCCCCCCAACCAGGCTGATCACATGGAACGCAAGAGGGCTATATGGACTGATTAAGAGGGCATGCGTGTTTGTGCATTTGAGGGGACTAAAGGCGGACGTGGCGATGTTGCAGGAGACGCACCTTAGAGTAACTGACCAGGTCAGATTAAGGAAGGGATGGGTCAGGCGGGTTTCCCTCTCGGGGCTGGACTCTAATATTAGAGGGGTCGTGATTCTGATCAACAAGTGGGTGTCATTTGAGGCGGGAAGAATAGTTGCGGATGTGGGGGACGGTACATCATGGTTAGTGGGAAGCTGGAAGGGCTGCCGTTGGTGCTCGTGAATGTGTACGCTCCAAATTGGGATGATGTGGAGTTCATAAGGAGGATGTTGGGGAAGATCCTGCACCTGGATTCGTATAAGCTGATCATGGGTGTGGGGGTGGGGGGGCAGCAGAGACTTCAACACAGTCATTAACCCAGGGCTAGACCGGTCTAGCTCAAGGATAGGTAGGGTGCCAGCAATGGCAAAGGAGCTAAAGGGGTTTATGGAGAAGATGGGGGGTGGACCCATGGAAATTTGGGCAGCCGAGAGTGAAGGAGTTTCCTTCTACTCGCATGTGCATAAAGCATACTCCCGGATTGATTTTTTAAATCCTGAACATTGTTTTACTGACGGGGCTGGTGGACACTGAATATTCAGCGATCATGATCTCAGATCATGCCCCGCGCTGGGTGGCCTACAGGTGAGCAAGGAGGGTGGCCAACGCCTGCACTGGAGACATGGATGTGGGACTTTTAGTGGATGAGGAGATATGTGGGCGGCTGAGTAAATGTATTTAAACTGTCTGGAAGTCAACGCCACGGGGGAAGGTTCGGCTGCAGTGGTCTGGGAGGCGCTGAAGGAGGTGGTAAGAGGGGAGTTGATCTCGATACGGGCCCACAGGGAGAAGGTAGACAGCAGAGACAGACCGACTGATAAAGGAAATACTACAGATCAACAGGAGTTATGTGGAGGCCCCAGAGGCAGGGCTTCTAAGGGAACGACGGATGCTACAGGCGGAGTTTGGCTTGTTAACTACAGGGAAGGCGGTGGAGCAGCTGAGGAAGGCGAAGGGGACGATTTATGAATATGGGGAAAAGGCCAGCAGAATGCTTGCGCAGCAGCTTAGAAAGACAGAGGCAGCCATGGAGATAGGGAAAGTCAGGGACAGGGATGGGAACCTGGTCGGAGATTCAGCAGGGGTTAATAAGGCTTTCAAGGAGTTTTACAGCTGGCTGTATGAGTCGGAACTCCTAGAAGGGCTGGAGGGGATGAGGCAACTTTTAAGGAGGCTGAGGTTCTCGAAGGTTGATGAAGAGTTGGTAGGACTGGAGGCCCCGATCAGGTTGGAAGAGATAGCAGAAGGGCTGAATGCCATGCAGTCGGGTAAAGCCCCGGGACTGGATGGGTACCCAGTGGAGTTTTACAACAAGTTCTCTGGGATGCTGGGGTCACTGCTGATGAGGACATTTAATGAGGCAAGGGAGCGAGGGGGGCTTCCCCCGACGATGTCACAGGCCACTATTTCATTGATCCTGAAGCAGGATAAGGACCCGGAGCTATGCGGTTCCTACAGACTGGTCGCCCTACTAAATGAAGACGTCAAACTGTTGGCTAAGATCTTGTCCTCAAGGATTGAAGACTGCGCTCCGGACGTGATTGGGGAGGACCAGACGGGATTTGTTAAGGGCAGGCAGTTGGTGGCCTAGGTAATAAGGCTGCTGAATGAAATTATGATGTGCCCAGAGGGTAGGGCCATGGAGGTAATGGTCGCAATGGACGCAGAGAAGGCATTTGATCGGGTAGAATGGGATTATCTGTGGGAGATACTGAGGCGGTTTGGATTTGGACGGGGCTTCATGTTCGGACGAACAGGCTGACATCGGGCTTTTTTAGGCTGCACCGGGTGATGAGGCAGGGACGCCCCCTCTCCCAGCTGTTGTTCGCTATGGCCATAGAGCCGCTTGCAATTGCGTAGAGAGCCTCAAGGGGCTGGAAGGGGCTGGTCCGGGCGTGGGATGGAACACAGAGTCTCGCTATACGCAGACGATCTGTTCTTATATGTGTCGGATCCACTGAAAGGGATGGAAGAAATCATGAGGATTCTGGGGGATTTTGGCTGGTTTTCGGGATATAAATTGAACATGGGGGAAAGTGAGATGTTCGCGATCCAGGCAAGGGGGCAGGAGAGACGATTGGGGGAGCTGCCTTTTGGAGTGGTAGGGGGAAGCTTTCGGTACCTAGGCATCCAGGTGGCACGGGAATGGGAACAACTGCACCAGCTAAATCTGGCCCGGCTAGTAGACCAAATGAAGGAGGATTTTCAAAGGTGGGATGTGTTCCCGCTGTCACTGGCTGGGAGGGTACAGGCAGTAAAAATGGCGGTCCTCCCGAGATTCCTGTTTGTGTTTCAGTGTCTCCCCATCTTTATTCAACGGTCCTTTTTTAAACGGGTCAACAAGGTGATCTCTGGCTTTGTATGGGCGGGTAAGACTCCACAAGTTAAAATGGGGTTGCTGGAGCACAGCCAGGGGGAGGGCCGGCTGCGCTGCCAAACTTTAGTAATTATTACTGGGCGGCGAATAGAGCCATGATTAGGAAGTGGGTGGTTGGGGGTGGTTGGGGGCGGGGGGGGGGGGGGGGGGGGGGGGGGGGGGGGGATGTAGGAGTGAGTAGAGGCGGCATCATGTAAGGGCACTAGTTTTGGGGTGTTGGTAATGGTGCCTATGCCGTTCCCCCCCGGCATGGTACTCCACCAGCTCCGTGCTGGCTGGCTGTGGCCCTGAGAGTCTGGGGGCAATGGAGGAGACACGTGGGAGCAGAGGGAGCATCGGTCTGGTCTCCAATCTGCAATAATCACCAGTTTGCCCCGGAGAGGCTAGATGGCGGGTTCCGGAGATGGCAGAGAGCAGGAATCGAGAGGATAGGAGATATGTTTAATGGGGGGAGCTTGGGGGGAGCTTTCCCAGCCTGAGGGAGTTGGAGGAGAAATTTGAATTGGCAGGAGGGAACGGGTTTAGGTACCTACAGGTGCGGGACTTCCTACGCAGGCAGGTCTCAACCTCCCCATTCCTACCACCAAGGGGGATACAGGACAGGGTAGTTTCCAGAGTGTGGGTGGGAGAATGGAAGGTTTTGGACATTTATAAGGAGCTTATGGGGTCAGAGGAAACACAGACCGAAGAGCTGAAACACAAATGGGAAGAGGAGTTAGGAGGAGAGATAGAGAATGGTCTCAGAGCCGACACGTTGAGCAGAGTCAACGAATCCACATCAAGAGCCAGGCTCAGTTTGATACGGTTCAAGGTCGTTCACCGGGCACACATGACAGTGGCCCGGATGAGCAGGCTCTTTGGTGTGCGGGAGGGCCAGCAAACCATGTTCACATGTTCTGGACATGTCCGAAACTTAGGGGATTCTGGCAGGGGTTTGCGGATGTCATGTCCAATGTGTTGAAAACAAGGGTCGCGTCGAGTCCGGAGATGGCGATTTTTGGAGTGTCAGAAGACCCGGGAATCCAGGAGGAGAAAGAGGCAGACGTTCTGGCCTTTGCCTCTCTGGTAGCCCGGAGACGGATACTATTAGCATGGAGGGACTCAAAGCCCCTGAAGTCAGAGACCTGGCTATCTGACATGGCTAGCTTTCTCTGTCTGGAGAAAATCAAGTTCGCCTTGAGAGGATCATTGTTAGGGTTCGCCCGGAGGTGGCAGCCCTTCATCGACTTCTTTAGAGAAAATTAACCATCAGCAGGAAGGGGTGGGGGTTGGGGTTTAGTTTAGTTTAGAGCAGGGTGTTAGAAAAGGTGGGACCTGTGAGGGAGGAAGATGGCATATGCACTACGTTTATAATTGTATGTACACTGTTTCTTCTGTTACTGTTATAAAAAGGTCCGTGGCCGTCCATGTGCACGGCAGCGGCCTGCAGCAACTGCGCCGTGCTTCATGGCAGACGCAGCCCGCGGACCAGGACCGCAAAAATAGTCCCTTCCTTCGGCCGCTCGTGAACCCCGGACCATCCCACCACAGTGCCCCCAACCCCGAATGAGGTCTCCCTGTCCGCGGATCGGCCCTCCCCCAGCGGTGGACTGAGTCCGCAGCCGCCACGCTGAGTTCTCAACAGGTGAGACCACACGTGTCCCACGCCGTGGGGAACTCGCCCGGCTGGGGACGGAGAATCGCGGGGCTGGCCTCAGGCTATGGCTGAGGTTGTGGGTACAGTGTACTGTGTACTTATAGAGTGCGCTGCTTTTCGGGGGTGGAGCAAAGTGGCACCGCCCCTGATTTTGCCACCATCGGGAGATGGATAATGGAGGTGAATGAATTTACTATAGGCTGCACACTGAAAACACCTATCCCCCAAACCTGGTCAAGTTGGAGAGGTGAATTTGCAGCACGGTTCACGTCCAGTAACACAGCTTCACAAATCCTTACCATTTTTTGAGTCTCCCCCTGGTACCAGCAGTGTTCCATGGCATGGACTGGTCGGTGTGTTCTGCACTGACCCTTCCTGACTGGTGCCCAGTTGCAGTTTCCTCATGTGCCGTATAACAGCTGTGGCATTAAAAGCTTGCTGTTGGAAGACAAATGGAAATATCACGAGTGTTAAAACTGGTGTTGGAGATTCGGGGATGAGTGGGGAGAAATGGAGAGGAGAGATGGAGAGGAAGGCACAAACACACAGAAAAAACAAACTATAGGAGGGTGAGGAAGAATATATGCATGCTTATGAATGAGAAGATGAATGCACAAAGATACAATGCTGCCCTCACTTTGGTAATGTTTTATCATCTGCAGCACTGTCACAAAGATGGAATCAATGGGCCAAAGAGTTTCCTGTGCCATAATAACTCACTGATAAGGGAGCTTCCTTTCATTAATACTCCTGCAATAAAATGAAGACACTGAGACACTGAGTCAACAACTTCATTCCCTGTAGAGTCATAGGGTCATAGCATTTTCCAGCACAAAAAGAAAGGGTCCTTCAACCCAACGTGCCTGTGCCAGCCATCAAGCACTTGGTCCATAGTCTTGTATGAAACGGCATTCCAAGTGCTCATCTAACTGCTTCTTAAACGTTGAGGCTTCCCGCCTCTACCATCCTTTCAGGCAGTGAGTTCCAGACTCCCACCACCCCCTGGGTGAAAAAGATTTTCCTCTAATCCCCTCTAAATTTCCTGTCCCTTACCTTATAACTATGTCCCTCATAATCTTGTACACCTCATGGCAGAAAGGCTCTAGCCAAGGCAACATCCTGATCAATCTCCTCTGCACCCCAGGCAACATCCTGGTGAATCTCCTCTGCACCCCAGGCAACATCCTGGTGAATCTCCTCTGCACCCCAGGCAACATCCTGGTGAATCTCCTCTGCACCCCAGGCAACATCCTGGTGAATCTCCTCTTGACCCCGGGCAACATCCTAGTGAATCTCCTCTTGACCCCGGGAAACATCCTGGTGAATCTCCTCTTGACCCCGGGGAACATACTAGTGAATTTCCTCTGCACCCTTTCTTGTGCAATCTCATCACCTTCCTGGAAATTTCACTATCCTGATCAGATTTTAAAATGTCGTCCTGCTATTGGATAGTCACTGATGAAACAAAGGGTGGAATTTACCGGTTGTTCACACCGGCGGGATATTCCGGTCCTGCCGACGGTGCACGGGTTTCCCGGCGGCGAGGGGTGCAGTCAACGGGAAATCCCAGTGACAACGGCAATACCAGAAAATCCCACTGGAGGGCCGGCTCCACCAAAAGAAAACACACAGCGGGTTGGTGCTAAAACCTATTCTGTTGTACACATCTGCACAATGAATGTCATGGCATTGTGCAGTGGAGATTCTGGAGAATAAAGGTTTGTTTTAGAGCTAGTGGATTGAAATGGCAAAAATGAGAGAGAATAAAAGACATTTCATTTAAATTGTTTGATTCTAATCAATGGCCTGGACATATCAGATATACTGCTTAGCAGATATTCCAAGGCAACTGTAAACCAGTGTTCGCCCAAAATGATTAGCAGCACGACCCCTGAGCTTAAAGAATCAAATCTGTATGAGATACATGTAGAATAAAATACTGCACAAATATGAAACACGCCAGGTACCTACCTTCCATTTACTCTTTGCAAAGTTTTTTTTAATTTGGGCACTGACAGACTCGTGAATGTTCTTATCTAATGCTGTATCACCGGCAATCCTGCAGGGTAACAGAACCGTTCAGTGTAAGCGAACAAACAAATGCAAACTGATAGCATATTTAATAAAGGAATACAATTGTTAAATTACTAAAGGCGGATTTTCCCGAAAGGGAACAAAAAGTGTACGCAGTGCCGAGAAACACAACTATTCAACGGGACCGAAACGGGAAACGCGGGGCCGAGACCGCACATAGCCCCGTTTTGTACAACGCCGGAACTCCCCATTGTAGCCAGAGATCGGGACGCCAATCTCCAATGCCCTCAAAACAATCCCTGACTTCCCCCCTGCCCGAACACAATATGGCAGGGTGACGGTAATATGGGAGTTACCCCGCACTCATCCCCCCCAACACCCACGTCAGGCAAACCCAGCCCAACTGCGCACGCGCAGAAAATGCCAGCTTGGCAGTGCCAACCTGGAAGTGCCCATGACAGCGGAAAGTGTCACCTGGGCACCTTGGTAGTGCCAGGCTGGCACCCAGATGGCACTGCCAAGGTTCCAGGTTGACACTTCCAGGCTGGCACTGCCAGGGCATCCAGGTGGCACCAACAGTGCCAGGACACCATCCTGCCCAAAGGGCATGCAGCTTGGAGCCTTCGATCTCCCGGGAGACCCCCATGAGTGCCGTTCCATCTGGCCCCACTTGTGGGGTCCAGTACCAAATGCCTCTCGCCCGAGGTCTTTGAGGTGAAGGGGTTGAATCCCAAAGCCTCAGCTATCTCAGGAATCTGCACATTAGAGTGAGGCTAACTGCCTCTCTCTAATATGCAGATCTGCTAAAAAGTGATCCCGCCCATCGTGGCCTAAGTACAATTGTTAAATTACTAAGTAAGTGCAATTAGTTTATCTCAAGTCACCATTCATAGATTTGAACTGTACGGTCTATTCTCTCCTTTTCAGCTCCAGATTCATACGATGATAATTTATGTAATATAAGAGATCATACACCCATGGACGAACAGTCAACTGCTTGACTGTAGGGTTTCTGGGCCCAACAATGGAGTACAAGAATACGAGGTAAGAATGAATGTGAAATACGGTCCATCTCGGCCACTGTCATTTGGGCCCATGTGCAGGACTTGGTTAGTCTATATTTTTAGATTCCCTTTTGCTATAACAAACTCCTTTCAACAATGAATCAGCAACCATCCCAACTCTCCCCTGCTCCATATCTTTTCTTTGTGTTGAACTCTAGTTACAAATCTATTGTTATGGGCCAGGGTTTAGAGAACCCCAAAGTGTATCATGGAGTTCACCTGACCCACAACTTTTAATAGATTGTGGTATGGGGAGCACCCGGCCCACTCTACAGGTGTGGTACAGCAGAAATGGAAAAGTATTTTTTAAAAGCAAAACAATGTATATTCTATGAACTCGAGTTAACCTTTTAGAAACATACAGTGCACATCTTAGCAACCATCGATTCAAATACAACCCCCAAAGACGACAACACTAAGTAATCCCTTAAGCTTCCCAAACAACATCCAGAAGACAGAAGAAACAATAGGTTTACATTCACTGCTGAGAACATTTATAATTCTGAATTCACCAAATGATCAAGAGATAGTCTTTTGATGTGAGAGAGAAGAACAGTACACCTGCTTGGTCTGGCTTTAGCTCCAACACTGAAAACAAAACTAAAACACACCCTGCGGCAAACAGCCTAAAACAAATGTAAAAAGCTGACAGACAGCCCAGCTCCACCCACTCTCTGACATCACTGCAATAGTAAACACCCATTTCTTTTTTTTTTAAATAATTTTTATTGGAATTTTTTACAGAAAATATAACAACAAACAATGAAAAGCAACAATAAGACACCATAATAACTGTAACACCCCGAAGACCGTATCAATGCATGTATCACACCCCCCCCCACCCCCCCCAAACCCAGTAAACAACAAGAGAACTTAAAAATAAATTAAAATTAAATAAGCAAGTCAGCGTCCCCCCCCCTTTCCCCCGTCCCCCCCTTCCCTTTCCCCCTCCCCCCCCTTCCCCCCCCCTTTCCTCCCCTCCCCCCCTTTCCTCCACTCCCCCCCCCCCGGGTTGCTGCTGCTGCTGACCCAGTACCCTATCGTTGAGCCAGAAAGTCGAGGAAAGGTTGCCACCGCCTAAAGAACCCTTGTACCGATCCTCTCAGGGCGAATTTGACCTTCTCTAGCTTAATAAAACCCACCATGTCATTGATCCAGGTCTCCACGCTTGGGGGCCTCGCATCCTTCCATTGTAGCAAGATCCTCCGCCGGGCTATTAGGGACGCAAAGGCCAAAACACCGGCCTCTTTCGCCTCCTGCACTCCCGGCTCCACCCCAACCCCAAAAATCGCGAGTCCCCATCCTGGCTTGACCCTGGATCCCACCACCCTCGACACCGTCCTCGCCACCCCCTTCCAGAACTCCTCCAGTGCCGGGCATGCCCAGAACATATGGGCATGGTTCGCTGAACTCTCCGAACACCTGACACACCTGTCTTCGCCCCCAAAGAACTTACTCATCCTAGACCCGGACATGTGGGCCCGGTGCAGCACCTTGAATTGGATGAGGCTAAGCTGCGCACATGAGGAGGAATAGTTAACCCTCTCCAGGGCATCAGCCCATGTCCCATCTTCGATCTGTTCCCCCAGTTCCCCCTCCCACTTAGCTTTCAGCTCCTCTACTGACGCCTCCTCCACCTCCTGCATTACCTTGTAGATATCAGATATATTCCCCTCCCCGACCCAGACCCCCGAAAGCACCCTGTCACTCACCCCCCTCGCGGGAAGCGAAGGGAATCCCTCCACCTGCCGCCTAGCAAACACCTTTACCTGCAGATACCTGAACATGTTCCCCGGGGGAGCCCAAATTACTCCTCCAACCCCCCCAGGCTCGCAAACCTCCCATCAATAAACAGGTCCCTCAGCTGTCTGATGCCCGCTCTGTGCCAACCCTGGAAACCCCCATCAATGTTCCCCGCGACGAACTGATGGTTCCCCCTTAACGGAGCCTCCATTGAGCCCCCCCACTTCCCCCCTATGTCGCCTCCACTGCCCTCAAATCTTGAGGGTAGCCGCCACCACCGGACTCGTGGTATATCTCGTAGGAGGCCACAGCGTCGTTACCAGGGCCCCAGGCTTGTATCTCCACAGGACGCCCTCTCCATCCATTTCCATGCTGCCCCCTCCCCCTCCATCACCCACTTGCGCACCATCGACACATTGGCCGCCCAATAATACCCCGAGAGATTGGGTAGCGCCAGCCCCCCACCATCTCTACCCCCGCTCCAAGAAGACCCTCTTCACCCTCGGGGTCCCATGCACCCAAACAAAGCTCATGATGCTGCTAGTCACCCTCCTAAAAAAGGCCCTAGGGATAAGATGGGCAAACACTGAAAGAGGAACAAGAACCTCGGGAGAACCGTCATTTTGACGGACTGCACTCTGCCCGCCAGCGATAGCGGCACCATGTCCCACCTTTTGAATTCCTCCTCCATTTGCTCCACAAGCCTGGTAAAATTAAGCTTATGGAGAGTCCCCCAACTCCTGGCCACCTGCACCCCCAGGTAGCTGAAACTCTTCACTGCCCTCTTAAACGGGAGCCTCCCAATTCCCTCCTCCTGATCACCCGGGTGTACTACAAATACCTTGCTCTTGCCTAGATTTAATTTATAGCCCAAGAAGCTCCCAAACTCAGCCAACAGCTCCATCACCCCCGGCATTCCCCCCTCTGGGTCCGCCACATACAACAGCAGGTCGTCCGCATACAGCGATACCCTATGTTCTTCCCCACCCCGCACCAGGTCCCTCCACCTCCCCGACTCCCTCAGCGCCAAAGCCAGAGGTTCTATCGCCAGTGCAAAAAGCAAGGGGGACAGGGGGCACCCCTGCCTGGTCCCACGGTAGAGCCTGAAGTACTCTGATCTCCTTCCATTGGTAACTACACTCGCCATCGGGGCCTATAAACACCCATTTCTTAACGGTACTCTCACTATAGATATTTATATACACACCCATTTATAAACACCCATTTCACAAAGGTACTCTCACTATAGATATTTATATGCACACCCATTTATAAACACCCATTTCTTAAAGGTACTCTCACATGACACTATCAATAGCAGAAAGAATGAAGACAATTCAGGTCAAATCTCACCAGGGATGCTGCAATGCTTGGTCACAGGTGTAGCGTTTGTTTGGATCCTTTTCCATCAGATGTTGAATAAAATCTTTGGCTGGATTGAAAACAAATAAAACCTCAATGAAAGCATTCAGAGATTTTCATCATCTACAACCCAGCTAAACATGCAAGTAAGCTCAGAGTTTGATAGGGGCTTTGGTGGTCCACAGATTGGCCTCAGATTACGGTAGAGCTGGGAAGTACAGAATCCGTACAGGCAATGGCAGAGCAAAGTCATGCCACAGAACAAGTGCATCACACGGCTTTTCCGCAACAACCCAATGCTTATGACTTCTAGGCAACCCAGAACAAGTGGTCATAGTTTTAGGATAGGCATGTGCATTAGGGGGAATGTAGCTGCACTGAGAGATGGCTCAGAGACTGAGACCAGGTAAATGGAAGGCTTTCCAGCTGACTGCCTGGGAGAATTGGTTTTCTTTTGGGAAGATTGCCCTCCCCTTCAAGGTAGACAGAGACAGAAGAGGAATGATACTGAGGTTTGCTGATAGGGGGCAGAGTAAGCCGTGAGGAAACTTTCCTGACAGATAGGAGGAGACAGAGAAGTGGGAGAGAGAGAGAAAGAGACAGAAAGATAGTACAACCGAGGAATAAAACTCAAGAGGGCTAGTCTTGAAGCTACTTTGATTTTTAATGGTGGGAGTGTAGGAAACAAAGGCTGTAACAAGGCAGCAACAGGGATTCAAGGTTTTATGCAGTGGGGCGGGAAATATAAAAACAAAGGCAGTGATCTGGAATTTGTTTTTGAGATTGCTGAGGCCTCAGTTGGAAGACTGCAAGCAGTCTTGCCACTCCACTCCAAGGAGGATATTAAAGGTGGAAAAAGATAGTGAAGGATGCACCGGAACGATACCGGGAATGAGACGTTACTATGCAAAGAATCTCAAGAAATTGGGACGTAATCCCACTGGAATGAAGGTGGTCAAAATTACACTTTCGGCTGTTTTTCGACATTGCCATGGTTCCAGCCAGCTGCAGGCTGTTTTTGTTGATCTAACAAAGAGTTGGAAAATCCCAAAAAGTATTGCGAGGACAAACAATAAATTGTTTCTATCTGCTGCTGAAATCAGTAAGACGGGAGCATGACCTCAGACTTTTCTCCAGGATAATAAAGCAGAACGTTGGAAGGAAATTGAAAAATATAATCCTGCAACACAAGTTGCGACTGAGCTGCAAACTACACAATCATTTAGAATGGAATTTGTTAAGTATTTCAAAAGGAGGATTGTTCCTTTAAATTCTTTCATGGGATGCGGGTGTCCATGAGCCCATCCCTAATTGCCCCTGAACTGAGTGGCTTGCCAGGATTTCAGAGGGGCAGTTAAGAGTTAACCACATTGCTATGGGTCTGGAATCACATGTAGGCCAGAACAGGCAAGGCCGGCAGATTTCCTTCCCTGAAGGACATTAGTGAACCAGATGGGTTTTTAACAATTATCAATGATAGGTTCATGGTCACCATTACGAAGACTAGCTTTATATTCCAGATTTTTTATTGACTGAATTTAAATAATAGAGGACTGGAGCCAGGTTCCTGCAGAACGGTTTGCAAACTGCTTTACTGCCCTGCATGTATCCTCAATCTGAGAGTCTCACAGCGAATGGGACCACCTGGATATGTCAGTATAATCTAGTGACTAGGGTGTACCTGACTCTGAAATATCATCCCAGTATGGAGAATCAAATTCATATTCAGCCTTTAGAATCTGCTCAAATAGCTTCGCATCATTCTCATCGTAAAACGGAGGGTAACCACACAGCCTGCAGAAGACAGAGAGGGGATAAAGACAACGTCAAATGAGAAACTTTCAGGATGCCCACACAGTTATTAGGAACGGAACACCGATAATATGTTTGGGAAAGAGATTCCCTGGGGTGAAGCTGTCTCCCCAATCCACCTTCTCGTTATCTGAGAGTTTTGAACAGTAATCATTTTAAATTTAATAATTTCACATTTAATCATTGTAAATTTAACATGGCAATTTTGATGAATCTTCCCACTCATCATGGCTAAAGGTGTCAAGACGAATGGAGTATCAACTCCTTGGGCGGGATTTACCGGCGGTTCACACCGGCGGGAAATTCCAGTCCCACGCCGGCGCATGGGCTTCCCGGTGACGAGGGGTGCAGTCAACGGGAAATCTCGTTGGCAACGGTGGGACCATTGGTGGGCCGCCTCCGCCGCCAAAAAACACGGTCGGTAAATCCCCCCCCCCCCCCCCCCCCCATTTTCAGGAGTCAAGTCAGCTGCAGAGGTTAAATATTGTATTTCTCATCTATGCGAAACTCAGTCTCCAAAGAACATCAGATTCTCACACCGGGCAGACCATCTTGTAACTTCTCTTTGCGAGATTAATCATTGAAAGCCGAATTGAGTACAGTTTATGGGACCACAGAACTGCTGAACCAACTTGGTAATTGTGGTGATTACCATACATGCTGTATAAATGTACAAAGTTGTTTATCAGTACATGCAATGTACCTCCTGCCAGTGGGTGGCGCCAGGCATGAATCATGTGACTGACGTGATTCGGCCATTGGTAGTAGGACGGATAGTCGCACTTAGAGTAGCTCCGTGTGTCTTCATCATCGAGGGAACCACAGATAACAACAGTAATTGTCCCTGATCCATTCCTCAAATCACCCCCAACACCCTCTTCCCTTCCCACAATTCCTTTCCATGCAAGCAGAGGAGGTGCAATACTAGCCCTTTTACCTCGATTCTTCACGCCATCCAAGGCCCCAAGCACTCCTTTCAAATGAAGTGATGACTTACTTGTACTGCTTTCAATCTAATCTACTGTATCCCCTGCTCACAATACGGTCTGTTCTACACCGGGAAAACCAAATACAGATTGGGTGAATACGCATATTCAGTCCATAAGTGTGACCCTCCCATGGCCAGCCACTTTATTTCTCCACCTTGCTCTCACCCTGACCTCTCTGTCCTCGGCCGCCTGCAATGTTCCAACGAAGATCAACGCAAGTTCAAAGACCAGCACCTCATCTTTTGGTTAGTCTCTTCTGGACCCAACATTGAGTTCAACAATTTCAGACCTTCAATCTCTTCCCCCATTTTGTTTCCTTTTCTTTGCATGGTTTGGTCTTACTCTCGTTTATTTTTTTCTCGCTTTTGCTTTCGGGTGGCAGCTACTCACCATTCCGGCATTCGCACCTTCTCTGGACACATCTTTTGTTTCTTTATTTGTCCCATTATCACTCCTTTTAGCCCTGCACTACCAACTCTTTTTGTAATTAAGTTATTGACCTGAAACGTTAACTCTTTTCCTCTCTCCATAGATTCTGCCAGGCCTGCTGTGGCATTTTGCAGCATCTGCAGTATTTCTCCTTCCTCATTTCCCCAGGACCTTCCAGCCAGCAAAGACGAGGCATTCATCCCAAATCCCATTAATTTGGTTTGAATGTGAATCTAGGTTAAAGCCATTCAAAGATGATTCAAATCCAGTGCTGGATTAGTTTATCTCCAGTTGCCGTTAGCAGATTTGTCTTGTATGGTCCATTCACTGTTTTTCAAGATCAGATGCATATGAAGATAACTTACAAAATGTAAGAGATGACACCTATGGACCAGCAGTCAACTGCTTTACTGTAGGGTTTCTGGGCCAGAACTTCCGGAGCTGTGAGAGGAATCAAAAGATGATGGGTTAGCAGAATGGATAGCAAGTCATCCCTCCGACAGAACATAGGCATCACTGACCCCTGGTGACAATACGTCAAATCTAGGCCCATTTCTTATATGAGCAACTCACCCATTTCCACTGTCCTTGTATGTTTGTCCTTCACTAACAGTCAATTTGAGGGGCTGGTTTAGCTCACTGGGCTAAATCGCTGGCTTTTAAAGCAGACCAAGCAGGCCAGCAGCACGGTTCGATTCCAGTACCAGCCTCCCCGGACAGGCGCCGGAATGTGGTGACTAGGGGCTTTTCACAGTAACTTCATTGAAGCCTACTCGTGACAATAAGCGATTTTCATTTTCATTTCATTTCATTACTCCTTAATGTAAATTCCTATGGATATTATGCATCAGAAATGTGTTGATCTACCCAAAGTCACCTTGGTCTAGTTCTCGTTGCCTCACACCAATACTGAGCTACTGAGCCACACAATTTACCAGAAAGTGAAGCGAAGAGATAAAGGGCTGGATTCTTCCGCCCCTCCCGCCACAGGATTGCCACGGGCGGGTTGCGAACCATGTAAAGGTCCATTGGCCTCAGAAGGAAATTTCTGGTCACCAGGCGGGCACGGCCGGAGAATCCTGCCCTTTGAAAAGTGGCAAAAAAACCTGGGATCTATCTTCATGTAATTCTTCCCTGAACGCTAAAGACAAGCAAAAAAGGGTCAGGAAACGGCAGTAACTGAGAGTGGATAACCTAGTCCCTTCTTAAATATTGGAGACAAATTCCCTGTCCCCAAATACCTGCACAATAATCTCTGGTGAAATCCTTTATAAGTAGTTTTCTTCCATTTGGGTCCTTCTGTGAATTGCAAATAAAATTATCTTCTGATTTATTTCGGAATGTTTCCAAGCTGAAGAAATTGCTGGGGGCTGAAGTAACTTGTCCTCGTCCCACACGCAGCCTTCTCTCTACCGCCCACATAGGGTTCCCTTGTTCTCACATTCTCACATTCCTACCAGATGCTAATCCACCTGAGCACACCAATCCTGTCCATCCATATCATCTAGTTAAAGCTTTCATTCTGATAAACGAGACCTGAAAACCAATTCCACCAACACTTGGCCCACATTAAATGCCCGTCCCTAACTGTCCTCCATTTCAGAGGGCAGTTGAGAGTCAATCACATTGCTGTGAATCTGGAATCATATATATTGCCGAAGGCCAGAGCTTGAGGAGAGAACCTTTGAACCAGTCAATAAATATTTATTCACCCTGTTCAGTCCTGGTGCTCCTAAATTCCAACCAGGCACTTCTTTATTGCTGCTACCCATCCTGAACCCTCCAAACATCCCTCCATCACTTAATTCAATGACTCTTCTGGGCGAACGGAATATTGACATGGTCACCAGTATATCTGCTGTACATTCAGTCTGATTGGTAGTGAGTGTGTGGACTCACCCACGTATCCTGGTGTACCACAAGCTGTTGACATAACGCTCCCAGTCCCCTCGATTTTAGACAGGCCAAAATCACTGATCATTATTTTGGAATCTTCATCGACGCTGTAATACAGCAGATTTTCTGGCTGCAGACAAAATGCAGAAAAAAACACTCAATTCAATCACTGAAGACAGAGGAGTCTCTCTGTAGATCCAGACACAGGTGAGCAAGCGCAGAATGTTTGTATCGTCTGTACAAATTCGCTGTGTTTCCTCCAGTACAGTTCAGAGAAGTATGTTGTCGGCTTTGTGACATTATAGAACATAGAACAGTACAGAACAGTACAGGCCCTTCATTCCAAGACGTTGTGCCAACCATTTATCCTCATCTAAGATCAACTTAATCTACATCCCTTCAATTTATTGTTGTCCATGTGCCTGTCCAAGAGTTGCTTAAATGTCACTATTCACTCTGACTTCACCACCTCCGCTGGCAGTGCATTCCATTCACCCATGACTCTTTGTGTAAAGAACCTATCTCTGACATCTCCCCTATACCTTCCTCCAATCACCTTAAAATGATGTCCCCTCGTGACAGCCATTTCTGCCCTGGGGAAAAGTCTCTGGCTATCCACTCTATCCATGCCTCTCATCACCTTGTACAGCTCTATCAAGTCACCTCTCTTCCTTCTTTGCTCTAGTGAGAAAAGCCCTTGCTCCCACAACCTTTCTTCATAAACTTGCCCAAAGGTGGATCATGTTGGGTTGGAGATCAACCTCTCCATCTTGTGCCCTGGCATGGCGGGGGAACCTGCTGGAATTCGTAACTCTTGAGAAGGTTAAGTTTGAACTGAGAGGAAGGGTGGAAGGGAACAAATCATGGGTGTTACTCATTATGCACCTTCAAGAATTGGATTACATTGAATATTAGGGGGGGGGTGGTTGGGAGGTTTGGGGGAAGGGGGACTGTATGTGTTAACGGCGAAAATGGGTGTTTCCTGATTTCTTATTGCTTTTTGCGTTTATGTTAACATACGGGCTGTTGTTTGGGGGTTGGGTGGGAAGGTGGCATTGTTGTTGTTGATAAGGGGATTGACAATGTATTTGTTACTGTTTATTATTCATTGGTGGGCGTAAATTTGGAAGAAATGTGAAAAACGAGGAGAATAAAAATAGTTTAAAAAAGAAACCTTTCTTCATAAGACATGCCCTCTAGTCCAGGAAGCATCCTGGTAAATCTCCTCTGCACCCTCTCCAAAGTATCCACATCCTTCCTACAATGAGGCAACCAGAACTGGACACAATATTCCAAGCGTGGTCTAGCTAAAGTTTTATAAAGCTGTAGCAAACCTCGCGGCTCTTAAACTCAATCCCCCTGTTAATGAAAGTTAACACACCGGACACCTTCTCAACAACCCTATCAACCTGGGTGGCACTTTGAGGGATCTATGTACGGGGACCCAAAGATCCCTCTGTTCCTCCAAAGTTCCAAGAATCGTGTCTTTAACCCTGTATTCAGCATTCAAATTTGACCTTCCAAAATGAATTACTTCACATTTATCTAGGTTGAACTCCATCTACCACTTCTCAGCCCAGCTCTGCATCCTGTCAATGTCCTGTTGGAACCTGCAACAGCCCTCAACACTATCCACAACTCCCCCAACCTTCGTACCATCAGCAAACTTACTCACCCACCCTTCCACTTCCTCATCTAAGTCATTTATAAAAACCACAAACAACAGAGGTCCCACAACAGATCCCTGCGGGACACCACTGGTCACCGACCTCCAGGCGGAATACTTTCCATCCACTACCACTCGCTGCCTTCTTTCAGCTAGCCAATTCTGTATCCAGACAGTCAAATTTCCATGTATCCTATGCCCCCTGACTTTCTGAATGAGCCTGCCATGAGGAAGCTGAATGCCTTACTGAAATCCATATACACCACATCCACTGCCCGACCTTCATCAATGTGTCTCATCACATCCTCAAAGAATTCAATGAGGCTTGTGAGGTATGACCTGCCCCTCACAAAGCCATGCTGACTATCTTTAATCAAACTATGTTTTTCTAAATAATCATAAATCCTATCTCTCAGACTCCTTTCCAGTATTTTGGTCACCACAGACGTAAAACTGATTGGTCTGTAATTCCCAGGGATTTCCCTATTCACTTTCTTGAACAGGGGAACAACATTCACCTTCCTCCATTCATCCGGTGGAGAGTGAGGACGCAAAGATCATCGCCAATGGTGCAGCAATCTCTTCCCTCGCTTCCCATAGTAACCTTCGGTACATCCCGTCTGGCCCAGGGGAATTATCTATCCTGATGCTTTTCAAAATTTCCAGCACATCCCCTTTCTTAACATCAACCTGTTTGAGCCTATTAACCTAGTTCACGCTGTTTTCACAAGCAACAAGGTCCCTCTCTCGAGTGAATACTGAAGCAAAAGATTCATTTAGGGCATCCCCTACCTCCTCAGACTCTAGGCACAAGTTCCCTCCACTATCCCTGATCGGTCCTACTCTCACTCTGATCATCCACTTATTTTTC
Organism: Scyliorhinus canicula; assembly: GCF_902713615.1. Lineage (NCBI taxonomy): Eukaryota > Metazoa > Chordata > Chondrichthyes > Carcharhiniformes > Scyliorhinidae > Scyliorhinus > Scyliorhinus canicula. The sequence continues at coordinate 21,948,864 of NC_052156.1, read as the reverse complement.
ACATAAGTGTCGAACGCCTTGGGGTTGTTCCGAATCCTTCGCACCATGGCTTTCTCATGCCCCCGTCTAGCTCTTCTAAGTCCATTTTTGAGTTCCTTCCTGGCTACCTTGTAACCCTCTATAGCCATGCCAGATCCTTGCTTCCTCAACCTTACGTAAGCTTCCTTCTTCCTCTTGACTAGAAGCTCCACTTCCCTTGTCATCCAAGGTTCCTTCACCTTACCATTCCTATGTATAATGTCTAGCACATTAAGGGTTAATGTAATATTTCATCCCACCACCAGATGGAGCTGGGGAGCAGACAAATAAAAATGAATGCCTCTCAGACTTCTGGGAGAAGGCGGGAGAAGGTTAAAGAGAGGAGGAGGAGAGCAGAGAACAAGTAGAGATAGTGTGTGTGAGATAGGTGTTAGTATAGTGTAGATCATAATTACAGTTTATAGCATTGCTAGATTTAGGAATAGTGTTCAAACTGTATAATAAGTACTCTAATAAAATGTAGCTTTGTTAATTTAACTTAGCTTTGTGGTCTTTGTGTACACTTTGTGTACAGAATCCATCCTGAATATTAGCAACAAAAAGAACACCACAGGCTTTTAAGTGCTTTGCAATGTTCTGAAATTGTAAAAGGTCCTATTTAAATGCAAGTCTTTGTGTGGATCTGACACCGACATATGTTTTTGTGCTGTGTGTGCCTATACAAATATATAACATCTGTAGCTGGAGGACACTGAATGGGAAAAGAAAAATCACTGTTTCAAATTGTTGGAAGTGGGACACCTCCGCGCTTATGTACCTTCAAGTCTCTGTGTACAATGCCCAGTTCGTGCAGGTATGTGACAGCATCAAGGATCTGCTGAATCAACATGCTGGCATCTTTTTCCGTATAGAAGCCCTTGTCCACTATCCTGTCAAACAGCTCACCACCAGACACACTGGAAAAGACAAAAAGGGAACACAATGACGGTGGCATGATGAAAGATTTTGGCCTCCATTTATCACTCCTATGAGGCACAGTTCTTCACAGGATGAGGACAAGGCCCGTGTTTAGAGCTATAAGAACAAATATTTCAGCAATATGAACACACACAGAGGAAGAACTAGAGGGACCCACCTTCACCATGAAGTGGTGGCACCACGTAGATTTGGAGTTTTTTTCCCCCCCATTTTCTTTCATAGGATGTGGGCGACACTGGCAAGGCCAGCATTTGTTGTCCATCGCTAATTGCCCTTGAACTGAGTGACTTGCCAGGTCATTTCAGAACGCAGTTAAGAGTCAACCACATTGCTGTGGATTTGAAGTCACATGTAGACCAGACCAGTTAAGGATGGCAGATTTCCTGCCTTAAAAGGACATTCGTGAACCAGATGAGTTTCACGCCATTATTAGATAGATTCAGGGGATTGGATCTTCCAGCCCTTCTTCTGGGCCTGCCGAAGGTTGGGCGGGGGGAGCGGGGGGGGGGGGGGGGGGGGGGGGGGGGGGGGGGTGGAATTTAGATTTTACCAGCTGCTGTGGTGGGATTTGAACCCGCGTCCATTTAAATTACCGCGACACTACCTGGTACTGTCCAAATGCATTCTAGCAAACAGAAACATACCAGCCTTTGTGTGTGATGTTCTTAATTCAACCGCCTCCCAGCACTACCACCAACAGTGGGAGTCTTTCACCCATTGTTATTTCAGTGTTAAGATCAAAACGCGCTCTCCATACAGAACCCAACTTCAAACAGAAAAGAATGTACAACTAATGGTCCACCAATTTCAAACAACCACCATTCAGTTTTACTGAAATTGTAGTGACCACACTGACCCATATAAAACGGACAGTGCAGCAGACATCACAGACACAGCCATCACAAGAGAGGGTTGTCATCAATGTTCAGTTGAGGTCAGTTAGGCTTTATCCCTGGACAGCTCCTCTGAAATCTCACTTTACATGACGTTTTCTTGGCTACAGGTGAAGCTCCAACACAAGATTTACCACACTCTGGTTTGCAGATCTGAATCTGTTTCTAGTAGAATGTAAATTATTCATAGCAGCACACACGCACATCACTGCCTGGCTCTGTACCTGTGGGACATCAGCAGTGACAAATTTCTTTAGGTTTAATTATCAGTGGAATTGCGATGATGGATGCATCTGTAACAGACGAGGTCCCAACTATCAGTTTCTAGTGATAATCTGGGGGTATGAACATAGAACATACAGTGCAGAAGGCGGCCATTCAGCCCATCGAGTCTGCACCGACCCCCTTAAGCCCTCACTTCCACCCTATCCCCGTAACCCAATAACCCCTCCTAACCTTATTTTTTTGGTCACTAAGGGCAATTTATCATGGCCAATCCACCTAACCTGCACATCTTTGGACTGTGGGAGGAAACTGGAGCACCCGGAGGAAACCCACGCAGGAACGGGGAGAACTTACAGACTCCGCACAGACAGTGACCCTGCTGGGAATCGAACCTGGGACCCTGGCGCTGTGAAGCCACAGTGCTATCCACTTGTGCTACCGTGCTGCCCACATGATTGCTAACAAAACAAATAACTAGACCCTAGGAATTTAGAAATCATACCATGAGACCTCGCGGTGAAGAAGGTTGTGGCACAATAGCACCGGATAGACAAGGTCCTACAGGGCGAGGAAGGCACGGTGGCGCAGTGGTTAGCACTGCTGCCTCACGGCGCTGAGGACCTGGGTTCAATCCCAGTCCCCGGGTCACTGTCCGTGTGGACGTTGCATATTCTCCTGTGTCTGCGTGGGTCTCATCCCCACATCCCAAAGATGTGCAGGATAGGTAGATTTCCACTTATAGGGCTATCTAAAACTCAAGCTTATAAATAAAAGGTAGTCAGTAATAAATCGAACATGAAATTCAGGAGGAACACCTTTATTTACAGAGTGGTGAGGCCTGTATGGGGTAAACTAGCCAAGTACTTGAAGGAGAAAGGAATAGCAGGATGTTTGGTGAGGTTAGACAGAGTAAAGATAAGCATCAGCACTGACTAGTTGAATTTAAAATTGATGCAACCCATGTAAAACTGGCTCACAGAATAAAACATTAACTGGATGGATAGAACCATAGCACCACTTAGTGGGCAGATTTAGGGAACCCATCCTGTCATGTCATAGCACCATCTATAGGACATAATGTGCATTTTCTTTACAAGTTTCCTCATACTGAGTGTCATGGGCAAAATGGGGGAAAGGACCAAAAAGTTAAAGCAAGGTAAGACGCAGAGGTGGTAAAGCCCTGGTGTTTAGGGAGGCAGTTACAGACAGATGGGAAATACCCAGAGAAGAGGCAGTTATAGATGGTGAAAATTGTGAGGGTTAATATTTGCGGCACACAAGTCGTGGGTAACGAATATTCTAAAGTAGAAATGCCCTCTTTGACCTTTAATGGTATCAACATTACAGAGCAGCCCCCCCTCCCCCACACTCACGGTCAACATTTTGGGCGTCACCATTTTGAAGAAGTTGAACAGGAGCAGTCATCATAATAATAACCATCTTTATTAGTGTCACAAGTAGGCTTACATTAACACTGCAATTAAGTTACTGTGAAAAGCCCCGAGTCGCAACACTCCAGCGCCTGTTCGGGTACACGGAGGGAGAGTTCAGAATGTCCAATTCACCGAACATCACGTCTTTCGGGACTTGTGGGAGGAAACCAGAGCACCCAGAGGAAACCCACGCAGACAAGGGGAGAATGTGCAGACTCCACACTGACAGTGACCCAAGCAGGGAATCGAACCCGGGTCCCTAGCGCTGTGAAGCAACAGTGCTAACCATTAACACCTTGGCCGAAAATACAGGGACGTAGGTTCCTCTGTAACAAACTGCCCACTGACTGACCCCCCTCCAAACCACTCCGTCCCTTATCTCCAAACTCAAGCCTGGATAGCTATGGTCGCACAAAACCCATGAGCAGTTCACATGATCACTGAAAACAATATGCATGCCCTCCAGCATTGGCGTTCTGTACACAGTGTGTAAGCTCAATGGGATGCACTGCAATGAACACCAAGGTTATAGCATCTCCATCCACTGCGACCTTCAACACCAAGAAGCAGTGGAGCAGCAATGTTGTGGAAGCACCAACACTTCCAAATTTCCCTCCCAAGCCTCACTCGGACACTTTTAAAATTAATTCATGAGTTGTGGATGCCACTAGCAATGCCAGTATTTAGTGCTCAGCTCGAAGTGCCCTCGAGAATATCACCACTCCTTTGTCGACGATGGAATTCTCTACACAACCTTGTTGAGGAAACTCTGTCATCACAAAGTGACTCCGTCACTTTCTCAGGGCAATTAGAGATGGGTTTTAAAATGCGGGTCTTGCAAGTGACACCCACACATTCAGAACAAATCTGGGAAAAAGATTCCACACCCAATACAGTCTGTACAGAGACAGATGTACCTCACTTCACATCTCGAGACCGGAGTCTCTTCAGCATGTGAGCAGCCTCTGAGGGTCACGTTAGCTGTCTGTTCAGTTGGGGATCTACATGCAGCAGGAAAATATCAGACGGTGAGAAAAATCGCTACAATAAAAACAAACTGTCCGAACTGAAGCACATCTGCAGATGCCAGTGTTAAAATTATTTTGCTAGCATTTCTGTTCTGGAGAAAAGCATTGTACATCTTATTCTTTCCACACAGTGTTGAATTAATTTTAGCGCAGTATTAAATATAAGTAACATCTAAGTTTATGTGGCATCTTTATATGGCCCGGTGTAGGTGGTGGAGTCGCTTAGGACATCTTCTGGGAGAGTGGAGCAGAGGCTGGAGGTGCAGAATCTGGCACTCCAGAAGGTGGAGGAGTCAGTGGGAGAGCATGAGGACCTGCTGGCCTCGTTGGAGGCAGAGATGGTGTTTGTGGCAGAGAGGCAGACGAGGTTAAGGGAGAAGGTGGAGGACCTGGAGAATCTTTCCTGGAGGCATAATCTCTGGATCGGGCGGCTGCCTGAAGGAATTGAGGGAATGCTATGTCACAAAGTATGTGGCGAATATGTTCAAGAAGTTGGTAGGAGAATCATAGGATTTACACTGTAGAAGGAGGTCATTCGGCCCATCGAGTCTGCACCGGCCCTTGGAAAGAGCATCCTATTTTAGCCCATGCTTCCACCCCATCCCCCTAATCCCTCCTATGTTTTTGACTCTAAGGGGCAATTGAGCATGGCCAATCCACCGAACCTGCAATTCTTTGGGCTGTGGGAGGAAACCGGAGCACCCGGAGGAAACACTTGCAAACTCCACACAGACAGTTAACCGAGGCCGGAATTGAACCCGAGTTCCTGGAGCTGTGAGGCAGCAGTGTTAACCACTGACGGGGGGGGGGGGGGGGGGGGGGAGTATTTGATTATTTCCCCCACCGCCCTGAGGTGGATCGAGCGCACAGGGTATTGATGAGGAGGCTGTCGGCGGGGGAGTCGCCGAGGGCATTGGTGATGCGGCTGCAGATACTGTGGTGGGCAAAGTAAACAGGAAAGTGCACCTCAGGAGGAAACGTGCTGAGGATTTACCAAGGCTTGGGTGCAGAGCGGGCCAGGTGGCGGGCAGGCCGGTTATAATTGGATCGAGGCTGCCCCCTACAAGGAAGGAGTGAAGTTTGGGGTGTTGTATCCTGCTCATCTATGGGTCATGCACCACAAGCGAGAGTTTTATTTTGACACGCTGGAGGAGGCGAATGAATTTATAAGAGACCATGGAGTGGGAGCTATGTGAGGACATTGAACTTTGGAGATGCTCATGTGGGGAATGCGGGTCTACACACTGGGCCGATTGTTGTATTTAATGTGTCTGGATGCGGAGTGGGAAAGTATGATTTACCCTTTTGGGGGTATTGCGGGTGAAAGGCGGCTGGGGGTAAGGGGGTAGGCGGCAGCCTCGAGTGGGGGCCACCATATTAGCTGGTTGGCTAGTTAACGGGAGTGAAGTAACGGGTCTATCTTTGGAGGGAGTGGGGGGGATTGCGTTTTCAAAATGCTTTCAATAGAATTTTTTTTTTTAAAAGGACTGATCTTGAGAAACGTTTCTTCACTGGAAGAATGGACAAAATATGGAATAAACTTCCAGCTTTGGGAATGGAGGGGAAAACGGTGCTGCCTTTGATAAACCACACAAGTACTGAAGGAGGAGACGTCTTATTATCCTCCTGGGTGAATGAACAATGTCTCAAGGCACTTCACAGGAATATTATTAAACAAAGCATGATACCGAGGCACAGAAGGAGCCATTAGGTCATATTCACCAAATGCTTGATGAAAGAGGTGAGTTTTGACGAGTATCTTAAAGGAAGAAAGCAAAGTAGAGACAGGTGGGTGTGGGGATTGTACTCCAAAGCTTGGGGCCGACGCAACTGAAGGTGTGGGGTAATTAAAAATCAGGGCTGCACAAGAGGCCAGAATTAGAGGAGTGCAGAACTCTCAGAGTTCCATAGAATTTCGACAGTGAAGGAGGCCATTCAGCCCATCGAGTTAGCACCAACCCTCTGAAAGAGTACCCGACCTCAGACCACTGCCCCGCCCTATCCCCATAACCCCACACGTTGATCATGGCAAATCCACCTCACCTGCACATATTTGGACTGTGGGAGGAAACCGGAGCACCTGGAGGGCTGGAGGAGATTGCAGAGATAGGGGAGAGCGAGACCATGGGGGGATTTTAAAACAAGAATCAGAATGTTAAAATCAAGACAATGCCCAGCCCGGTACCAATGTCAGAGCGACAGGGGAACAGGGTTTGGTGTGAATCAGGATACGGGCAGCAAGATTTGGATGATTGCAAGTTTACGGAGGGTAGAATGTGGGAAAGCAGCAGGAGGGCATTGAGGGAGTTGAGTTTGGAGGTACTTAAGGCATGAATGAGGGATTCAGCAGTAGATGAGTGAAGACTGGCGCAATGTTACTGAGGTAGGAATAGGTGGGATAAGAATGGATCTCCTCTGTCCTGAACTACCGTATGAAAGCAGCTTGAAGAACATTTTATATTAATTAGTTCATATGGAGCACATAAAATCTAAAGATTTCATTGAATAATTAAAGGGTGCGGGATTAAGAAAAGGTGCAGCATCCATTCCCAATCTTTCTCCTGGTTTTGTATCAGGCTCTATTTCTCAGCACTCCTCTCTGTCAAAATAAGGAATTTGTCCTGTTATTTTCCAAATGCTTCAGGTAAATCTGATTTCATTGAGTGGGATTTTCCTGGTCCGTCCCTTCGGTGGGATCTTTTGGTCATATCGAAGGTGACCCTGCACCCGTGGCGGGTTCCCCAGTGGTGGGCCGGGAAAGCCACACAAAACAGCGTAGACATCGTTAGGACTGGAAGATCCCATCAGTAGCCAAAGGTGAGCCGCATCTTCTGCTGGAAAATGCACCGCCGCAGTGGGGCAGGAAAATCACGCCCATCATTTTTCCCCAAGTGTCTATTCTGGCTTAGTCCGCCATTTTTGAGCTACCCATGAATTTATGAATGAGATCGGATTCTCTGCACTGCATTGCACAGATTAAATTTAACTTGTGGGTTCTGCGTCTTGCACAGAGCTCCCTTACACCCAACAGCCATTTTCTTGTCCAGCACTACACCCAATCAGATGCACAGCTCCCTCAATCGCAGACTCTTACACATTTCCCAGTGACTCCACTCCATCGTGGATGACTGCTTCTTTAAGTGCCAATGAAACCATTTTACCTCACTAACTTTCTCCCAGCCCCAAACGGGTGGCACGGTAGCACAGTGGTTAGCACCGTTGCTTCACAATGCCAAGGTCCCAGCTTCGATTTCCGGCTTGTGTCACTGTCTGTACGCAGTCTGCACATTCTCCCCGTGTCTGTGTGGGTTTCCTCCGGACGCTCTGGTTTCCTCGCACAAGTCCCGAAAGGCGTGCTTGTTAGGTGAATTGGACATTCTGAATTCTCCCTCAGTGTACCCGAACAGGTTCCAGAGTGTGGAGACTAGGGGAGTTTCACAGTAATGTCATTGCAGTGCTAATGTAAGCCCACTTGTGACAATAATAAAGATTATTATTAACTCTCTCCTCAACTGAGCTTCCAGTTATTTCCTACCCCAAGCCTACACGTCCACCTTCCTACCAAAGTATTTTTTTAAACCATTTTTTAAAGTGTTGCTAAAATTTTTCAAGACTGAAAATGTTAATTATTTTAGTTGATATTCATGTGTGATAACAAAAATGAACTTCATGATTTATCAGTTGTTAATGTGACAACCTGTTCTCACAACAGCTCCCTCACTATCATGAAGAAGCCAAATTATATTTTCAAGCAACTAACGTGACTCTGGACATATTCCTTTGAATTTACTTGCATGTTAAAGAACAGGATGTTGAGAGGACTGAAAGGATACCTGTTGGAACTTAGAAAACATCACTGAAGATCAGCGTGAGGCCAGAGGTTTGCATGGAATGACAGCATCATAGTTTGCACTTCCAATTAGATGTGATTCCGCAATTGAGCAGCACTTGTTGAACAATCCTGAGTGTGCTAACAGCTACATTAACAATAAATTTAAGATTATCATTTGAGCTCGTAATGCGGCTCATTTATGCTCGCTAGAATTTATTCACAGGGACTTGTATGCAAACAAAAGGAATATGTTCAAGACTTCTGTCTTTTATGAATTACCTAGGAGCTTGAGGAGCTTATGGTTTCCCCATTGATTTCTCCATGGCAATGCCATGACCAGAGTCGACTTGCCAACCAATCACATCCTTTCCATTTGAAATTTGATATTCTTGTTTTTGTGCGGATGAGTACAAGATGAAAAGCTTTGACAACATGCCTCTCTTTTCAACTTGTTACTTCTGTGGCTGGAGTAAATGGAGGGACACTGCAGAATGCTGCGGTACGGGGTGGATCTGGTGTCTTTGCATATGAATCACAGAGGGTTGACATGAAGGTACAGCAAGTAATAGAACATAGAACAGTACAGCACAAAACAGGCCCTTCGGCCCTCAATGTTGTGCCGAGCAATGATCACCCTACTCAAACCCACATATCCACCCTATACCCGTAACCCAACAACCCCCCCCCCCCCAACCTTACTTTTTTAGGACACTACGGGCAATTTAGCATGGCCAATCCACCTAACCCGCACATCTTTGGACTGTGGGAGGAAACCGGAGCACCCGGAGGAAACCCACGCACACACGGGGAGGACGTGCAGACTCCGCACAGACAGTGACCCAGCCGGGAATCGAACCTGGGACCCTGGAGCTGTGAAACATTTATGCTAACCACCATGCTACCGTGCTGCCCAAATTAGGAAGGGGAAGTATAAGAGTAGGGAAGTCTTTCTGCAACTTTGCAGGGCATTGGTGAGAACAAACTTTGAATACTGCAGCTTTGACAAAGAGTCATCCAGACTCAAAACATTAGCTCCCTTCTCTCTCCACAGATGCTGTCAGACCTGCTGAGGTTATCCAGTGATTTGCTTTTATCTTGGAATGCTGCATGCAATTTTAGTCTGTCATTGAAGGAAGGATATCCTTGCATTGGACTCAGTTCAGAGAAGGTTCACTGGGTTGATTCCAGAGATGAATACGCTGTCTTGTGAGGCAAGTTTGAGCAGGTTGGGCCGAGGCTCAAGAGGGTTTAGAAGAATGAGAGGCGATCTTACTGAAACATGTAAAATTCTGAGTGGGCTTGTCAGGGTAGATGATGTTTCCCTTCATGGAGGTATCTAGAACTAGGAGACACACTTTCAAAATAAGATCTCCCATTAAAGATGGCGATTAGGAGGAATTTCTTCTTTTAGAGGGTCGTTAATCTGTGGATTGTTCTATCCAGATAGCAGTGAAGACTGAGCCATTAAATATATTTAAGGCTGAGCTCGATTTTTGATCTCCAAAGAGAGCCAAATGGTGGCAGCGGTGGTGGTTGGCAGGGGCGTGGAGAGGATGCAGTCATATGAGTTACGATCTTATTGAATGATGGAAGTTCCGGAATAGGCTCGAGGGACCGAATGGCCTATTCCTTTTCTTACGTCCCATCCAAAGCAGAATCATTTGATTAGCTAAAGGAACTCTAAGCCAATGAGTTATACTCAGTACATGATTGTAAACATTCAGGTTGTATTCTGCTGGAGCTATAATTGTCAGAGAAATCGACATGCAATCTGCAAGGAAATAAATGAACCTGCGTGTTAAGGGCAGCATGGTAGCATTGTGGATAGCACAATCGCTTCACAGCTCCAGGGTCCCAGGTTCGATTCTGGCTTGGGTCACTGTCTGTGCGGAGTCTGCACACCCTCCCCGTGTGTGCGTGGGTTTCCTCCGGGTGCTCCGGTTCCTCCCACAGTCCAAAGATGTGCAAGTTAGGTGGATTGGCCATGATAAATTGCCCTTAGTGTTCAAAATTGCCCTTAGTGTTGGGTGGGGTTGCTGGGTTATGGGGATGGGGTGGAGGTGTTGACCTTGGGTAGGGTGCTCTTTCCAAGAGCCAGTGCAGACTCGATGGGCCGAATGGCCTCCTTCTGCACTGTAAATTCTATGAAATGAGGAACCAGCAGAATGGGACAGTGCATTTACACTGCCACAAACTGACCATAACTCTGCTTCAAATGTAACATATTGCTCTCGATTAGCCTCAGGATGAGCGAGCAAGGTTTTATATTTGGGTCAGATTTCTAATCAAATGCAGCTTTAAACAACAATTTAAAAAATATGTATATTTGAGTCCTTTGGCTCTAATTGTGTCCCAAAGCGATACACAAAAAATCCTTCAATGTAACCTTAACAGAGCAGATCACTCCAAAAAGCTGCTGACATGTCACCGATTAGAGCTCTACAGTCTCAGAGAAGGATTAGTGTATTAGCAGCACCCAATAGTATTAAAGGCAATTAAGCTGCAAAGACTTTCCCTGTAACCTTTTGAGAAAAAACCTCCAAAATTATTTTTTCAATTTTCCATGCAGCTTATCTGAAGACAACAAGTCCTTCATAGGATTTAGCAGCCATTTTAGATCTCATCAAAATTGTAGTACTCATGTGCCGGCTCAGACTAACAGTGTTATTCAACTGGGAAAAAATACTTGGGGCTATGTTTCCACCATGGAAGCGTGGAACAGATTAAAATTTAAATTTTCAACTGGGTGAGGCCTTAATTGGTATGGAGGTGGGTTTCTTGTTCAATAAAGGACGGCAGACTGGGCTCCCAATGGTCGACAAGAGGCCTTCCAGCTTCAGAGAAGCACACGGCTGAAGTAGAAGGCAAGTAACTGAGAGGGTGCTTCGGCAGGAAGGTGCGCTCTCAGCCCTTCTTAGCCCTATTATTAGACAAACCTGCCTCCTCCAATATGCCCAACGTGGAGAAAGGCTGCCTGAAGCTGGGGTGACGCCCAAGACGGGTCTTTTCGTGCCCCCCGCCCCCCACCCCCAAAGACATTTTCTCAATTTCCTCCCCCATTCTTGTCTTCAGGGATCACCAAAAACTGAGGCTGTAAAATGTGATCCGTTCTTAGCCAGTATTCACACACATGCAGTGTTCACCAAATAGGCATTGGAGAGACGGAGGGAGGGGGATAGTTAGATGGTTTTTCCCTCCATCATGCAGCATCTCTACCACTGCCCCAGCGAAGATCAGCTAACTCAACACAGACCAAGCCTCAACTCTGGAATTTCTAATCTTTATTGTCACAAGTAGGCTTACATTAACACTGCAATGAAATTACTGTGAAAATCCCCTCGTCGCCACATTCCAGCACCTGTTTGGGTACACAGAGGGAGAATTCAGAATGTCCAATTCACCTCACAAGCATGTCTTTCGCGACTTGTGGGAGGAAACCGGAGCACCCAGAGGAAACCCACGCAGACACGGGGAGAAAGTGCAAATTTCACACAGGCACTGACTCAAGCCAGGAATCAAAACTGAGACCCTGGTGCTGTGAAGCAACAGTGCTAACCACTGTGCTACCATGCTGCCCTCACACACAGACAGAGGGACGGTGCATGTAATTAAGAAGACAACTTGCTCCAGGATTCCTCAGCTACAACAGCAGACATCCAGGAAAATCAAGATGGGTATGTCCAGAGTAAACTTGGGTAGCAAACTTAAAAAAACATGCAGGAAATAAAGAGACCGGTTCTTTATTGAATTTTGGGGGTGGTGGTGGTGGTGGGATAGAAAATAGACGGAAGAGTAATTTCTTTTTTATTCGTTCATGGGACGTGGGCGTCGCAGGCTGTGCCAGCATTTATTGCCCATCCCTAATTGCCCTTGAGGGGGCAGTTAAGAGTCAACCATACCACTATCTCAGGATAGAATTAAAAATAGAAAGGCAGGGAAGGTCAGCTGTAGTGGTGGGTTACAATTCTCTCAGGGAGTTAGAGTTGCACTTTTTACATAACCAGGCACTATGGATAATAATGGTCTTTCCAACACGTGGATTGCCAGGAATCTCTCCCGCTATTACCACCTGCAATTAGCATGTTTGAGGATTTCCAGGTTGATTATTCAACCTGTTTGGTCACATTGTGAACACACTATCTTTGTCCATCGAGCCTTGCAACGGGATTTGAACCCCGAGCTTCTGGTTCAGAGGTAGGGGTGTTACCCACTGTGCCACAACACCTCTGCGGGTTTGCGTACCAACGTAAAAATATTGCAATGTGATAAATCAATTGCCAGTAGCTTGTCCAGAAACACTCGCTGTTCTTTTTTACTCAGCCTCAATCCCCAGCATCTCCCAAGCTTGCCGATCATCCAGGTCCTTCCAGCACCTTCTCCTTGGACACATGCAACAGTCACCTCAGAGGGATGAAAGATAGAAAAGGGGATGAAACCTGAACAAAGCCAAGATCAAAGAAATAGATGCTCAAAGGAAGAGAAGGTTACAGAGGAGAGGGAGTATGTCAAGAATAGGTCTGGTGGTGAAAGCAACTCTACACAACTGCCAGGATGAGGATTTTACAGACAAGCTCTCTAAGCCACTTCCCAATGAAGACTTTGCCATAATCCCAAATGGTCCACTTGTACCTGTAAAAGTGGTGGAAGCAGATTCACATCAACTTGCAAATCTACTTGGATAGATACTAGCTGGATAGATACTAGCAAGGGAGGATGAGAAACTACTTTGCCCAAAGGGGTTGTGAATCTGTGGAATTCACTACCCCAGAGTGCGGTGGATGCTGGAACAGTAAATTTAAGGAGGAGATTAGACCGATTTTTAAGTGGTAACGGGTTGAAGGGTTATGGTGAACGGCAGGATAGTGGAGTTAAGGCCAGGATGAGATCAGCCATGATCGAATGATGGAGCCGACTCAATGGGCCAAATGGCCTAATTCTGCTCCTCTATCTTACGAACGTATGAAGGGAGGAATGTTCAGGGCTGTGAACAAAGAGCAGGAGGGACAGACAGATTGGAGAGGATGCTCAAGGTCCCATCGCATGTACTATAGTCTGAATGGGCTTCGTCTGTAATGTCTATTGCTTCGAATGCTGATAGTCACACTAAGGAGGAGGTGGCAGATAACAGGAGCCTCATTTTAGAAGGGAAAGGCGAATGTGGAATGGAAAGGTTGTACCTAACTTGTCTCCTCTTCACGTTGACTGCAATGAGTAGGCTCCATTATCAGCACCACTTGAAGATAATAGCTGTTCATCTTCATTAATCCAGGCTGCATTCATGGGAGCAGCACTCATTTTGAAGTCGACAGACTGAATTAAATTATCAAACACAGATTAATGGTTTACAGCTGATCATAACTTCCATCTACTCTCTGATAATTTAGCTCAATATAATCTCTTTTAAACTACATACAATGTTGGGTTTTATTAACGTGAATGAGATTGCAAATTGTTCCATGCCATAAGGAACAGTGAGATGGGCTCGAAAGCTAATGGGAAAAACATTGCTATAATAAGTAGGTAGCAATACCAGAGACAAAATTCAATGGTTATTAAAGTTACCAAAGCTGCTGATTACAAAGTGATTTGTTGGGACAAGGCCGATCCCACAGACTGCATTTGTGCTCACAAAAGCAACAAAAATACTTCAAAAGATAATTTTGGCAACCTGTGCTCCCAGTCCAGAGCTTTACTGCAATCCCATCTCTGCTACTGCCTTTGGTGATCTGGAAGGGGGAGCCAGAGAATATTGTTCCCTTCATGCTTTTTTCCACTTTTCATTCGGCAGTGTCAGCATTATGTACCCCTAGGTTTAGAACATGGATGGTCAAGGTCCCACCACAACCAATTAACAATCTCCCTCCCCAGAGGGTTATGACCACTCTCCACACCATTCATCCTTATGCCCGTCTTCATTGAGATAACAACACCAATTATTGTTAAATAAAAGGCAACACTCACTCGGAGCCCATACAATCACAGCTTGGATTGAAGGAGGTTGGAGAGGAATTACCCAGATTTCTTTTCCTAGCACAAATTAGCCTGGAATTTCCATCTGTTTTTTTGCCTCTTCCAGGAGATCACACACTCTTGGGTGGGCTGGAATGTGTACAGGCAGGTATCGCAATGCCGAGGGAAAGGCTGAATGAACCAGAGGACCTTTTTGTTATCTTCTAGAACTGTGACAATGATTGAGTTGGCATACCAAAGAACATCTGGGGCGGTATTCTCCCCTACCCGGCGGGGCGGGGGGTCCCGGCGTAGCGGAGTGGCGCCAACCACTCCGGCGTCGGGCCTCCCCAAAGGCGTGGAATTCTCCGCACCTTTAGGGGCTAGGCCCGCGCCAGAGTGGCTCCTGCTCCACCGACTGGTTCCAACAGCCTTTGGCACCACGCCAACCAGCGTCGGGGCTGGCCGAAAGGCCTTCGCCGGTTGGCGTGAGTCCGCGCATGCGCCGGAGCATCAGCGGCCGCTGACGTCACCACCGGCGCATGCGCGGTGGAGGGGGTCTCTTCCGCCTCCGCCATGGTGGAGGCCGTGGTGGCGGCAGAAGAAAAAGAGTGCCCCCACAACACAGGCCCGCCCACCGATCGGTGGGCCCCGATCGCGGGCCAGGCCACCATGGGGGCACCCCCCGGGGTCCAATCACCCCGTGCCCCCCCCCCCCCCCAGGACCCCGGGGCACGCTCGCGCCGCCTGCTCCCGCCGGCACAGAGGTGATTTAAACCACGTCAGCAGGAGAGGCGGGACTTCGGCCCGTCGCGGGCTGGAGAATCGCCGCGGGCTGGAGAATCGCCGCGGGGAGCCCGCCAACCGGCGGGGTGCGATTCCCGTCCCCGCTGATTCCCGGCTGGCGGAGAATTCCGGCCACGGCGGGGGCGTGATTTACGAAGACCCCGGGCAATTCCCCGACCCTGCGGGGGGTCGGAGAATTCCGCACCTGGTTCCAGACTAGTTGAATTTATTATTGTATAACTAATTGTGGGTTGGAAACGAATACTAACAAACTGGAACAACCACAAACACAACTAACCATGACAACTTCTCCTACAGACCCCTACTAGGTGACAGTGTCACATGGTATAACTCGCCTGCCACCTAATGGTCGGAGGTCAAACATATTTACATGTACAATTGCTTATGCATATCACTACACTTTTCCTGCCATCATTGCTCATACGTTTATAGACTGCCCACGTTATTTTACACAATCAGAAGTAGACTTTTGTACCTCTCGTCTTTCTTATGTTTGAACCAGTTTATTTTTTCAAATTCATTCAATGGATGTGGGTTTCACTGGCTAGATCAGCATCCATTGCCCATCCCTAATTGTCTTTGAAAAGGAGATGGTGAGCTGCTTTCTTGAACAACTGCAGTCGATGAAGTGTGGGTACATCCACAGTGCTGTCAGGGAGAGAGATTCAGGATTTTGACCCAGGTCAGGGAAGTTAAAGGGCAGAAACAAACCCATTCAATGCGTTGAGCTCAGAAATAGAAAATGGGCTGTCACACTGCTCGGACTATACCAAAGACCACCAAATAGTGGAAGGGAGTTAGAAGAGCAAATGTGCGGACAGATCTCTGGGTGCAAAAACAGCAGTAATCGCTGGGGACTTCAAAAACACTAATATCAATTGGGATACGAAAAGTACAAGGGACACAGAAGGCGCAAAATTCTTGAGCTGCATTCAAGAGAACCTTTCTAGCCAACACCTAAAATCCCAACGAGAGGGAGCGCAATTCTAGATTTGGTCTAGAAGCTGGGCAAGTAGATGAAGTTGCAATGGGGAACCATTTTGAAGATAGTGACCATGATCTAGCTAGATTGTGCATCGGTATGGAAAACGACAAAGATAGACCTGGAATAAAAGTTCTAAATTAGGGGAAGACAGATTTGACAAAGCTGAGAGGTGAGCTGCCAAGAGCGGACTGAATATAGCTATTAAAAGGAAGAACTGTGCCAAGGCAGTGGGAGGCATTCAAAGGTGAAATTCGAAGGCACAATGTAGACATGTCCTCACAGAGAAAAACGTGGTACTGCCAAATCTAGAGCTCCCAGGTTATCCAGGAGCTTACAAGCCAAGATCAAGCAGAAAAATAAAGCTTATGTCAGACACAAAAGACTTAATACTGTTGAAAGCCTAAAGGAGTATCGAAATTACAGGGGTGAAGCAAAAATGGAAATTAGGAAAGCAAAGAGAGGATCTGAAAAAATATTGGCAGGTAGAACCAAATAAAATCCGAAGATGTTTGTCCACTACATTATGAGCAAGAGAATAACTGAGGAAAAGGTATGGCCCATCAGAGGTGTACAAGGTAACTTGCGGGTTGATTCAGAAGATGTGGGCAAGGTTTTCAATGAATGCTTTGTTTCTGTCTTCACTAGGGAGGGGGATGATACAGACATTCCACTTCAAGTGGAGAAATGTGAGATATTAGATACAAAAAGTGCAGTGAGAGAGGAAGTATTGGAGGGACTGGCATCCGTGAAGGTGGAATACATCACCAAGGCCAGATGGGCTGCATCCAAGTGTGTAGAAGGGAGCCAGGGAGGAAATAACAGATGCTCTGAGGATCATTTTTCAATCCTCACCAGATACAGGCACGGTCCCAGAGGATTGGAGGTCTGCAAAAGTTGTACCATTATTTAAAAGGATTTGAAGGATAGGCGAGAGAACTATAGGTAAGTTAGTCTGACTTCAGTGGTGGGCAAATTCTTGGAAACAATTCTGAGAGACTGGGTAAACTGTTACTTAGAAAGTCACAGATTGATCAGGGATAGTAGGAATACCTTTGTTTGAGGAAGATCGTGTCTTAATAATTGAATAACATTTTTTGAGTCAGTAACAAGGAGGATTGATGAGGTTAGTAGTGGATGTTGTCTATATGGATTTCACAAAGGCAGTTGACAAGGTCTCACATGGCAGACTGGACAGAAAAATTGAGATCTCATGGGATACAAGGGAAGGTGTCAAAATGGACCCACAATTGTCTCAGTGACAGGAAACAAAGAGTACTGGTTGGTGAACTTTTTGCGAATGGAAAACAGATTCCAGTGTTGTTTCACTTGGCTCAGACTTGGGCGCCCTTGCTGTTGGTTTTATATATTAATGGTTTAGGCTTAAATGTGAGAGGCATGGGGCGCGATTCTCCGCTCCCCACGCCGGGTGGGAGAATCGCGGGAGGGCCGGGGGACTCATTTCACGCCCCCATGGCGCCCCCCGCGATTCTCCCACCCCCCCCCCGGCTCGGAAGAATCGCCGCTTTTCATGGCGACCGGCGATTATCCGGCCCGGATGGGCCGAGCGGCCTGCCGTTCCCGACCGGTTCACGACGGCGGCAACCACACCTGGTCGCTGCCGTCATGAACATGGGCGCCAAAGGCCCGTTTGAAGATTGTGGTGGGCGGAGAGGGGAGTGAGCACCACTGCTGTGCTCGGGAGGGGTCTGGCCCGCGATCAGTGCCCACCGATCGTCGGGCCGGCGTCTCAAAGCGACGCACTCTTTCCCCTCCGCCGCCCCGCAAGATCAAGCCACCACGTCTTGCGGGGCAGCAGAGGGGAAGACAGCCACCGCGCATGTGCGGGTTTGAGCTGTCAGCCGTCATGACGTCAGCCGCGCATGCGCGGGTTGGAGCCGGCCAACGTGCGCATGCGCGGCTGGTGTCACATAGGCGCCCCCGTTGAGTCATTCTCAGCGCTTCGCCTTGACGCAAGCGTCAAGGCCCGGCGGCCGAGAATGACGGAGCGCCGCTCCTAGCCCCCCCCGGGTGGGGGTCAATACGGTGAGAGGAGCGGCCTCCGAGGCCATCGTGAAACTCGGCCGAGTTCACGACGGCCTTCACGATTTTTCCCGGGAGCGGAGAATTCCGCCCATGATTGGGGAATTACCAGATGACACAAAAATGAGCCATGTAATTGATAGTGAAGACGATAGCTGTCAACTCCAGAATGACATGAATGGGTTGAGTGGGTAGAGAAGTTGAAAATGGAATTCAAATCAGCAAAGTGTGAGGTGATGTATTTGAGAGGGCAAACAAGCACAGGAATAATCAATAAGCAGGAAGACAGTGAGTGCAGTGAGGGACCTTGGAGTGCACGTCCACAGGTCCTTGGAGGTGGCGGGACCGGTGGGCAAGGTGGCTATGAAAGCATCTGCAATACTTTCCTTTATTTGGCCAGGTATTAAATACAAAAGCAGGGGTGTAATGATGGAATGGTATAAAACGTTGGTTAGACCACAGCTGGAATGTTGTATACAGTTCTGGTCACCACATTACAGGAAGGACAAAATTGTTCTGGAGAGAGTGCAGAGGAGATTAGAAGAATGTTGTCAGGGTTTGAAAATTGCAGGTATTTCATTTTATAAATTTAGATCAAATTTTTTTTTTTTCAATTAAGGGGCAATTTAGCATGGCCAATCCACATAACCTGCACATCTTTGGGTTGTGGAGGTAAAACCCATGCAGACACGAGGAGATGTGCAAATTCCACACGGAAAATGACCGGGGTCGGGATTATCCTGGGTCCTCGGTGCTGTGAGGCAGCAGTGTTAAACACTGTAACACCATGCCACCCTGACAATTGCAGGAATGGGGAAAGATTGGATAGGCCGAGTTGTTTTCCTTAGAATAGAGCAGGGTAAGGGATAACCTAATTGAGGTGTACAAAATGAAGAGAGATCCAGATAGGGTAGACAGGAAAGACTTGGTTCCCCTAGCTGAGGGGTCAATCACCAGAGAGCATTGGCAAAGTTCTTCCTGTCCATTTCCTTTGTTCCCATTTATTTTATTTTATGGGTTTGGTTTGTGGACCCAAAATCGGGATGTGAATTTAAGCAGAAGACTCTGTTCAAACAACCTGCTTGCCAGGACACTGTGTTCCAGACTTCGTGTTTGGGAGAGGAGAAGCCAGACTTGGTACCAGGTGGATCTTAGGAACCGACTTTGGAGGGAGTAAGTTCAATTGGTTAACTGGCCACCGGTGAGTTGGCCAGGGGCAGTGTTCTGCCTGACAACGGCCAATGAGTGGTTCCTGCGTGATGCTTTCTGAGATAACTTGGCAGAAGTGTTTCGTCTCGCTCGCTATCTCTATTGTTCTGAAAGCAGTGC
The DNA here is from genome assembly GCF_902713615.1 of Scyliorhinus canicula. Taxonomy (NCBI): domain Eukaryota; kingdom Metazoa; phylum Chordata; class Chondrichthyes; order Carcharhiniformes; family Scyliorhinidae; genus Scyliorhinus; species Scyliorhinus canicula. The sequence goes on along the minus strand of NC_052156.1, from coordinate 21,929,386 downwards.
GTGCCTGGCACATCCTTTGCTGTGAACCTGAAATGATGCTGAGTCTGCAGAGAAAGTAGACACCTTGCCAGAGATAACCATTTCAAGCCTAGAAGAAGTACCAAAACGAAAGCCTGAACTTCAGACAGACATTAACTGGAAGTCATCCCAGCGCGTCAAAGATCCTTATTATTTTAATTTATATTTTCTTTCCCTTTCCACCACACTTTCCCCTCTGTTGTTTGTCTGTATGTGTGTGCATATCTACACTATAGAGAGAGAGTGGGACAAGTTGGGCGGGTTGGAAAGAGGTATTAGATAGTACGTCACAATTTTTGTCTCTTTAATTGTAATACTGTAACTAATAAAAGGTCACTTAAGTTTAAAATTACAAACGTGGTGACTGCAGTTTATTGGGCTCAACCAAGGACTCAGGTATTTTAAATAGAATCTAATTTCACCTGTATTGCGATTCCGGATCAAGTAAGGCTGGAATTGACCCAGGGTGTCATGACACAATAGATTTAAGGTGGTTAGTAGAAGGATTAGCAGGGGCACGTGGAAAAACATTTTCACCCAGAGGGTGGGGGTACCTGGAATCCATGGTCTAACTTGGTGGTTGAGGCTGAAATGCACAACTCATTTAAAAGGTATCTGGATCTGCATCTGAAATGCTGCAACCTGATAGTCTATGAACCAGGTGCTGGGCAGTGGGAGTAAAATGGGGGGCTAGTTTATTTTTTCTATTTTTTAGACGGCGCAGGCATGATGGGCTAAATGGCCTCTTTCGCACCGTAACTTTTCTATGGTTCTCAATATAAACAGCAACTTTAACATGACCCAGCTTTGACAGCAAAGGCCAATACATTTAACCAATAAAAAGCATAAATAAAAGTGAGCTGGTGGATGTGTTAGGACTGTGCTAGAATCCCAACAATTTGCAATTGGTAAGACTGTAATGAAAGACTGCTAAACCACAGGAGTGATAACACTGACCAACAAGCATCTTTTATGGTAAATCAAACGTTAATTTAAACACAGAATTAGCCTTATTAGCAACACAGTAATAGTTTTCCAATTAACAGTTAAAACCGTTCGTAAACAAAAGGAAAAAACACTTTAACTTGCTATCGACACCTGGTACTGTATATTCCAATAAAGCATACAAATATAGGTCAAATGCAACTTATAAATAAAGGTAACAATCAGAGTTACTTGCTTCACTGTGGAAACGTTGGAAAGAGATCCTTTGAGGAACAACTTGAAAGCTCTTCTTGTCAGGCTCAAATCCTATGGTAAACTATAAACTCCAGACAGACCTGGTTCCTCCTAATAATTACATCATCTGTACCCCAAGCATAAAGCATTCTCCAGTCTCTTCCCACTAAGATGTCCCACGACCTGCTTAGCTAGGACTAAACACAATCACTCAAATTATCTGCACCCCAGGGAAACTCCTAAATATAAACAATATTCCACTAGCTATCAATACGCAAACAAGTAAACGACGGTTAAAAATCAATGATTATCTCACCTTTACAACTCCTTAATCATAGCTTTAGCAGACATACCTTTATGTATTTTAAACCAGCGTTTTTCATTACATTACTGCAACAAATATTAAAATGTCTTACATTCATCACACATGTATTCACCTCATGTATTTGGAAGTAATTATTTATACGGCTGCATATTGCCTTCAGTAGGTAACTTGATCACCTCCAATCCAGAGAGCTTTCGGCTCAGTCTCCATGATTCAACCACATAAGTGATCACAGTTCAATGGCACACTGGCTGGAATTTTATGGTAGAGTTGGGGGTTGCAGCTGCTGGCTATGGAGCTGTTCCCACTTTTCGGAAAGGCCAGCCACATCTTGTGGCAATCAGACACTTGATAGGCCTACAGTAGGCCTCCCGCCACAACCCCCCCCCCCCCCCCCCACCCCACCCCCACCACGATGTTCTGGTTTGATCTTGGCCTTCCATGTTGTCAAAGATTTGGAACTTCAGATGTTGGGGGCAGAGCTCTCATCACCTGCTGTACAGTAAAGGCAACCATTGACTGGTTGGATGGATGTGTACTTCATGAGGGCTGGTTTAGCTCAGTTGGCTGGATGGCTGGTTCATGATGCAGAGCAAGGACAACAGCACAGGTTCAATTCCCGTACCAACTGAGGTATTCATGAAGGCCCCACCTTCTCAAACTGGCCTTTGCCTGAGGTGTGGTGATCCTAAGGTTAAATCACCACTAGACAGCTCTCCCCCTCAAAAGGTAAGCAGCCTATGTTCATCTGGGACTATGGCGGCTTTACTTTGCTTTAACACGATGGATCTTTACATTTCCTCTACTATCTATTTGCTGCCTTGTGAGATAGAGGGCGGGGTTCATGAACCACTGTAGTCCTTGTAGTTCAGATGCATCTACAGTGCTGTTGGGGAGGGGTCCCCCCCCCCCCCCCCCCGGCCAGGTGGGAGGAGAATCGCGCCACGCCACCCCGAGACCAGCACGCGATTCTCCCACCCCCCCCCCAAAATCAGCATGAATCGCACCGGGCCGCTCGGGGAATCGCCGCAAACGGCAAGTGGCAATTCTCTGGCCCGCATGGGCCGAGCGGCCGCTTTGACACGACAGAGTCCTGCCGGCGCCGTTCACGCCTGGTCGCTGCTGGCAGGAACTCTGCGGGAACGCTCGGAAAGCGGCCCGTGGGGGAGGGGGGCTCCTTCACCGGAAGGGGGCCTCCGATGGGGTCTGGCCCGCGATCGGGGCCCACCGATCGGCGGGCCGGCCTCTCTCCCCCCCGGGACTACTGACCTCCGCGGCCGGCCCCTGAACACCGATCCCATGTTGGGTCGTGGCCGGCGCACGTAAGAAGTTCCCCGTGTATGCGCAAGATGGCGCGGCCCAACTGTGCATGCGCAGGATTGAGCTGCTCCAACTGCGCATGAGCAGGATTGAGCTGCCCCAACTGCGCATGAGCAGGATTGAGCTGCCCCAACTGCGCATGAGCAGGATTGAGCTGCCCCAACTGCGCATGAGCAGGATTGAGCTGCCCCAACTGCGCATGAGCAGGATTGAGCTGCCCCAACTGCGCATGAGCAGGATTGAGCTGCCCCAACTGCGCATGAGCAGGATTGAGCTGCCCCAACTGCGCATGAGCAGGATTGAGCTGCCCCAACTGTGCATGCGTGGGACCCAAGGCGCCGTGCCGAGGCCCCACCCCAGCATATCGCGCCACGCCCCTGCCAGCCCCATGGAGGGGGGAGAATAGTGGTCTGGGAATGGGCGCCGATGCCGTAGTAAAACACTCCGGTTTTTACTCCGGCATCGGCACTTAGACTCCCGTTGGGAGAATCCCGCCCAGAACCTCTGACACAATGGAAGGTTGGGCAGGCAGAATGGAAGGGAATTTTGTTTCGACTCTGAAAATCCACACCAGTCCTCCTCCGATGGGTTTAACACCACACTTCCGTTCATTTTCAATTTTAACCTTGTCAGGGCTTTGGAAACTCGATCACGATCACTATTTTCTTGAAGACTTTCTTTTGAATTTCTTGACTGAGTCCTCAGCGCACCAGCAATATTTTGCTCCTGTGTTCAGAATGATCTTTCCAGTAGACAAACTTCGGTTCTTAAAAAAATAATGGAAGAGGAAGAGGACCTGAGTGGCACAAGGCTCTGTGTGTGATGCATGACCATGTCAGACAACAGGGTCGAAATTCTCTGAAAATGTCCCCATGCCCAAGAGAAAACAGGCTTGGAGAAAGTCCAGAGTGATTCTCTGTTTTGAAGGGGGCTTGCAGGGCCCTGGAGTAGTCCACGCAACATGGCGGACCCACAAAGCAAGCCGGCCCCAACAATATAGGACCCACCCAGATCGCGCGACCGCCGATCGGCAGCCCCTGAACGCGAGCCTGGCCATCCAGGAGCCCCCCCCCCCCCCCCCCCCCCCCCCCCCCCCTCCCCCCCGCCCACGGTGACGGATCCCCCGCTCCCACCAGGGCAGCCACAGACTGGGTCCGCAGCCACCACTCCGAGCTCCCGCTGGGTGGAACCATGAAGGAACCACGCCATCGGGAACTCGGCCAGCTGCTGGCGGAGAATCGCCGCGGCGGCCTCTTTCAATGGCCCCCGACCGGCACCGCGTCGATCGCGCTCACACCACTTTGCGGCAATTCTCGTGGAGCATCGCGGGAAGGCGTTGGACCCGATCACAGGTCTGACACCCATTCTGCACCCCCGCGCCAAGCGCGATTGCGGTGCGCAGGCTCGGATAATCCCACCGCAGATGCCTGCTCACTATTACCCCTGTGGTGATGTTACGTTCGTGATTGTGCTTGCTTTACCCTGGCCTTTATCTACCGCCGTAATAAAATTCTCTCCAGAGGAAATTCTTTTTTATTTTTAGAAAATATTCTATTGAGGCATTTATAATTTTAACATTTTAAAAACATGGAAGAGATCCAACAAACACAAAAAAAACCCAAAATAACAGTGATGATGTGGAGATGCCGGCGTTGGACTGGGGTGAGCACAGTAAGAAGTCTTACAACACCAGGATAAAGTCCAACAGGTTTGTTTCAAACCCGAGCTTTCGGAGCACCTCTCCATTCACCTGAGGAAGGATCAGTGCGCCGAAAGCTCGGTTTGAAACAAACCTGTTGGACTTTAACCTGGTGTTGTAAGACTTCTTACCAAAATAACTGAACCATCTCTCCCCAAGCATGAACTCTAACTATTGTGGTCGATGTAACTACTCCATCTCACGGTTCTCCTTCCCTCTCCACAGGAAATTCTGTTATCTGTGCCGGTCCGCATGGCCGGGAAAGTATAAAATTTGGTGCAATTCAAGAAGTGATTTCTAGGAGGTTCTGGGCCTTTATCTTGGATGTTACCTTCTCCAAGAGTGTAACACTAATTGCCCAAGAATAGCACAAGGCAATTATAGATTAACTGACCCTGCAAATACCATTCAAAACACAGATGATTCAATTATCTTTTACTTTTTATGTGTTTTCTTTTAAAAACTGTTCTATTGCCTTTCGAATTCCAATACCTCAACAAAGCATTCACCATAAGATGATGCACACTACTGCACCAAGTTCCTGTAGGGTTAAAGAAGCTGCTTTTGGAAGCCTTTCTTGGGGCGAGTCCTGGTGGGGTTACAAAACTCCATTGGAGCATGCTTTTCCCAGGAAACCAAGCTCCCTCCGAGTTGGCCCTTTGCAGGGTTAAAGGAGCTCCCTTGATTCCACTTCATTCAAGGATGAACAATCCTCATGAGAGGGAAAAGTTGTAATTTATATAGAAACCTGTCAAAAGATGGCAAGAAAGAAAATCACGTCAAAAGTATTTTTTTCTTGATTCCTAAGTCACATGGGGACCAGTGACTTAAATGTCAATGTGTTCAGTACAGTTGTCTCCAGCTTCCTCTCACACACTGTAATTAGCTGTCAGCAGCACTCAAAAGCCAGGAGAGGCCATAGATTCCAACCTCCTCCCTGTGGAGGAGCACACACGACAATAACATCGACCCCCACGACCCAACCCACACAATCCTACAACACGAACAATCAGCCCACGAATATTAAAGATCAGAGCTTTTCCAAGTATTATTATTCAAATTCACCTGCAAGCGATGTTCATGCAGATCAGCCTCTTTCAAACTGTCGCTGGGCATGTTGGTCACTGATTTTTAAAGCGTCAAAACATATGAATAAGAAAACAGGACCTACAGCAACTATTAGTGAGCCATTCGCCACACAGCCTAGTTCAATCAAAGAGAGTTTAATACAATACAGAGCAAAAGGTCATCTAACTGTAGAAGAGCATAACTGGTGCATTTATCCCTCATGAAAGCTCTCGAGCAACCGCCAACTAAAGGTCCATTAAAAAAAGCGCCAGGTGCCAAGGATAATCATTGGCAGGGGTCTAAACTTGCAGAGCCTCCTAAATCCAGCCTGCAGCTTGTACCTAGTGTTTACTGACAGCGGGGTGAAATGAGTGGCAGGAGAGAAGAACTAGTTGCTTGGTAGGAAACTTGAATGCAGCTAGACAAAAAGAGACATGTTGTTGAAGTTTTTTGTCGCTCACTCATCAGGGCAGATACAAAAATGTCACATTCCAAAGGGAGCAACAATTTTTACTGCATGAGAAAAGGGGTTGCTGATTGGTTGCCAAGTTGGCTCTGATTGATCGAGATGTTACCATGGTGAATGCACCGTAAAACGATCCCCCCCCCCCCATACTTTCCTTTATTTTATATCATAAAGGTACAATGCCTGAACATATTCCTTTTGCCTGCAGAGGACAGGTACCAGCAATGGGGCCTCACGGTAGCATGGTGGTTAGCATCAATGCTTCACAGCTCCAGGGTCCCAGGTTCGATTCCCGGCTGGGTCACTGTCTGTGTGGAGTCTGCACGTCCTCCCTGTGTGTGCGTGGGTTTCCTCCGGGTGCTCCGGTTTCCTCCCACAGTCCAAAGATGTGCGGGTTAGGTGGATTGGCCATGCTAAATTGCCCGTAGTGTAAGGTTAATGGGGGGATTGTTGGGTTACGGGTATACGGGTTACATGGGTTTAAAGTAGGGTGATCATTGTTCGGCACAACATTGAGGGCCGAAGGGCCTGTTCTGTGCTGTACTGTTCTATGTTCTATATAACATATGTAACTTCCAGCAAGTGTAAATGAACTATTGTGAGCATGACTGATAATCTTAAACGATAATAATAATAATCTTTATTAGTGTCACAGGTAGGTTTACATTAACACTGCAATGAAGTTACTGTGAAAACTGGTTGCTGGTCTAATTCGTAGCGCACTTGGGATTGTTCAGTCTTAACAAGCTCTCTTTCCTCAACATGCTGGTTGAAAAAACCATGAGTGGCTTCTCTACTACTGTTTATAACAAACTTAATGTCATTGGTCAATATATGAAATGTATCCCAGGCTGTTGGGTAAGGCAAGGAAGGAAATAACAGGGCGTTGGCAATAATTTTCAATTCCTCTCTGGCCACAGGACCAGTGCCGGAGGACTGGAGGATAGCCAATGTGGTACCATTGTTCAAGAAAGGAGGAAGGAAACTACAGGCTAGTCAGTCGAACATCAGTGGTCGGAAACTATTTGAAGAAATTCTGAGAGACAGAATTAACCTGCATTTGGAGAGGCAGGGATTAATCAATAACAGTCAGCATGGTTTTGTTCAGGGGAGGTCATGCCTGACCAACATGATTGAGTTTTTCAACGAGGTGACCAGTTATGTCAATGAGGACAACACATTTGCCATAGTCTACTTCGACTTCAGCAAAGCTTTTGATAAGGCCCCACATGGGAGACTGATAGTGAACTGATAGCCCATGGGATCCATGAAAATTTGGCAAATTGGATCCAGAATTGGCTCAATGGCAGGAAGCAGAGGGTGATGATCGAGGGTTGTTTTTCTGACTGGAAGTCTGTGTCCACTGTGTTTTCTGACTGGAAGCCTGTGTCTACTGGGGTCCAGCAGGGGTCAGTGTTGAGGACCTTGCTGTTTGTGGTTTATACAAGTGATTTAGAGTAGAATGTAGGAGGGTCATTCAGTAAGTTCTCGTCTGATACAAAAAGTATATAGGCAGGCTGGCCAGATGGGCTGATCAGTGGCAAATTGAATTTAATCTGGGTAATTGTGAGGTGATGGCACTTGGGCAGATCAAACAAGGCAAGGGAATATATGAGAAAAGGCACGCTGGGAAGAACCGAAAATCAGGTGGATCAGGGTGGCGTGATAGCACAGTGGTTAGCACTGCTTCACTGTGCCAGGGACCCATGTTCTGTGCAGAGTCTGCATGTTCTCCCCGTGTCTGCGTGCATTTCCTCCAGGTGACCCGGTTTCCTCCCACAAGTCCCGAATGACGTGCTGTTAGGTGAATTGGACATTCTGAATTCACCCTCTGTGCACCCAAACAGGCGCCGTAGTGTGGTGACTAGGGGCTTTTCACAGTAACTTCATTGCAGTGTTAATGTAAGCCTACTTGTGACACTAATAATGATTATTATTATCTTGCTATACATGTATACTGGTCCCTTAAGGTAACAGGTAAGGTGAATACAGTGGTTAAGAAGGCATATGGTATACTTGCCTTTGTTAGCTGAGGCTGTGCTGGAACTGTATAAAACATTGGTTAGACCACAGGATGTTGCCTAGGCTGGAGAATTTTAGTTATAAAGAGAGGTTGGATGGACTGGGGTTGTTTTCCTTGGAGCAGAGGAGACTGAGGATGGACAAGATTGAGACGTATAAAATTATGAGGGGCATAGTTGGAGTAGACAGAAAGAAACTTTCCCCATTGGTGGAGGGATCAATTATCAGGGGGCATAGATTTAAGGTAAGGGGCAGGAGGTTTCGAGGGGACGCGAGGAGAAACTTTCACCCAGAGGGCGGTGGGAGTGCGGAACTCACTGCCTGAAAAGGTAGTGGAAGCAGAGACTCTCATCACATTAAAGAAGTATTTAAATGACGCTTACTCCTCTGCGAAAAAGTCAATAAATGGCTGCCACCTTCGAGCGAACCCTAATAGCGAACCTCTCAAGGCGAACTTGACTTTCTCTAGGCCGAGTAAGCTCGCCATGTCTGATAGCCATACCTCAGCCCTCGGGGGCTTTGAGTCCCTCCATGATAACAGTATTCGTCGCCGGGCTACCAGGGAAGCAAAGGCCAGAAGGTAAGCCTCTCTCTCTTCCTGGACTCCCGGGTCCTCCGAAATCCCAAAGATTTCCACTTCCGGGCTCATTACCACCGCAGTTTTCAATACCCGGGACATAACATCTGCGAATCCCTGCCAATACCCACTGAGTTTAGGGAATGACCAGAACATGTGTACACGGTTAGCCGGCCCTCCGGCACATCGAGCACACTTGTCCTCCAGTCCGAAGAATCTGCTCATCCGGGCCACCGTCATGTGGGCCCGGTGCACGACTTTAAACTGGATCAGGCTGAACCTGGTGCATGTTGCGGTCGTGTTTACTCTGCTCAGGGCTTCTGCCCAAATACCGTCCTCCAGCTCCCCCCCAGCTCCTCCTCCCACTTAAGCTTCAGGTCCTCGGTCTGCATATCCTCAGCTCCCATTAGATCCTTGTAGACGTCTGAAACTCTAGCCTCTCCCACCTCTCCCCTAGAAACTACCCTGTCCTGTCTCCCCTTCGGCGGGAGACGTGGGAAGGACGGCACCAGTCTGCGTACAAAATCCCTCACCTGCAAGTATCTAAAGTCGTTCCCTCTCGTCAGCCCAAACTTCTCCTCCAGCGCCCACGTGCTCGGAAAGCTCCCTTCCAGGAACAGATCCCCCATCCTCACAATCCCCACCCTCCTCCACAGTCGATACTCCCCGTCCATGTTCCACGGGGCAAATTGGTGGTTGCCGCAGATTGGGGTCCACACCGATGCTCTTACCTCCCCTACATGCCTCCTCCACTGGCCCCAGATCCAAACAGCCGCCACCACTATCGGGCTGGTGGAGTACCGTGCCGGCGGAAGCGGCAGAGGCGCCATGACCAGGGCTGCTGAGCTAGTGCCCCTGCACGAAGCAGCCTCCATCCGCTCCCAAACCGACCACGCACCCACCATCTATTTCCTTATCATCGCTATGTTGGCCGCCCAGTAATAGTTGCTGAAGTTCGGCAATGCCAGCCCCCCTTCTCCTCTGCTCCTTTCAAGCATCACCCTCTTCACCCGCGGGGGCTTCCCTGCCCATACAAATCCAAGAATAATTTTATTCAGCCTCCTAAAGAAGGACCGCGGGATAAAGATGGGGAGACACTGGAAAACAAACAAGAACCACGGGAGAATCGTCATCTTAACAGTCGGCACCCTCCCCACCAGGTGGGTGGTTTTGACTGGCGCAGATGTGATGGGCTGAAGGGCCTTTTCTGTGCTGTAGACATCTATTACTCTATGACCTATTGGGATTCCTACAGCATCACGTGCTATAAGATTGGCTTCATTAGCAATTTCAGGAGTGGTGTTTTCTACTAACAGGATGCTGCCATCAAGTCAAAAAATCATTTTGGCCGGGATTCTCCCCCAACTGGCGGGCGGGCCGTACCGGCGCCAAAGAGTGGCGTGAACCACTCCGCCGTCGGGCCGCCCGGAAGTTGCGGAATCCTCTGCACTTCTGGGGGCTAGGCAGGCGCTGGAGTGGTTGGCGCCACGCCAACCGGCGCTGCAGGGCCTCTGCCGGCCGACGCGAGTTGTCGCATGCGCAGGAGCGCCAGCATGTTCTGGCACAGGGCCAGAACCGCTGGCGTGATCCCTGCGCACGCGCAGGTGTTTCTTCTCTGTGCCAGCCATGGCAGAGCTTTACAGAGCCCGGCGCGGAGGGAAAGAGTGCCCCCTCGGCACAGGCCCACCCACAGATTGGTGGGCCCCGATTGTGGGCCAGGCCACCGTAAGGGCCCTCCCCCATGGCCGGATTCCCCCACGCCCCTCCCCTAATGACCCCACTAACCGCCCTCAGAGGCAGGTTCCGCCAGTATGGACCTTGTGTATTTCACGCTGGCGGGACTGGCCAAAAACGGGTGGCCGCTCGGGTCATCGGGGCCTGGAGATTGCCGGGGGGGGGGCACTTCTAATGGCCCCCAAATGGCGCGATGTGATCCCCGTCAAAAAGCCAGCGCCGGAGAATTCGTCAGCCAGCGTCGGAGCGGCGGGGCGGGATTCACGCCGCTCCCTGCCGATTCTCCGACCCGGTGGGGGGTCGGAGAATCCCGCCCTTTACCTATTATACAAATGAATAACCCGGTATATGAGTTTGCGTGCCAGTGCAATCCCAGGCACCTGAGCTGCACATCCCAACGAATGGTGGATCATAGAGTACATTAGAGATGGTTTCCTAGAGCAATGGGTCATGGAGCCAATCAGGGAACAGGCTATCATGGACATAGTAATGGTTGCTGTAACAGGTTTAATAAATGGCCTCAAAGTAAAAGATCCCCTTGGAAATAGTGATCATAACATTATATTGAATTTGAGATAATATTCAGTTTGAGAATAAGAAACTTGGGTTGGAAACAATTGTGTTTAACGGAATTACAATGAAATTACAATGTAATGAGGCAGATTTAATAAATGACCTCAGCTTAAAAGATCCCCACCGATGTAATGATCATAAGATGATAGAACGTAATATTCAGTTTAAGAGTGAAAAAAACCTTGGAACAGAAACAACTGTGTTTAACTTAAACAAAGGGAATTGCAATGAAATGACGATAGAGTTAGCTAAAGTGGACTTGGCAGATAGATTGACAGTAAATAAACAGTGGCAGAATTTAAGAAAGTAATTCATGACTCTCAGCAATAATATATCCCAGTAAGGAGGAAAGATTCTAAACCAACCCTGGATAACCAAGAAACTTAAGGAGCGTATTAAATTGAAAGACAAAGCATATAAGGAGGCAAAAGTCAGTGATAGCCCCGAAGACTGGGATAAATTCAGAATTCAGCAAAGGAGGACTAAATGATAATAAAGGGAGAAAATAAATTATGAGGGAAAACTAGTGAGAAATATAAAAACTGACAATACCGACCTTCTTTATATGTAAATAAAGGAAGAGAGAGGTCAAAGTGAACATAGACCCTTAGAAAATGAATCTGGCGAGATAGGAAATGGCAGAGGAGATACAGATATTTTCATCAGTCTTTACAAACGCTACTTTGAATATCCCATTAATTCTAAAGAATTCAGGGGAGGAATTAAATACCATTACCATCACTAGAGAAGTAGTATTAGCCAAACTAATGGGGCAGATAAGTCCCTATGTCCCCTGGCCCTGATGGCTTGCATCCCAGGATCCTAAAAGTAGCTGCCACAGAGAAAGTGGATGCACTGGTTGTAATTTTCAAAAAATCTTTGGATTCTGGAGAATTACCAGAGGATTGGAAAACAGCCAATGTGCCAGCCTAATTCAAAAAGGGAGGGAGGCAAAAAAATGGGGAACTATAGGCCAATTAGCCTGACATTTATTGTTGGAAAAATGTTGGAATCAATTGTTAAGGCAGTAATAGCAGCACATTTGGAAAATCATAATCTAACCCAGCAGAGTCAGCATAGCTTCATGAAAGGGAAATCGGGTCTGATTAATTAATTTGAGTTCTTTAAGGAAATCTCAGCCAGAGTAGATAGAGGGGAACCAGTAGACGTGGTGTATTTGGACTTCCAGAAGCGTTCAACAAGGTACATTACAAAAGGTTAAGTCATAAGATAAGAGCCCATGTGTTGGATGTACATCGGTATGGATAGTGAATTGGCTGATGGGCAGGAAACAGTGAATGGGTATAAGAGGGTTATTTTTCCAGTTGGCAACTTGCAACCAGTGGCGTTCCACAGGAATAAGCGCTGAGACCACAACTGTTTACAATATATGAATGACAGTACGGTAGCACAAGTGGCTTCACAGCGACAGGATCCCAGGTTCGATTCCCTGCTGGGTCACTTTCTGTGAGGAGTCTGCACATTCTCCCCGTGAGTGTGTGGGTTTCCTCTGGGTGCTCCGGTTTCCTCCCACAGTCCAAAGACGTGCAGATTGGCCATGATAAATTGCACTTCGTGTCCAAAACGGTTAGGGGGGGGGGGGTTATTGGGTTACGGTGATAAGTGAGGTGAGGGCTTAAGTGGGTCGGTGCAGACTCAATGGGCCGAATGGCCTCCTTCTGCACTGTATGTTCTATGTCAGACGCGAATGTACTGTAGCCAAATTTATAGACAACACAAAAATAGGTGGAAAGGCAAATTGCGAGAGGGATACAAACAGTTTGCAGAAAGGTATTGATAGGTTAAGTAAGTGGGCAAAAAGTTGGCAAATGGATTATAATGTGGGAAATTGTGAAGTTGTTCATTTTGGATGGCAGAATAAAAGAATAGAGTACTATTTAAATGGGGGATAGCTTCAGAACGCTGCAACACAAAGGGACTTGGGGGTACTTGTGCACAAAACTAGCACAGCTGCAGCAGGTAATCAGGAAGGCTAATGGAATGTTGGTCTTTATTTCAAAGGGGTTGGAGTATAAGAGTCAGGAAGTCTTGTTGCAACTGTATAAGGTACTGGTGCGACCACATCGGGAGTACTGTGAGCAATTTTGGTCCCCATATTTAAGGAAAGATATTGGGCTGAATTCTCCGCCGCTAAGATTCTCCGTTTTGCCGGCAGCCCGGGGGGTTCCCGACAGCGTGAGGGTGCCCCACAATGGGAAACCCCATTGACCAACCAGCGAAATGAGAATTCTGATGACGATGGGGAAACCCGCCCATTATTTCACTGGAGGTTCAGAGAAGGTTCACTAGGGCAATCCAAGGTATGGAGGGATTGTCTTATGAGCGAAGGTTAAGCAGATTGGGACTCCACTTATTGTAATTTAGAAGATAGAGAGGTAATCTCATTAAAACATATAGGATTCTTAAGGGGCTTGACATAGTAAATAGTGAGAGGATGTTTCCCTTCCTGGGAGAGTCTAGGACCAGAGGGCATGTTCTCAGAATCAAGGGATGTCAATTTAAGACTGAGATGAGGAGGAATTCCTTCTCTCAAGAGGGATGAGAGTCTTTGGAACTCCTTGCCACAGAGAGCTGGGAGCAGTGCCCTTCTGTATATTTAAGGCTGAAATAGATAGGTAGGTTCTTGATCAGTAAGGGAACCCACGGTTACGGGGAAAGGATAGGAAAGTGGACATGATGAATGTCGGGTCAGCCATGATCCTATTGAATGGCAGAACAGGCTTGAGGGGCTGAATGGCCTACTCCTGTTCCTATTTCTTATGATCTTATAATGTCTAACATTGGATGTGATTCCACGATAGGGCAGCATTTGCTGAACAATCCTAAGTGCTCAAAGTATTATACTAACAACCAATTTAAGATCATCAGTCAGAGTGACAATGTGGCTCGCTTATGTTTGCTAGAATCGACATATATTCATATGGAGGAACTTGTCCTCTGCATGCAAAAGGAATATGTCCAGACATTGCACTATTTTTGAATAAACCAAAACATGGGTGAGAATGGCTCCCTAGTACATATGCCATGGTAATACCTCAATGAATCAGAGCTGACTTGCCAAACAATTAGAATCCCTTTCTGCATGCAGTATAAATTGTTGTTCCCTTTGAAATGTGTCAGTCTTGTTTATGTCCTGATGAGTGCAGGATGAAAAGCTTCAACAGCATGTCTCGTTTTTCAGCAATACGCAAGTCAGCATGTCTACCCCATGTACAGTGAGGCAGATCTTGACTTGGTGCAATAGTGATTTTTATTTCCATTGAATTCATTGAAACAAATCAAGAGTGTTGTAAAACAGGCTGCTGACTTGCTATCAACTATCTTGCACTATCACATAAAGTCAAAATCTACCCAAATGGGTACACTTGGCTTAAAGCAGGCATGGTGAAGATTATTCATCCATTAGATCATTTACCAAAATCATATTTGTGACGGTCTAAGTCCCAAAAGATGTGCTTGTTAGGTGAATGGACATTCTGAATTCTCTCTCAGTGTACCCGAACGGACGCCGGAGTGAGGCGACTAGGGGCTTTTCACAGTAACTTCATTGCAGTGTTAATGTAAGCCTATTTGTGACACTAATAAAAATTATTATTATTCCAAACCGCTCCCATATCTGGAAACAGACCTTGTAATAGCAAGGAGGGGGACAAAATGGGTGCTGAGATAATTTTGCATTTCTGGAAACTAGCTTGGGGAGCCCGTTCAGTTAGGTGGGCAGACCTCCAGCTCTCTGTATGGAAACGATATTGAAAATATAAGCTGAAAATACTGAAAGTGTTGGACGTCATTCTGCAACACAAAGCCATTAAATGAATCCCATCACAATTTGCCTAATTATATGGTTCGAAAGCACTATAATCTACCATCATAGAAAAGCTGTTGTCGATATCAGCAATGTAATACTTCTTTCAAACGTGTTCTCATTAATAATATGAGCACGGTAGGAAACAAAGATGTTTTCACGATTCCAAGCATTATTCAGCCTCAAAGCGCGATTCTGTAGCACACACCCGATTTGACATCACCCTATATCTTGTTTACATTAATTATTCAAAATCCATACCATGCATAGTTCGCTATTGCTTCCACAGGGATTTTACACTCCATCCTGGGAAAGATTGATACTTGCAATAAACATTCAACATTGGAATGATAGTTCCCTGTGTATATATGTCTGCACTGGATGGATCTTTATAGCTGTACTTCCAGGCCTATGCAGAATTAATATTCGACACTGGATAAACATTGTATGTACAGTAAATAGTTAGCACTGAATGTGCATCAATTACAGTGGGTGGATAGTTACAACTGAATTACTATGTAGATGTGAGAAATGTGCATTCAATACTTACAGTTGCATCACCAAGTAGAGATGTGTTGAACTCTCATAAATATCTTCCAATGACACTATGTTTGGATGTTTGATTCTGAAAGAAGCAATAACGTTTAATTAGGGCTAACCTCTTTCCATTGTCCCAAAAGAGCATCCCCACCACCACCACACATGTCAAGCACTGGAGCAGAACCCTCCACAATATAATTAGTCATTTTCTGTATTTATACTGAAAATAGTTGGCAATGTGGTAGTCATGAGGGACACCCTTGCTTGAGTGTGCCAGAAAAAAAGGTTCAAGCACATATAGTCCAGCATCTACCAGAAGGGTTACTAACTGACAACCCAACGCCTGATCATTATTCAGCTGTTATTTTTGTCCTATTTAGGGCCTTCTATTCCATTCTCTCTGCATGGTCATCAAAAGGTTTCTGCTGCCACTCCTGCTCTTCAGGATGGCTCTGTTTGGAAAGTCATTTTATTTGCAATTACTATTGATTTGTTATTGCGACATATATATATATATATATTTAAGGGCAGCACGGTAGCATTGTGGATAGCACAATGGCTTCACAGCTCCAGGGTCCCAGGTTCGATTCCGGCTTGGGTCACTGTCTGTGCGGAGTCTGCACATCCACCCCGTGTGTGCGTGGGTTTTCTCTGGGTGCTCCGGTTTCTTCCCACAGTCCAAAGATGTGCAGGTTAGGTGGATTGGCCATGATAAATTGTCCTCAGTGTCCAAAATTGCCCTTAGTGTTGGGTGGGGTTACTGGGTTATTGGGATAGGGGGAGGTGTTGACCTTGGGAAGGGTGCTCTTTCCAAGAGCCGGTGCAGACTCGATGGGCCGAATGGCCTCCTTCTGCACTGTAAATTCTATGAATCTATCTATGTGCAGCACATTGGCTGCAGGAATCTCATGCATGAGAATGTCAGAGACAATTCTCTGAAGAGACGAGTGTTGAAGGAGTTAAAATACTATTTTTTAAACTGCAAATAAACAGCACGCCACACTGACTCACAGACCCTGCAGCTCTGATTTCTGACACCTGCCCACACAAAAATGTAGTCCACAATTATGAGCATTACTAACAGAGCAAAGAATCAGTATTGAGACGGATCTTTTTGATAATGCAAGCTGCTCTGAACAGACTCATTTCTCTTTGGAGTTGATAAAGGGGTGATTTCTGTTACAAAGTCTGTTCGATTATCAGGGTTGAATAAAGTGGAAGCAGAAGGGTTAAACTTTTCCTGACCCTGAATCTGATTTTGAAAGTGTTGCACAACCTGCTACCTGTTTAAAAAGCTATCTTATGTCATTGAGTGGAGCATGTTACTGGAACCAGTTGGCCGATGGAGGATCTTCTGGTCCCGCTGGGATTTCCCATTGAATCCACCCCTCATTGCCGGGAAACACGCGGTGAGGGTGCGCCGTCAGCGGGACAGGAAGATCCCTCCGGTGTGAACAGCGAGAAGATTTCACCCAACAGACCTAACATTGACAGCAGAAGGTACCTTCTTCCCAGCACTGCTACCTCAGTGGTTTTATTCCGAAGTGATAGCATTGCGATTTTCCTGGAAATTTTTAATAGCTGTACAAACTTGATACCTTTGTGTCAGGCACAAATAAAAATACGCGATCAGTGTGTTATATATGGCCAGTTATTGAACAGAATATAAATCATGCACAAAATGATATATCTTTCCATCATCAATTCCTTCATTCTTTACACTATAACCTACGTTCCTGGTAACCTGTTTCAGGTAAGATGTCACTCAGCTCTACTCCATCCTTCTAATAATGTTAAGACTTGTGTAGATGTTGACAATTCAGGTGTCAAATAAACCAATTGTGAATAGTATTATGATCCCGGACCAGACCCCAACAGTTGCTAGGATACTGGACAAAAACCCAATATTTTATTTTAATTTTGTAAGACTGTAAGAAAAGGATACTTCGCCCCAGGAGTGATTTCATGCACAATGGGAATATTAAACAAACATATTTAACAAACTTTATTACTAACGCAGGATTAAAATAACCTGCAATAACCCATTAAATAATGCTAATCAATAGAGTGACACAAGAACCTTTAAGTGCTATCCTTATTCCCACTCAAACAACAAAACCATTTCAACTCTCAATCCACTTTTAAATACAGTTAGCGGATCCAGGCATACTTGCTCAAGAATTTTATTTGAAACTCTTTTAAGAGACAGACCTGAATCCTGTGAGAACAATGCAGGATCTCTAGCTGAAGTCTTCGGAAACTATCTGCATGGTTTCACCTCCAAGAACTGAATAATCTCTGTTCTCTGCTAAAATGTTAGATGTACTCTAGCTCCTCCCATTAGTTACATTATCTTACCAAGCTGAAACACAGGGCTGGATTCTCCACTGTCGAAATTCTCCATTGCACCGGCAGCGCATCCATGCCCGGGGATTTCCCAACACGGGGCTGCCCACAATGGAAAACCCCATTAGTCATCTGGTGGGATGGAAAGTCTCACTCACAATGTCTCTCATTAAATACTCCGCAGGGAACCCCCCCCCCCACTTAATCCAAATGAAAATCCATTAGCCTAAACTTTTACGATGTTTTAATTATACCGCTGGCTCCCAAAAAAGCCTTGCAAACCAGGATTTTGAAATAAACACTACTGCAGCAGTCATACATACACTAACCCAGGGGTCTAACCCTTACTGCGCATAATGCATATATCTGAAATTCCTACATTCATCACAATCGATAACAAAGCTTCTCAACTGCTCATTTTGTTACGTCTTTATTGACCCTCATAATGCAGTTCATTAGTAAAAGTCCCAAGTTTCAAACCACTTGAAAATGTGCATCTTTTACATGCAACTCCTACTGAAACATAAGACTCATTCACATTTGGTCATAGTTCGTGTTTATCTCAACCAGTGCCTCGACATGTGCAAGTACAATATAGGCCCAGTAAAGGTGAACCACTAATTTATTTGAATATAGTTAGCATGCGTCTCAATGGCAACTCCAAGAAGTGCTAAATAAAAGATTAGCACATTCACTATTATATGGCACCTAACATTTCAAAACACTTTACACAAAATAACTCACTTTAGTGTAATTACTGTTCTTTTGTGGGCAAATTTGCTTGTTAATTTGTACACGGTAAAGCTCCTCAGTCAACAGATGAGGTAAGTGACCAGCCAATCTGCTTTTAGTGGGAGGTGAATGTTGAGCAACAGAGTCTGGAGTAACAGAAGCTTATCGGTGTCTAAAATCCCAGATTAGCCCAGCAGACAAAGAAGATCTGTGATCTTAACTCAAATTCTATATGAATCGAAATGCCATTTTGTCAGGTAGGTAACAATGATGTTGAAGGCTCAGGTTTTACAGAATACAAATAACTACTTTACAATAATTATACAGACACAGCTTTTAAATTTAATAGCAGAATAAAAAGTGTTTGCCTGTACACAGCTAGTGCACAATAGCTAACATTGCTGTTCTACAACTAACAGGTTGTCAATGGGATTTCCCATTGAATCCACCCCACGCCAGTTTTGCTGTCGGCGAGTTGCATTTAGACCTCGTGTGGTTTGTAACTCACAGAGAAGGGCTGGGAGCTGTTTGGCGCAGTTTGGACTTCTGAGGAGCTGAGAAGGGGCAGAAGGATGTTGGTTCCATGCCAGGCAGTTAGGGCCCAGGAGAGCTATTAATAGTACGGGTCAGCTGGAAGACTGGTGTTCAGAGAAACGGAGGGGCTTAGTGAAGCCAGGAGTCTGCCAAAGAGTTGGAAGTAAGACAGTACCCGGAGATGGGACTGCAGCATTGTGAGTCATGTGGACTGCAGTCTCTGAAGGGAGAATGAACAATCAAAAGGTAAGCCGCCATTGAAACAGTCCGAGTCAGAATAGCCTTTGACGGAATTCAGAGGCTAAACTTCAAAAGTGAAGAATTGAAATCCCTCATAATGGACACAGGGATTTAACATAATATCATGATTCACTGTGGTCACTGAGGTCTGGGTGGATTATTGAGAAATCCATGGGATCATTCTTGGTTGCACCTGCCATTTAATGCAGCGTGTATACCCTCGGTTTCCTTGTTCATGTATATTTACCTCATGTTTATTCTGAATTTTACAATATGTTATAACCCTCACAAGACCCATGGGGATGACCAGATTAATCCTCCCCATGAGACCCGTGGAGTACGAGCTACCCCGCTGAGGGGCAAAAGCCCATCAGCGGGATAGTTAACTCAGGACCTTAAAAGCCAGCCCAGGTAGGAGTCGAGCTGCAGAGTAGGGACTGGGACTTGTATATACTTTACTTCTGGTAATGGACCATTCATTTGACTCTCCTTTCCATATTCCTCCGTGACTACTAAAGAGTACAAAATAGGTACCGTGAAAATGGTTTTACCTTTCTGAATTTGTATTTTAAAGTTCATTTTGTTTGCTAAACCCATGGAATCTTGTGGCTTTGTTCTCCTCCTAGGTAACTGGGATTTTAAACTTTGTCGACTTTAAACTAAAGGTTACTGGTCCCTAACCGGAGCAAAACAGTCTACAGTCAACATCCACCATAGAACCGAAAGGAAGAAAACGTCACACCTGAAGGAGCATGCTTCCGTCCAGAAGGTAGGATTCTGCTGAAAAAGTAACTTTGGTAAAAGTTTTAGTAACTGTGAGACTGGTTTTACACTTCCCTGAGAAGGATGCTAAGGTGGTTTGGGTTACAAGCCCCAATTCACACGTGGAAAGACCATGCTTCCTTAAAACCAGAGCCTCTTAGAGGCCAGAGTTAGGGAATTTGTAAGCTGCACAAGTCCCACGTGTTTGGAAACAGTCCCAATGGTACAATTCCACGATCAAAGTCAGCTAATATTCTTGAAAGTTAACTCGTGTCAAAACAAAAATCTTCTGGGTCACGTCATCGGGTGACAAGATCACCACGATTAAATGCAAGTAAAACCCACAAATCTCAAAATTATGGGTTAAACAGACTAAACTAATTTTTTAAATCAGTTACAAAGGTGAGGTTGGACTATCAGTTTTATTATCTGTATGAGCGGTTGAAGCCATCAGGGTGCACTTAGTCAACAAAGAAACGGTTATTGAACTTTTAACGGCCTTTGTAATCCAAGATGCAAAGAAAAGGGATTGCTTCATTATAGCTCAATAACCATCACAAATGAGAGTTCAACCATTACTTGCAGAGTAAGTACCCTTTGGTGCTCGGACTAGAATAGTCAGATACTGTTTATTAAGGACATATCTCAAAATTATATTCAGAAATGAATATGAAAGCAATGTAATAAAAACAAAATACTGTGGAAGCTGGCTGGCAGCATATGTGAAGAGAGAAACAGAATTAACGTTTTAAGTCCAATATGACACTTCATGGGAGTGTATGAAAGCAATGAACCTTGGACAGAGAGGGCTACAATAGCAGCGTCCTAGAAGTACCAAAGCCATTTTAAAGATGTCTTGGCTCATTCTCCATTCTGCAGACAAGCAAAAACTATTTTCCACATAACCTACAGTGCCAAAGGTGGCCATTGCTGTTTTGGAATCATAGAATCCCTAACGGAAAGGAGACCTTTTGGCCCATCGAGTCTGCACCCACCCACAGAAAGAGCATAGAACATAGATCATACAGTGCAGAAGGAGGACATTCGGCCCATCGAGTCTGTACCGACCCACTTAAGCCCTCACTTCCACACTATCCCCATAACCCAATAACTCCATCTAACCTTTTTGGTCACTAAAGGGCAATTTAGCATGGCCAATCCACCTAACCTGCACATCTTTGGACTGTGGGACGAAACCGGAGCACCCGCAGGAAACCCACTCAGACACGGGGAGAACGTACAGACTCCGCACAGACAGTGACCCAACGGGGAATCGAACCTGGGACACTGGCGCTGTGAAGCCACAGTGCTAACCACTGTGCTGCCCATTATACCTAGCACCACCTAACCCACAGATTTTTGGACTGTGGGAGGAAACCAGAGCACCCGGAGGAAACCCACACAGATATGGAGAGAACGTGCAGACTCCATGCAGACCAGGCCGGCATCGAACCCGGGTACCTGGTGCTGAGAGGCAGCAGTGCTACCCTCTGTGCCACAATGTCGCCTGTTAAGACCCCTGAGGATCTTCTATGTTTCAATCCAGCCACATTTTACTCTTCTAATCTCCAGCAGATACAAAACTAACCTGTCCAACCTTTCCTCATAAGACATCCTTCCCATTCAAGGTGTTACTCTGGTAAACCTTCTCTGAACTGCTCCCTACACATTTACATCCTTCTGAAAATGAGGAGACCAATAGCACTCCTGATGTGGTTTCACTAGTGCCCTGTACAACTCAAGTATAATCTCGCTACTTTTCTATTCAATTCCCCTTGCAATAAATGATAGCTTTCTATTAACTTTCCTCATGACTTGTACCTGCATATTAACCTTCGTGATTCATGGACATGTCACTTCCTCAAAGCACTCCAATAAGTTCGTTAAACATAATTTCCCTTGCACAAAATCATATTGACTTTGCCTGATTACCTTGAACTGAGCCAAGTGTCCTAACTTCTTCAATAATACCTTCTAACATTTTCATTTCAACAGATGCGAAGCCAATTCGCTTAACATCATAGAATGATCATAGAATTTACACTGCAGAAGGAGGCCGTTCAGCCCATCGAGTCTGCAACGGGAATCAAACCCAGGACCCTGGAGCTGTGAAGCAACTGTGCTGACCACTATGCTACCGTGCTGCCCTAAAGTGGGGCTCGCCGGGATTTGAACTCGGGACCTCTTGCACCCAAAGCGAGAATCATACCCCTAGACCAATGAGCTGCTGTTAAAGAGGGGGGTGGAAGGCTAGATTTGAGAGATTGGTGGGGAGGGTAAAGGGGGAAGTATGACCCTGGAGAGGGTATCAAGGTGGGCACCCTCCTTGCCCAACATTAACGTGCTTGGTAAAAGCTGCCAGGCTGGCCATTTGCCATAGGCCTCCCCCTGCTGTAGCTAAAATACTTGGTCAAATGCAATCTTGATGCCAATGGTGGTCACTCCCATCTCACACCTCTTGAATTCAGCTCTTTTGTCCATGTTTGGACTAAGTCTGTAATGACGTCAGGAGCCGAGTGACTCTGGCAGAACCCAAACTGAGCATTTGTGCTGTGTAAGTGCGACGCAACTTGACAGCTTCCATCTCTGCTGATGATGAGAATAAACTGATGAGATGGTATTTGGTCAGATTGGATTGGTCCTGCTTTTTGTGGGCAGGATGTAGCTGGAAGATTTTCCATATTGTCAGATGTTGTAGCTCTCGTGGAACTGCCTTGGCTAAGGGTGCTATGAGTTCTGGGGCACAAGTCTTCAGTGCTATATGCTGCTATTGATTCATTGACTATGACTTCAAAAATTGACTTCACCCACATGCCACTATCCACTAGCCTACTAGAAAATACAAAAATTAACAATGGAACATCAGTGATACCCATTACATAACTTCCATCCTAAAGAAGGATTTGTACTGATTTATATTGAAATGTAATTATTTCTAATCTTTATTTTTCTTAATGAACACTCAGCCTTACCGATTATGTACATGAATAGACTTGCAGTTCTGGGAATTAATATTTACTTTTGCATCATTCCAATAGAAACTTAAGCCTTTCAATATATCTCAGCATCTCATTTAATCTCATTATTAGATCTTACTATAGAAGTTCACATGATGATGGACTGGCTTTGGCTCTTAAGCAGGATGAAGATTTTTATAGCAAATGGTGCCAATGTAGTTTTTCAATGCTCAGCTCCAATTACTATAAGAACTTACAAACTAGGAGCAGGAGTAGGCCATTCAGCCCCTCGCACCCATGCTGCCATTCAATATGATCATGGCTGATCTCCTCTCCGCCTCAACTCCACTTTCCTGCCTGTGCTCCATAACCCTTCAAACCATTACTAATGAAAAATCCTTAAATTTACTCAAAGTCAACTGCACTCTGGAGTAATGAATTCCAGATTTAAGACCCTTTGAGAGAAGTAATTTCTCCTCATCTCTGTTTTAAATCTGCTACCACTTATCCTAAAACTGTGACCTCTTCTTCTAGATTGCCCCGCAAGAGGAAGCATCCGCTCTACGTCTACTTTGTCAATACATTTGATCAACTTATATGCCTCAATACGATCTCCTCTCATTCTTCTAAGCTCAAGTGAGTTCAGGCCTAAACTGCTGAATCTCTCTAAATAAGACAGACCCCTCATCTCTGGAATCAATCTACTGAACTCAGAACTGCCTCTAAGGCAACTACAGCCCTCCACAAATAAGGGGATCAAAATTGTACAGGGTATTCCCAAGTGCAGTCTAATCAATGCCTTAGATTTGTAGCAATATTTCCCTACTTTTAGATTCTATCCCTTTAGCTATAAATGCCAAAATTCCATTTGCCTTCCTTATTATCTGCTGCACCTCCATACTAGTTTTCTGAGATTCATGCATGAGGATACCCAGATCCCTCGGCAACGAAGCACTCTGAAATTTCTCTCCATTTAGATAATAAGTTGCCTTTCCAATTTTCCGACCAACTGGATAACTCAAACCTATCCACATTAAACTCCATCTGCCACATTTTGGCCCACTCGCCTAACCTATCTATATCCATTTGTAAATTTCTTATTTCCTCTTTTAGCATCTCTATGTCTCTCTTACCCTCACATTATTTCAGGGAATTATTTATGCATGCTTTTTGGAATGAAAAGTCAAGACGTTGAGGAAGTATATCACAGGTGTGCTTTGAATTTAGAAAGTTTTGAATTAACTTCCAGCAACTTCAAGTGCTTTCCAACTGCTATCCTCGTGTTCCTATTTGGAAGAACTCTTCATCATTCATCAATGTGTTGATGCTGTCAAGGTGGCCACTTACCGTTTGGATGGTTTAATGGCACTGAAGCAACAAGAAAAAGCAACTTGAAGAACTTTCTATTGGAAGTATTCTACTGAATGCAGAAAGTTGTGATTTCCTTGATCTAGTTTCAGCGGCCAAAACGTGCAGCCAAGTCAAAACCAGCGCTAACAAACTGCATCATACTTTTCTCAAATTTGAAGCTTAAAATGCTCCCTTTCAATTCCAAAGTTTCTGGGATTCAAATAAGCTTGCTATTTACTATGTTTAAAAGATCCGGTAATCATTGATGAGTTCAGTCATGATATTGATTGATTTCATTTTGTTATGATGTTTCAGTCCTCCATTCTTTCAAATGGCCATTTTAAATGACCCCCACAGTGGGTTTCAGGACGAGTGCAGAATCTGAATGCTTTAGCTGGAACCCATTGGAGTCTTCATTGTGAGCGCTCTATTCACAAAGATCCAGTTTCTTACAGCACCTAACCCTAAATTGGCTGTTCATCATTTGGTGCCAATAACATTGATAACTGATAATTGGCCCTTATATGGAATGCTGGCACCATAAATTCCTTTTAATGGTGTGTCTCATCCCAACTGTTCCATCACTTTTACTTTGATTTACTGAAAATAGTTCTATACTGTAATCTTGCTAAGCTGGATTTCAAGGCTACCTCTCAATGGTAAATCTATAGTCTGGGCGGCACGGTGGTGCAGCGGTTAGCACTGCTGCCTCGCGGTGCTGAGGACCCGGGTTTGATTCCGGCCCTGGACACTCTCTGTGTGGAGTTTGCACATTCTCCCCGTGTCTGGGTGGGTCTTACCCCCACCCAAACGTGCAGGGTAGGTGGATTGGCCAAGCTAAAATTGCCTTTTAATTGGAATTTATTTTTTAAAGTAAATCTATAGTCGCTCCCCGTGCTTTCCCGTAGATTGGGCAACTTGTAGATCTGTGTTGCTGCATTTCACAGTCCAGACAATGGGCGCAATTTAACGAAAATAAGACAGAGTCCGGTGTCCAGCGCGTTTAGTCGGGTGTTTCCTGGTCAAAGGCCTCTCGCGAGATTTACCGTCCGAGTCAGGCGCGGCGAGGCTGACAGATTGCGCCCAATATTTACTTCCTCCTGCTGCTTAACCTGCGGCGGGCCACTTTTCTCACCGGCTCATACGATAGTTTCTTTCATTATGGACTCTGGTTTTATTTGCATGGATTATCGTCCGGCTCCTGGAGAGTTTGGACTGTTGTCCAAATCAACCATCTTTACCATCAGATTTCCCTCCATTATCAGGCGCTCAGAGAACTCATCCTCAACGATCCTGGCCAATACCAGCAATCCAGTAAGTTTACCAAATTCCGATGTCTTTCTGTAAATCCAGAATTGAATTACCGACTGATCAATGTATTTTTTTCTCAGCCCCCGAAGTCGGAAACCTGGCTAACTGACATGGCTAGCTTTCTCTGTCTGGAGAAAATCAAGTTCGCCTTGAGAGGGTCAATGTTAGGGTTCACCCGGAGGTGGCAGCCATTTGTCGACTTTCTTAGGGAAAATTAACCATCAGCAGAAGGGGGGCTGTGGGGTTAGTTTAGTTTAGAGCAGGGTGTTAGAAAAGGTGGGACCTGTGAGAGAGGAAGACGGCTTTTACACTATGTTTATAATTGTATGTCCACTGTTTCTTCTGTAACTGTTATGAAACCATAAATACTTCTATAAAATGTTTATTTTATTTTTTTAATTTTCTGCACGCACAAAACAAAATCCATGCCTTTCATGTGTCACATTTTGCGGACATTCTCGTTATCTGGATTCCTTTCATCCTCAAAATAATTGTTTCTAAGCATGAAGGAAAATGGGTACCGTCACTTTCTTCGATAGTTGCTAACCAGTTAAACTGTTCTTTAAATCATTTTCAGTTCTCTGCCAGGTTCCCAAATACCTGGCACGAATAAAAACAGAAAAATGCTGGGTAAACTCAGCAGGTCTGGCCACATCTGTGGAGAAACAGAGGAAACATTTTGAGTCCAATGGGATCAGTTTGCAGAAACTGGCAGGAAAGATCTGTTCGTGTGGCAACGTGTTGAGTGTCAGGATGCAGACTTGTGTTGAATCTCCGAAGCCCGCTTAGGTTTCTCCATTGATATTGTCAGATGTTGCATGTGCCCCTCGGTAGCAGCTGAGGGCCCTCAGGAAATCGGTGCAACTGCACGGTGCTGCTTACGCAAACAAATTCTTCCCCAATGAGAGTCTCAGAGGAGGGCACAACATCTCCATTTAGTTCTTTTATAATGCCACACCTTTTCCACAAAATATAGTGATTTGTGGCGATGTTTATTGTCATAGAGCATAGAACAGTACAGCACAGAACAGGCCCTTCGGCCCTCGATGTTATGCCGAGCAATGACCACCCCACTCAAACCCACGTATCCACCCATACCCGCAACCCAACAACCCCCCCTCAACCCTACATTTTAGGACACTACGGGCAATTTAGCATGGCCAATCCACCTAACCCGCACATCTTTGGACTGTGGGAGGAAACCGGAGCACCCGGAGGAAACCCACGCACACACGGGGAGGACGTGCAGACTCTGCACAGACAGTGACCCAGCCGGGAATCGAACCTGGGACCCTGGAGCTGTGAAGCATTTATGCTAACCACCATGCTACCGTGCTGCCATTCAACATCTATTCTGATAACAACTAATGTTCTTATTCTGAAACTTGTTTCAGGGTTCTTCGCAATTTAAGACTTAATGAAAAGTAATAACTTCACGAAGCATGCAATCATCCTCACTGCTTTTTCCTTTCTACGCACTGCCCTGGAGATGGTCAACATGTGGGCACCAAGAGGTTGCAGTTAAAATCAACTGGGTAGCACCCTTTTCAAATTAGATGAGATGAAACCCGACATCTCATGTATTGTATGGCAACGTGTTGAGTGTCAGGATGCAGACTTATCATAGATAGAATTTACAGTGCAGAAGGAGGCCATTCGGCCCATCGAGTCTGCACCGGCTCTTCGAAAGAGCACCCTACCCAAGGTCAACACCGCTCCCCCTATCCCAATAACCCAGTAACCCCACCCAACACTCAGGGCAATTTTGGACACTAAGGGCAATTTATTATGGCCAATCCACCTAACCCGCACATCTTTGGACTGTGGGAGGAAACCGGAGCACCCGGAGGAAACCCACGCACACACGGGGAGGATGTGCAGACTCCGCACAGACAGTGACCCAAGCCGGAATCGAACCTGGGACCCTGGAGCTGTGAAGCCATTGTGCTATCCACAATGCTACCGTGCTGCCCCTTGTGTCGACTTGTGTCGAATCTCCGAAGCCCGCTTAGGTTGGTGTTTTGTATTGAGTTGTGGCTGGTGTAACTGTAAACAAATCAATCTGACACCGACATTTTCTTTCAATTGTCATCTAAATCGCAGGCCTCAGAACAATTAAATTCTCGTGCTTCGGGAATATAAAAAAATATTCAAATTAATCAACTATAAACTAACTCAACTCAGTATTCAGTTCTGGTTATTGTTCGTGCACGTATGAGGAGGTTTCAGAACTAGGCTGAGTTCAGGGAGGAAGAAACCATCTGACACATACAGAGCACAATCTTCACTGTTCAATACCAGATGGCACACTGGAAATATTCCGTACATATATTCATAAGTTGAGTTCCTCGGTATCACAGCCACTGAGGAAATTGAGCTGATTTAAAATTTAACATTCCAGGGTTGGGACAGAGGGCAAGCTGATGCCAAAGGTTGTGCCAGGTATCGGGCAATAACGAGGAGCTGGATTCTCCGATTTGCAGACTAAGTGCTGACGCCGGCGTGGGAACGATGGCGTTTTACGCCAGAAAAAATGGCGCAAAAGCTGCACTGATTCCGGGTCCGGTGGGGGGCTTGCAGCCGCGCTGGGTAATGCTCCCGGCTCCCATGCCAAACACGGTTGGTGCACATGCGCACGGCGGCGTGCTGTGCAATATGGCGCTGGCCGGACCCCCAGTAATACCCACTATGGATACCCACTCCCCAACAGTCCCCCAACCCTCGTCGAAGACCCCCCGGGCAGCGGCACGGCTTCCCCCCCCCCCCCCCCCCCCCCCCCCCCCCCCCCCCCGGCCCGACTGTGGCGGCGCTGGATACAGTCCACAGCCGCCACGCGGGATCCAAGAAAAAAAATAACATGAGTGTTTTGCGCCATCGCGAACTCGGCCCATCGGGAGCAGAGCATCAGGGGAGGGCCTCAGGTGATGTCCTGATGCCGTCCCGACAGCGTGTGGCGTTCTCTTTGAGTACACCACTTTTGAGAGGGCGGAGCATCGCAAAAGCGGCGCCGCCCTTGATTCCGGCGCAAACGGGGATTCTCTGGCCTATTGCCGAACGCAATTTTGGCATCGCCGATCAGAGACTCCCGCCCAAGGTGTTTTGCAATTTTTATGACTTTTGTTTTTAAATGAAGTTTTAAAATACATATAGTGTACACACAACTGCTGCTGAGAGAGACAGAGAGGAAGCTGCGCTCGCTACATGTCAGAACGAAACGTAGCACAGGGTCAGTTTCAGCCAGCATAAGAACTGCAAGGCCATCATAGTTGAGCTGCATTGGTTACCAGACACATCACTCATCACAGTGGTTATTTGGGCAACTTCATATCAGCAGCTGCAATTGGAAAGTCATGCACTAAGAGGGCGCTCTTGTTGCAAAGCTAAGTAGCCAATTCTATGATCAGCAAAACAGTGAGTTGCCATTAGACATACCAACCCTTCCGAGGCAATGACGGAACGCTGCCTAGAGGAAAACAATGCCAGTGAATTTTAATGGCACCTGGTGCAGTCACAGTTTGGCTGTCGGAGAGTTGCCATGATGATAATTTATGTTGCCCAATCTGGTATTCTTGCCTAGCTACTGTGCATGATCAAAGCTTGAGGCAAAACAATCAGCTCACCCTTAATTCTGCTGCCTCTTAATAATCCGGCACAATCACAGAATCGTTACAGTACAGGAGGCGGCCATTTGTCCCATCGTGTCTCCACCAGCAATGCTTCACATTGAGATCGAGTGGCTGGTGACGAGACCGAAAAGTGACATGAGGGGAATGGACAGGAAAAGGAGAACGCTCGAGGATGAATGTTTGTTTTTTGTAACTGATGGTGTGTTTTCGTCCACAGTCCCCTGGGATCAAAAGTAGGCACCACAGCAAGCATCTTTCAGATACGACGTGACTGTGAGAAACTGAACACTGAATAGTGTAAGTGCTTGTTTTCGCAAGTGCTTTGTATGTGAGGTGTGTGTGGAGTACATGTGTACGCCTTGGTGACTGTTGTTAAGTGAGGTTCCTCAGAAGGGATACAGCAGGGTAGTATTACTGTATTACTGGATTAATAATCAAGAGGTCTGATATAAATGCGAGTTTATATCTCACCATGGCAGTTTGAGAATTTCAATTTCATTTATTTTTCGGATGAAGTAATAGAAAAGGTGGTTGGAAAAAGTGCTATCTATATCATATATATAGACTTTCAAAAGTGCCACATAAGGGATATGATAGCAAAAGTGAATGCTGAGACTAAAGGAGCAGAAAGGGTTAGAAAGGAGAGAGGTCACGGTGAATTTGGCATACTCTTAGAATCCAGCATGGCTCAATATCTTCTTTGGTCTTGAATATTCACTGCTGACTGGACGTTCCTGGGTTTTGGGATTGCAGTGAATTTCCAAATTTCTCACTCCCGTGGTTAACTGCTGAATACAGAACAGTTCTGATGGGTCAGATGTTGTGGGATGAACAATTAAAAAGCTGTTTTTTGTTAAAAAATGAGTCAAACATGTTCTCTCCTGCGCTCACCTAACATTTTAAGCTTCCTTTTCTTTCAGCAGTTGACGCCTCATCTTCTGTAGAACCTTTGTCCCCTGAAAGACTGACAAGTTTTAGTCAGTGCTAATGGAGAGGATGACGGGTGGGTGTATTAGAGAAGATGTGTCGCGCCAGAACATTTAGATTTGCCCTTCTTGCACCTTTTACAGTCAAAACAACTTCTGGACACAGGTTTGGCATTTAGTCAAATGGCGGTTTGAAGTGAAAACTCCTCATGTAAAACAACACCAACTGCAATCTGCGATAAGTAGATTATGAAAGCACAACTGATCGACTCAAAATGTGATGTGCCACTTATCTGACAATTACTTTCTGCTCTAGCTTGCCCTGCGCTGTTATCTTGACGACTGTACACACATACATAATTGACAAGCTTTTTCAAACCCGGCGCAAGAAACTTCTCGTCAGCAATGCAAACATGAGTCAGTGTGACTCCTCCTGTAACCTTCCCTTTTATTCCGAGATTGGAAACTAATTTTCAGGACTAAACCCTACATTTTCTTCATAGTGCGCAGCTAACATACCGTCACTACACTGCGCCGTTACAACACAACTACAACACATAATTCCCTGTGAGAGTATATGTAACATAATCGTTCGTCCTTTCATTTCGGAGCACGGATTAAAACCTATTTAGAGAATAACACTGAAAATTCCTTAGGGTCAAGCCTTTGGGCCAGAGGCACACAGTTCTACAAACACAAGTCGCCAGGGGCAAAGTGAACAATCACCAGCTCCAAGTGAAATTTGGATTTCTATTCACCATAAGCTCGTCAGGAATGGTAATATTGGTTGACGAAACAAGACCTCACTTGAAGCTGTGCCCCGGATGAGAATAAAAACGGCTGGTGCAATAGGAAGAGGCCACTTGTTTGCCGCCCATATAAGGCTTTTCATAAGTACTGTCCAAGTAGATCCATTACCCAGTTCTTTCTCCACAGCCCTACATCTTGTTTCCTTTCAAGGACATGTCATTTTGAAAGGTGCGACTATCAGATTGAACCTCTAGTTGGAAGCTGTGTTTCAGCCAGTCCTGAGGTTTAACACAGTGAGTGTGCCCTGTTGACTGATCATAGATGAATCTACATTCCAAGCATTAAAGATTCAACTTTGCAGCTCCATGTTTGTGCTCAGATCGGACTGCAGCAAGTTGATGCCTGGGACTGACCAGAGGAATATTCTGGGCCCAACACAGATCCAAGGGGTAAAAGAAAAGCTAATTTGAGGCTAGCTTATTTCAGGGAACCCGCTTCAGCCGAACTCCCAAATACATTTGTACAAATAATGGGTGGGATTCTCCGACCCCCCCACTGGGGGGGGTCGTTGGCAGCGGCCCCCCCGGGTAATTCTCCAGGCCCCGAAGGGCTGAGCGGCCGTCGGTTTCAGGCCAGTCCCGCCGGCGTGGATTGGACATGGCCCCACACGGCGGGACCTGGCAGGTAAGTTGGCTGGTGCGGTAATCGGGGGGGTGCGGGAGGATCCAACCCCGGGGGGTGGGGGGGGGGGTGGGACCCACCAATCTGCGGGCAGGCCTGTGCCGTGGGGGCACTCCTTCCTTCCACACCAGCCCCTGTCGGGCTCCGCCATGGCCGGCGCGGAGAAGACACCCCCTGCACATGCGCTAGAATACGCCGGCCGATCTGCGCATGCGCTGAACCACGCCGGCGGTTCTGCGCATGCGCTAACTCGCGCAGTCCCTTCAGCGCCAGCTGGCATGACGCCAACCCCTCCAGCACCGGCCTAGCACCGGGACGTGTGGAGAATTCCGCAACTTCTGGTCAGCCCGACGCCGCAGTGGTTTGCGTTGTTTTTTACGCCGGCGTCAGGCCTTCGCGTGGATTCGGGAGAACCCCGCCTAATATTTCTAATTAATTAAATGAACTCAGCGTTCGATTCCCGTAATAGCCTCCCCGAACAGGCGCCAGAATGTGGTGACTAGAGGCTTTTCACAGGTTGGAGAATCGCCGGGGGGCAGCGTGAATCCCGCCCCTGCTGTCCATCGAATTCTCCGGCACCGGAGATTCGGCGGGGGCGGGAATCGTGTCGCGCCAGTCGGCGGCCGCTCACAGCGCCCCCCCCCCCCGGCGATTCTTCGGCCCGCAATGGGTCGAAGTCCCGCTGGTTCTTTGCCAGTCCCGCCAGCGTAGATTAGACTAGGTCCCATACCGGCGGGACCTGGCGGCGTGGGTGGGCTCTGGGGTCCTGGGGGGGGGGGGGGGGGCACGGAGCAATCTGGCCCCAGGGGGTTCCCCCACGGTGGCCTAGCCCACGATCGGGGCCCACCGATCCACAGGCGGGCCTGTGTCGTGGGGGCAGTCTTTTCCTACGCGTCGGCCATGTCAGCCTCCGCGATGGCCGACATGTAGGTGAACTCCCCCTGCGCATGCGCGGGGATTTCATCAGCAGCCGCTCCCCAACTCTCCCCACCATCCCCTTCCACAGTATAACTTGGTTACTAAGTCCCCCCCACCCTCCACCCATCCTCTTCTCCCCCCCCAACAGCTAACAGTGACCAGCTCTTTAGAAGTACATTAGAAACAGTCACCATCTAAGGTAAAACACTTCCACTGACCCTCTCACAGCAAACTTAACCTTCTTGAGGTGCAAAAACTCCATCAAGTCACCCAGCCACACCAATGCATTTGGTGGTGTAATCGACCTCCAGCCCAAGTCGATCTGCCTCCTTGCCACCAGTGGGGCAAAGACGTCTGCCCCTGCCCAGAGCTCCAACACAACCAAAACCCCAAATTCGCCACCAATAAGCAAGGTTCCAACCCAACATTCGGGATTGCCAACATAGTCTGAAAAAAGGACTTCCAGAAATCCACCAGCTTTGAGCATGACCAGAACATGTGCCCAAGATGCGCCGGGCCCCCCAGACACCGGTCACATCTATCATCCACCCCTTCAAAAAACCAACTCATTCTAGCCTTCGTGAGGTGTGCCTGGATCACCGCTTTTAGATGGATGAGAATTGGACTCACAGAGGGCGAGGTTGAGTTCAACCTCCTCAGCGTCTCACTCCAAACCTCCTCTTCCCCATTCTGCCTTCATACCCTCGACCGAGCACATCTGTCCCCCCCCCTATCGGTTGGTATATACCCGACATGTTGGCTACTTCAAAGCCTGAGCACAATAAGATCCTCTGGAATAAGGGAGAAGGCTGCTTCACTGGAAAGGCAGAGAAGTACTTTGGACCCAGCTATACACCTGGAGATACCTGAATCCATTGGCGTCTGTAAGCCATAGTTTTCCTTCAGTTCCCCAAGGCTAGCAAACCGACCCTCTGAAAATAAGCTCCCACCTTCTGCAAACCCTTTTCCATCCACTCCTTAAACTTCACATCCCTCGAGCCAGGTCGAATAGCTGGTTCCCACAGATGGGGGTTAGCCTTGACGCAGCCCTCAAATTAAAATGTTGATGGGGTTACCTCCAAATTTTTTATGTGGCCACTACCATCGGGTTAGTCGAGTATTTCTCCAGCACCACCGATAACTGGGCCATTACCAATGCCCCTCGGCTTGCTCCCCTCATAGACTCTGCTTCCATCCGCACCCAAAGCTCTTCCGAATCCCCAAACCACTCTAACACCTTCTCAGCATTAGCCACCCAGTAATAGTATTGTAGGTTTGGCAATGGTGCAACAGAGGGCTGTTGCATGACTCCTAATTTGAACACATTAGGTGCAGAGATAGGTTTAAAGAGGCCGGTCTCTGTATGGTAGAGAAGTGTAGACTCAGGAGATTTAATCAAGGTTTACAACATAACAATGAGACAAGAGATTCCTGTTTATGTGGACAAATTATTTAAATTAACTAAGTTAACCAGGCCCGGGTCTCATGTTTCCTAGTTACGCAACAACAGAACTAGATTGGATGTTGGCCAGTTCTCCTTTTCCCAAAGGAAGCAGATCCATGGATCAGGATACTGACTCGTGCAATGGATGCTAATTTTCTGTATACCTTCACGAGACACCCATTTCTGGCTGGGATGGTGATACCATCATACAAGAGGTAGGTATACTGTGACATAAATCAAGGCCATTGCAGTCTCCTGGACTAGGCTCGATCACTGAAAGGAACTATCCTGAATCTTTTTTCCTACTTGCCCTGGGATTTAGTCTGTTTGTTTGCCTCTCCTCGGAGATTACCTGGCTCCATGCAGCAATGGTTATTTGCGTCATGATGCATAACTCATCACAGCTATTAAGGAAGGTTAGATGGATCAGTGGTCCATTGATTATATTCTGGCCAATATTGCATCCCTTTGTCTTCAATGAAACTGGAAATCAAGTTGGATGTAAATTGAGTGTTAAGACCCAAAAGCACTGGTTCTCACTGGACAAGTATGTTCAGCACTCTCCCAATTGTTCCCCATCTCAACCCACTGACATTCAAATACATTTGGGAGAAATTATGGCATGAAAAAGACTTAAGTGAGTTTTGGAGGGAATATTTTCAGCAAACATAGGAATGAAGAATCTCTGTGGGGGGTTTCTTTTCAAACACCACGCAAGAAGGCCAACACTTTAGCAAGCTGTCCAACTTAATCCATGTGACTACAGAGGAGAGCATCCTTTATGGGAGCTCTCATCACCACCTTCTAAAAATATGGTTAATCACTTTATTGCTGCTTGACGCATAACAATACATTGAGTAAGTCAATAATTAAACTCGGAAACCATCCTTCCTTCTGTATGCCTCCGTTGGTAAATGCACCAACGTGGTGCTCAGCCATTCAAACCAACTTTAGTTGACATTGAACCTTCACAGGTGTCCTCTGGCTCCTTGTCCGTCACCACCACAAGTGTTGGTCACTGGACGAGGACAAGGCCATTCTCTTTCGTCTCCATATTCATGATCAAGGGTCCTGCTGCAAGTGTTCAACTACATACTTCCAAGACAGGGCAGCATGGTAGCATTGTGGATAGCACAATCGCTTCACAGCTCCGGGGTCCCAGGTTCAATTCCGGCTTGGGTCACTGTCTGTGCGGAGTCTGCACATCCTCCCCGCGTGTGCGTGGGTTTCCTCCGGGTGCTCCGGTTTCCTCCCACAGTCCAAAGATGTGCAGGTTTGGTGGATTGGCCATGATAAATTGCCCTTAGTGTCCAAAATTGCCCTTAGTGTTGGGTGGGGTTACTGGGTTATTGGGATAGGGTGGAGGTGTTGACCTTGGGTAGGGTGCTCTTTCCAAGAGCCGGTGCAGACTCGATGGGCTGAATGGCCTCCTTCTGCACTGTAAATTCTATGAAACTTATCACTTGGCACTGGAGGGCCACCATCCCAAGTGAATTTATATCCTAGGGGAGGAGAGCAACAAAGAGAGATGCAATAAAAAATGGAGGAAAACAAGGGATGTTAATAGTTAACAAAACATTAGAGACTGAGCTGGTTTATTTACAATTGACGTTAACAAAAGGTGAATTTTTTTTCTTTTTTGCATTCTAATGATTTGAAGAACATCCTGCAGCTGTTGTACTGTAAACACTGGATAAGACATTTCCCGATGACTTATGCTCCACTGAGCTAATCAGAAAGGACATTGCATATACAACAGCAATGTTGCTATCACAGACCTGGAAGTGTTGCGATTCTAGCAGACCAGGTTAACCCCTGTCATGTCCCTCCTGACATCATTGGAAAGCAAATATGGTGACAGACATCGTCATTACCTGTCCATCCACCTTTCCCCACAGTCAACGCACCATTACATCAGTGTGACAAGCGGAATTTGGGGTTTGAAATTTGCTATTGTTTGATTGTTTTGAAATATGTTCCGTGTGGTTGGAGAGCATTTGAATATTTTACTCAGGTACAAACACATATTTCTGAGGAAGAACATGAAGTAAAAGATGAACCGAAATAAAGAAATCCTGAAAGCTTCAACTAAGGAAGGGAGATCTTGTCACAAAGTCCTAAAATATAGACATGGTACTCAAATGGTTTGCGAAAGTTCCTGATGATCCATGGGCAGTGTTGAGTCCCCAACACAGAAGTGCTACAGAGTTTTCTAACTTGGATAACATCCTGGAAATACTCAAGCAACACCCACCATGATGGCTCAGTCTTGTCTTTAGAATGGTGGTCAACTACCAAAAGAAGCATTTTATGCAAGGCTTGATGGTGCCAGTAGACCCACTGGGCACCCCAAACGAAGATGCATGCATTTAAGCAAGGGAGACATCATTTCATGTCAACAACTGGGAATAGTCCACACGTGACCAAAGCACCCAGCCCTGAAGTCTCCACACTGGAGCATGGAAATTGGAAGAACAATGTCTTCAGGATGGCACAGAAAAGCACCGACACAGGAAGGGGCACAGTGCAGTAGCCCCTGCATCAGCAAATGACAAATGACTATGTTCCCACTGCAATGACAACGCCTTGCTCAAATTGACTATACTCCCACTTGAAAACTCACAACAGATGAGCAGCATTTGTGAATCATCGGCAATGATGCAAAGCTAAGGAGAAGAGAGACATACATAATGGAGCTCTTTAGTAACAAGTGGTGTGCTTAGCAAAGGAGGTTTACAGGCTAGGCCAATATTTTTTACATTTTGGATGTTTAATTCATACAATAAAACACACTCACTATATTTTGATACAAACCAATTTAATCCAAAATTAGGAAATAATTAGCTCAACTTTTCCCTTTGTAATATATCCCCATTAATTTGGTTACTAATTTTGTATTTTATATCCCTAACCACACAAGAGCCATGGAACGAATTTTCAAACAAATTATCGAATATCCATGACATTTGGTTTCCTGCAGTTGGCCCCTAGCAGTTTGATTATTTCATAATTTGTCCGATGAAGGGCCTGTACCTAAAGCATTAACCGAGATTGCGGTAGCTTGACATAATTGGCCCTCAAATCAATGTCGTGAAGAAAGAGAAAAGACCAAAAAAAATCAAAGGATTGTACCATGTATCAAAGTTACATAGACTGAGTAAGAAATACTAAAGAATCTGATACTATGTTGGGTGTAGATTATAGACCACTAAATAGTGTAAAAGAAAGGAGATTTGTAGGCTTATAAGAGAGCTTACAGTGGATTCAGGACTATTTCCTTAATCACTATGATGTGTGATCTATGAGGAAGGATGACTGTTAAATCTCGTTTTAGTTTGCAAAGTAGAGTAAGCAAATGAGTTGTAGGGGAACATTTGGAAATGGTGGCCAGAAACATATGGCCACATTGAAAATAAAGACCTTCACAGATAAAAGTGCTCGATTGCAAATGGGCTAATTTCAGTGATAGGAAAGGCAACCAAAGCCAGATTACTTGGTTGGAAAAACAAATGACAGTTCAGGCAAATGATCTGCATTGGAAGGTATTCATACGAGAGCTAAGCAAGAAGCGGGATAATATATTTTGGTTAAGAATAAAGGAGGCAGCACCTCTCCTAGTTGGGAGGTGAGGCAAAAATCAGGCTCAACAAAGGCATTTGATAAACACGGAGAAAATGAAAGAAAACAGTAATAATAAGTACGGAGAGGAGCAAATAAAAGGTTTAGGAGAGAAGAAGGAGCATGAAAGGCGTATGCGAGTCAGTATAAAGCAAACGGCGAAGGCTTTTATCAACACAAGTAAAAGAATAATCAAAGAGAAATAGGGTAACTTCAACATGAACGCGCCACATTGTACTAGATTGTATGAGAATGGCAGAGATGCTCAATTGGAATCTTACATCAGGGGCTGGTTTAGCTCACAAGGCTAAATCACTGGCTTTGAAAGCAGACCAAGCAGTCCAGCAGCACGGTTCGATTCCCGTACCAGCCTCCCCGGATAGGCGCCGGAATGTGGCGACTAGGGGCTTTTCACAGTAACTTCATTGAAGCCTACTCGTGACAATAAGCGATTTTCATTTCATTTCATTTCAAGGCCCAAGATGAAAGAATTTGTGTAGAGGTAACAGAGGCGAATGTGGAGGAGCCATATAAATATTTGAAAAGGCATCATGTTAAAAAATTTAATGGGACCGAAAGTAGAAACTCCAAGCTCAGAATGCATGCATTGCAGAGGGAAGATGAGAAAGAGATGATGAAGACATTGGCATTAATTTTCAAAAATTCTTCAGACGAGAATTGCCCTGGAACAGAACGTTTATTTCCATTCCTTCATGGGATGTGGGGCTCGCTGACTAGGTCAGTGGGCAGCACAGTAGCATAGTGGCTAGCACATGGCTTCATAGTGCCACGATCCCAGGTTCGATTCCCGGCTTGTGACACTGTCTGTGTGGAGTCTGCATGGGTTTCCTCTGGGTGCTATGGTTTCCTCCCACAATTCCCGAAAGACGTGCAATTAGGTAATTTGGACATTTTGAATTCTCCCTCCGTGTACCCGAACAGGCGCCGGAATGTGGTGACTCGGGGCTTTTCACAGTAACTTCATTGCAGTGTTAATCTAAGCCACCTTATAAATAATAAAGATTATTATTATTTATTATCCATCATTTGAGACAGTGGTGGTGAGCCGCCATCTTGAACTGCTGCAGTCTATGTGGTGTTGAAGGAGGTGGCATCAGGGGAGCAAGATAAACTAAATAATTTAGGACAATTAATTTTAACTTGTTTGGGGGTAAATTTAAGATCAGTTCTGCAAGTGGATCCCCAAAACACACGTTGATAAAAATCCATCCTGTACTATAATGTAGAATTACATTAGAGAATACAAAGACAGGACAGATTTGAGAAGGGTTGGTTCTCTTTGATTAATGAAAACGAATGTCCATGGCATTGAAGGAAATGTACCCACATGGATAGACTGATGGATAGAGGACAGATTCTTAGGAGTAAAGAGAAATAAATATGTTTCAGCTTGGTGTGTTATAGGCAGAATTGTACACCAGGGTGCTGTGCTGGGACATTTTTCATATAAGCGATGTGGACACAGGCACTAAAGTAATGATATTGAAATTTATTGAGAATACTAAATTACTGGAGTGGCAAGCCATAAGGAAGAATGTCAGAGACTGCCAGATGACAGATTAATAAAGTATTCATATAGATGGCAGATGCAAGATTAAATAAGAGATTTAGGTCAGAAAGGAAGCGAAATATTTTATAAAAGCAGAGAGCTGAGGGTCTGTGCGATGCATTATTGAAGGAATGTCTTAAGCAGACACATTGTCAACGTTTGATAGGTTAGTGCGGTGGTAATGGCACGAGGAGAACAGGGAAAACACATGGTCCTGAATTTTTAGGATGATAGGGTCTTGGCCCCTGCCCATTGAAGAATTGGTGGGGAACTCATCCCCGCACTGACTCCTGCAGACCCACTGCCATTTTACACTCAGACCCACTGCCATTTTACACTCTAATGAACATTGATTGGCCATAATGTGAAACTTCCACTCCTCACTCGGGAGAAAGCCTCACCGTGGAGAGCTGCCATCCAATCAGATTGGTGGGCAACTCTCCAGTCCCGCCTGGAATATCACCGATTGGCCAGAAGAGCCACTGCACAAACCTTCCTGAGCCCAAATCCCGGGAACCAGAAAGAAAAGGTGTCAGGGAGGTTAAGAAAGACCTAGGGCTGGGCTTCCGGTGTGCACCATGGAGTAAATGGTCCCATACAAGGCAGCTCCTGCCCAAGGTTACAGAAAAGAGCTCTTTTTTAATCAATACGGGGTGGAATTTTGATGAAAAGGCGTAGGTGAATGTTGGAGGAGTACTTTCCCCCAGGAATGGTATGTTTCTTGGTTACCAGACCCGCAGAAACAGTGAAAGATTTGGCTGAAGCTGCAGCAAAGACAAAAGCCTCTTCCAGCATGCAGGCGGGGTAAAGGAGAGCTTAAAGGCCTCAAGCGACTTGAGGGCCTTTATTAAAGCTGAATTCTAGCAGCAGAGGGAACAACTGTGAAAAGATCTCACCAAGGCCATTGAAGAAGCGGTGACGGCTGACTTCCGGTGACGGCGGGCAGGAGTCAGCCGCGCGTTGGAGAGATCCCATTCAGGAACGGCATTGTCGGGGATTGACGCCCGGTCCTAGGGGCAGTGAAGGCGGTGAAGGCCAGGAGAAAGCACAGGGAAGGGATATGTCGAGATCCAGTAAGAAAACGGCTGTGAAAATAGCTGAAAGTTCGTCGGGGAGTAGAAAGGTCACCACGGGGTCACCAAGGAAAATGGAGGCTGGAGCACCAGGGGAGGCCGCATTGCTTACGGCTGAAGAAATAGCTAAGGTGATGGCTGCGGAATTCGAAAATAATTTTTTATTCGAATACAAAATACATGGAGACAATGAGGAAGGAGATGAGGGAGGTTTTGATTGTGCTGGTGGAGGAGGCGATTTCCCCGGTGACGACGGTGTTGACGAGCACAGTGGCGGAGGTGCGGGAGCAAGGGGAGGCGCTGAAGGAAGTGGAGGAGACATTATTGCAGCACGGTGATCAACTTACGTTGATGGGGAAGGAGATGCGGAAGGTGGTGCAGATTAATAAGGATCTGCGAGGAAAAATGGAAGACCTGGAAAACAGATCCAGGCGACAGAATTTGAGGATTGTGGGGCTGCTCGAAGGAGTTGAAGGGTCGAGGCCAACTGAGTATTTTGCTGCGATGCTGGCGAAACTATTGGGGGAGGGGGAGGATCCCTCCCGATATAAACTGGATCGGGCTCATCGGTCGTGGAGACCTGTACCAAAGGCGAGTGAGCCGCCAAGGATAGTGACTCTGTGCTTCCGTAGGTACAGTGTGAAGGAGAAGGTCCTGTGCTGGGCCAAGTAGAAGCGGGTGGTGCAGTGGGCTGGAGCTGGTATACCAGGACTTTATGGTGGAGCTGGCGAGGAGGCGGGCTGCTTTCAACCGGGTGAAGAGCGCACTGTGCATTAGCAAGGTGCAGTGCGGCATTGTATATCCAGCGAAGCTGAGGGTGACTTACAAGCTCAAGGACATTTATTTTGGAACAGCGGAGGAGTTTGCAAAGGCAGAAGGACTGTGGCAGAACTGAGAAATTGAGAAATGGCCATGTGCCTATGTAACCTCATGACTGTATTTTTTTTGTTTGTTTGTTTCACTGCGTGCGGGTGTATGGGCTAAAGGAGCCAATGTTGTATATATTTGGACAAGGGAAGTGATGGGACTTTCATTCGAAGTGAGGGCTCTTTGGGGTATAGGTGGATATGCGGAGTTTGTGTGCTAAAAGGGGATTTTTGTGCTTTCCTAGGGTCGGGCAAGGGGGGAAGTAGACTATGGTGGCCATCAGTGGGGGGGGGGGGGGTTTGTTGGGTTACAGGTATAGGGTGGATACGTGGGTTTGAGTAGGGTGATCATTGCTCGGCACAACATCGAGGGCCAAAGGGCCTGTTCCGTGCTGTACTGTTCTATGTTCTATTGTGTGCAATTCCAGGCACCTCATTAGAGGACCTTATTAGAGCCATGGAAATGCTTTTAATAAACATTGACGAGAATGATCATACTGATTCCACACTGAAAGAGAAAGAAAAAGGGAGAAGGATTTCAAAGAAGTTGAAGGTTCAAAGAGGTCTACAAAACCATGAAACATTTTGGGAGGAGTAATGATCGATGGTTTTGCCATTGACTGGCAGATATGGCAATAGAGCAACACGGAATCGTTATCAGAACAATGGGGCAAATTTGAAGAATATCTTTTGCATTGGAGTTGGAAAACATGGAACACACTCATACAAGTAGTTATTGAGACAGAATGCGGATTCTCCCGGATCAGTGAGGTGGCCCGACGCCGGCGTAAAAAACGGCGCAAACCATTCCGGCATCGGGCCGACCGGAAGTTGTGGAATTCTCTACACTTCCAGGGGGTAGGCCAGCACCGGAAGGGTTAGCGCCGTACCAGCCGGCGCCAGAGGGACTGCGTGAGTTAGCGCATGCGCAGAACCGCGGACGTATTCTGGCGCATGCGCAGTGGGGTGTCATCTCCGCGCCGGCCATGGTGGAGCCCGACAGGGGCCGGCACAGAGGAAGTGCCCCCAAGGCACAGGCCCGCCCCCAGATCGGTGGGCGTTGATCGCAGGCCAGACCACAATGGCCCCCCCCCCGGGTTGGATCCCCCCCCCCGGTGTTGGATCCCCCCATCCCCCCCCCGCACCCCCCCTCCCCCCGAGGACTGCACCAGCTGGCCTACCAGCCAGGTCCCGCCGTGTGGGACCATCCACGCCGACAGGACTGGCCAGAAACCGACGGCCGTCGGCCCACCGGGGCCCAGCGAATTGCCGGGGGGGGGGGGCGGGGCGCTGCCAACGGCCCCCCACCGGCGTGGTGAGATCCCTGCCCCCGCCCAAAAATCGGCTCAGGAGAATACAGCAGCTGGCCTCGGAGCGGCGGGGTGGGATTCACGCTGCCCCCCTGGGTATTCTCCGACCTCAGCAGGGGGTCGGAGAATCCCGCCCAGAGACTATAACATCATTCAAAAATGGAATCAGATTTTCAAAGGAAGAATACAGATCCAAAGAGTGTAATATGGCAATATTGCAATATAGCTCCTGTCGAAAGCTAGACAAATCCAGCTTAGGTTTGCTGGATGAGGTCTTTTCATCTAC
This sequence comes from Scyliorhinus canicula, assembly GCF_902713615.1. Lineage (NCBI taxonomy): Eukaryota > Metazoa > Chordata > Chondrichthyes > Carcharhiniformes > Scyliorhinidae > Scyliorhinus > Scyliorhinus canicula. The sequence continues at coordinate 21,886,739 of NC_052156.1, read as the reverse complement.
CAATCATTTCAATTGGCTATCTGACACATATATAGAACATAGAACATAGAACAGTACAGTCCTATTTGAGGTTTGCCAAAGAGAATGCTTGAAATGTGTCAACATTTGCAAATTTTGGGCGGCAAGGCGGTGCAGTGGTTAGCACTGCTGCCTCACAACGCCGAGGTCCCAGGTTCGATTCCAGCTCTGGGTCACTGTCCGTGTGGGGTTTGCACATTCTCCCCGTGTCTGCATGCGTTTCACCCCCACATCCCAAAGGTGTGCAGGGTAGGTGGATTGCACACGGTAAAATTGCCTCTTAATTGGAAAAAATGAATTGGGTACTCTAAATGTATTTTTGTTTTAATTTTAAAAACCGTTTGCAAATTTCCCAATGCCTGCATTCATCTGAAATGTAGCAATTTTCAAGAATTCTTCCAGCCCAAGGCCAGAACAATTAACCTCTCTACCTCCCCGGTCCTGCTTTTTGGCACTTGTAACTCTCAACTGGATGCTACATCAGGGCTGCAAAGTTTGGCCACTCTTGGGCTTGATACTCAGCTGCCTTGCTAAAAGAAGATGCATCCCATAATCTCAGCCACACAAAAGTAAATAGAGGAAGAAAAGTAATTTACCCAGCAATGGGCTCAGCTGTTGTTAAACAGCTCCAATAAACAATAAAATCGATCACGCCAAGTAATGAAAAGATAGCAAAGAGGCACAACCCAAAGCTGGCAAAATGCATTGCGCAGATCCCTGCAAGTTTGGTTGGCAAGGATCTTCCGCCTTTGCTCCACTCTGACCCACTCTTCACCCCAGCAGAACACCCTCCGAAAAACATGTTCAATAAAACAGATCACTCTTCTGGCAGATAGCCAAACTCACTAATCACACAAACATTAATTCTCCTCTCTTGTACACTTAAGGCGAATATAAGAAATAAACAGCATAATAAATGAAATCCACTTAAACCAGGCACTGAAATGTTACTTTATCAGGACTAAATAATTGCAATGCTCCATTTCCTTCAGGGTACTACAGATAGGATCTCATTTCACATGCATATCCTCTTATTACTCAATCTGCAACATTCTTGATTTGAAGGTGATAATTTAAAGCAGCGTGACTATTTAAAATGTGTTTTCTTATTTTTTTATAACACTTATGTAAATAAATGACTAGGACATTATCTTAAGGCTAGCGTGCAGTAGACACGTTATCCCTGAAGAATACATTCTTGGTTGAATAGCAGAATTTCAATACAAATAAAACATTCAACATTGCTGCTCCAGCTAATTTTTTATTTATTTTTTTAAATTTTAAGTAATTGGTTGATATTTTTAAATAGTTTACTGCACAATTTACACATTAACAGATAGTTCAAAAGCACAATAGAGCATTGCATGCAGTCCACTATATTAAGAGCAATCGTTTGTGTTCGCTAGATGATTGTGCGAATCTGCCAATAATTGCTTCTGCATCCAATTCATCTAACAATTCCTTTTCAATGGATAGCAACATGTATGATTCCAAATTCTCAGACAGCGAATTTCTTAACCTTGTCTTTATGATCTTTAGCTTTGAAAATGTCCTCTCACATTGGACTTGAGTAACTGATAGTGTGCAGATGACTTTATGAAGTTCATAAAGGTTATCATATGCCTTGTCATGAAGTCTGTTGGATGCCAGAATTTTTAGTAGACACGATGGGCAAGTGCTGCAAATTTTACAATTGTTGCAACTGGAATCCATATTCTCACCATCATTAAGCAATAGCTTTAATACATCAAAGTTTGAAACAAAAGAAAACAATTCCAATATTACTTGATCTTTGCTGATTTGTGGAAACAGCTTAATAATACCATTCACTGCTTCATCTTCAAGGCCCTTCTCTGCAATAGTTTTAAACTTTGCTGCGTCCAAGCAGGACAAATCTTTATACAACTGTTTGTGTTGTGTTTAAATTCGCACACTCTTGCTGAAAACATGGAATTTCCTTAATTATGCCCGACCCGGGCCCCCCTATTCCACATCCTTCCACTACCTCCCCTGCTTCATTCCTTTTCATGCACTGCTTATTTGTGTCCTGTTCTCTTTTTTTTCTTATTCCTTTTTATTACTAAAACAGTTGTCTGTGTTTGTTTCTTTATTGCATTTTTATTTGATATAGGGGGCCCACTTCATCAGGGGCCCACTTGCCATTGGGCAAGCTGACACCCTAGCCAGTCCGCCACTGACCACACATGACCTGCATACAGGACAAACTATAAGCTTCATGGCAACAGCAACAAAAACTACTTGGGCGGGATTCTCCGACCAAACCCCCCACCGCCGGATCGGAGAATCGCTGGGGGTCGCCGTGTATCCCGCCCCCGCCGTCCTCCAAATTCTCTGGGCCCCCAAAAATCGGCCCGGCGTGAGACGCGCCACCCGCCTCGGAGAATGGCGGGGTCCGGCACGACTCAATGGACCCTGGGGCTGCCCGAATTCTCCAGCCCGCGATGGGTCGAAGCCCCACCCATCTTTTGCTGGTCCCGCCAGTGAAATTGGAGTAGGTCCCTTACTGGCGGGACCTGGCGGCGCGGGCGGCCTCCGGGTTCTGGGGGGGGGGGGGGGAACTGGCCAGGGGAGGTGACCCATGGTGGCCTGCCCTGCGATCGGGGCCCACTGATCCACGGGCGGGTCTGTGCCATGGGGGCACTCTATCCTTCCGCACCAGAGGCTGTACCCCTCCGATATTCCCGGTGCGGAAGTGAAGACCTCTGCGCATGCGCGGAGATGACGCCAGCACGCACTGGCGCTCCCGCGCATGCACTAACTCGTGCCGGCCGGCGGAGGCCCTTCGGTGCTGGTTGGCGTGTGGCCAAGCCCCTTGCCCGCCGGCCAGTGGGGTGCAAACCACTCCGGGGTGCAACTTGCCCCTGAAGGTGCGGAGGATTCCGCACCTTTGGAGCAGCCCAATGCCGGAGTGATCCACGCCACTCCATCCCGCCAGGACCTCCCGTCTCGCCGGGTAGGGGAGAATCCCTCCCCTTGTGTTCATATAGCAGTAAAATACACAAATATGCTTTACGGGAGCTTAATAAAACATAGTTTCACATTGAGCTACTTAAGATATTGTCAGAGGCAGGTTTTTGGGAGGGTCGTAGAAGAAAAGATTGAGGGGATTGGAGCAGTTGAGGGAGAGAGTTTCTGAGCTTGAGCAACTGAAGGCACGGCTGCCAACATTGTTGCAATTAAAATTTAGGATGTACAAAAGGCCAGGACCAAAACCATGCAGAGATCCGAGTTTTTTAGGGATGGAGGGCATTACAGAAATAGGGAGGGGTGAGACCATTCCTTTGAAATAAGGGTGAGAATTTGAAAATCGAGGCATCACCAGACAGGGATTGAGCACGGGGGGCAATGAATGAACATGACATTGTGCAAGTTATGACATCAGCTCAATTTTATGGAATAGTCAGGTTCAGGAGGCAACAAAGGTGTGCATGAGGGTTTCAGCAACAAATGAGCTGAGATAGAGGAATAACAGGGGCAACACTACAGAGGTGGAGTAGTCTATCTTGGTGGTAGAAAGGATATGTGATTAGAAATCCATCTTGGAATCAGACCTGGTTTGAATCAGCCTCAAGACATTGCCAGGGAGGGGATAGAACTGGTGGATAGGGCATTTCCAAAATACCTTTGGTCTTCTCAATATTTAGTTGGAAGAGATTACTAGATATCGGCCAAGCTGTGAGAAACATATTTACCTACATTAAAAGTAGAAATCAGTTCCACCACTCACAATGGCATTTGTCCCAGTTAGTGCCTGCTTCCTCACTGCCAGTCATTTATCAACTGCTAAATAGTCTGTGACTCAGTAAGAATTTGAAACTGCTGCTAACCCTCGCACCTTTTTGACTAAGTTTTTGGCCAACCTATTATTCGTTCCTCCATACTTTCCGTCGCCTGATGCAATCGACTTGACTTTTGCATACTGAAACCCATAGGGCAGCAGAAAGCTAAAGGATATTTGCCCACATTTAATTTTAAAAAAGAACAGTTCTTCCAAAAAAAAGTCCAGATGACGTGGGTGTATCTGCAACCTCTTGTCACGCACATTTTTATCATCTCTTTAAGATAAAGCAACGGATTAGAGGTCTAATTAAATATAAGATAACAAGCTGGATCCTCATGGAGGAGGTGGGGAGATCGATGGGAGGCCTACCAGTGGTAGGCCTTGGGCGGCAACAGTGGTGGGAAGATGGTGAGGCCAACAGGCTAGATGCTCACCTCCAATAACTGGGGCACCAGCCCAGCTGTAATGATGAATGCCAGGCTCACAAAACCTCAGCCCTCAAATTCCCCGACTCATGAATTATGTCCTACACAGTATCTGCTATGGGAAGACTTCAGGAGCCGTCTCTTTGAAATGGGCATGAAATAATTGAACTTCCAATCACCTAACAGCAGACAAAAAAAAACCTGGGAGCCATTCAACAAAAATTATATCTCCTCTAGTGGCCAATCTATCTGAAAACAAACAAATATTTAGTATCTTCAAAGAAGGGAATCCTTTATTAGCCCCTTAAAACTGTCAATCAAACTATCTAAACAATCCCTTGTTGGTACAAGCGGTACTGAAGCTTTTGAAACTCAGTCAAGTATTCATTATAACCTAAGCTGTCAAAGCACACCCTTGAAAATGCAGACAATGGAGCCTATTGAAACTGGGAAGACAGATGATCATGTTTTTTTTCTAAATTACAACAGATGGCCTGTCAAAAGATGCAGTCCAGCAGTAGGTGTGATTTTTTTATTTAAGTGAAAGCTGCACATCAGTTTTTTTTCCCCAAATTTAAAGCACCGCGGACATTTAACTCAATGCAGATCATGACGCTTGGAGTTCCCAAGAATTGTTTTCTCCAGTTTTGAAAGCAAATTTGTCCTTTTCCCACTGGGAAGGTACTTTGATGCATCTCAACACTTATACAAAGTTGAACTATGTACACAATGCTGAACCATTCAATGGTCAACTTAGTTTTGCAGGACCGAGTCCTATGATCAATCATTGCAGTAAAAACACGTCTAATTTACACTACAGCATTTAACTATTGAAACTGAAAGGACAGATTTTTTTTTCCTTTCAATGCCCATTAAAAAATTCAAGGAACACTTTACTGTTAATTCTGTTCCTCACTTGGGACTGGAGTTTCCCTGTGGTTAATAACACCTCTGAGGTGCCGTCAACTATTTATACTTATGGAAAATGTCTGACTCCACAAAGACTGCAGGAAGGGGGCAGTTTAAATTGCCCAACCCAGCCATGGAGCCAGCAAGCCTACATATGGCAAAAATTTCCAAGAAATGGGAATGGAGGCAGGAATCCTGGTGTTGGGTCCCATCCACCATTTTTAAAGGGCTCCCAAGTACCAGGTCAATAAATTGCGATTAGCACATTATCTTTTCCAGGGTACGGTCATAATAATTAATGCGGAAGATCATTTTACCTTGAGCAAAATGCTAACTCCACAGCTTGGAAAGTGGTGGAGATCTTAGAGGGCAGACCTTAGCTCAGCCTTTGCTTTCAAAGCATGCAATGTAAACATCCACCTGCTGACTCTACAACATAGATCCTGCCTACTTGATCTAAAATCTGCATGGATGTACCTCCTCTGCATCTATAAAATCCCTCGAGACACATAAAAACATTTCCTCTTCCAATTAACAGTCCAACATTCCTTCTGTAATTGAAAATATGGAAAGATGTGTCATTTGAAACGTGGAAGTCTGGCAATATCTGGTCTGAGAGAAACATGAGAGGATACAGGGAAAGATCCCATGAAGGGATAACAGCAGCTACAAAGAGCAGGATTATAAAATACAGATTCCTTCTTCCAAACAGGCTTAGCAAACAAACAGGATTTTTGTATGAAGCTAAAAACGGTGGCTCATACCTTCATTGAAATTAGCCATCTTAGTAAACATCTGGAAAAGCATGGATGAGGGTTTCAGTTGAGTTAGGTGATAAATGTAAACCTTTCAAGTTATAACCAAGTGGCTTTTTAGCATTAAGCTAAAAGCAATGATTCACATCTTCATTGAAGTAAAATCAGCAGATAGAAAAGAATGACTAGGGGGTCAAATATATAGGTGTGAAACTCTGCTGACATCAGGTAAATTAAAAGAAAATTGGAGACTATCAGTCTACGAGAAACATAATTTAAAGCCAAAATCAAAGTCAAAATTATGAGCTGGGGACACAATTTGAAAATAAAACTATAGAAATGACAGGGTTCAAAATTCACACGTCTATTGAAATCAAAGCATTTTTGAACATCACAGAGGACACAATATAAACAGACTCGAGAAGTGAGGTCAACTCAAAATGAATACTTAGTTGTATTAGAATGTTTAGATGAAAGATACTTTTTATAATCCAAGTGAAATAAAGATTACTTTCTGAAAAAGCCATAAAACCTTAATAACTGTTAGAAAGAGAATATAAACCTAGAGACCAGAGCAGGAACTACCAGAACTCAGAGAGAACTCAGAGAGAGAACCTTACTCGGTGATGGGAAAGCAACATCGGAAGACCGAGCAACCCAGAGAAACGAGCAGAAGATCCAGTTGAAGAAAACTGATTGTCAAGAAAGACTTGAAAGTCTGCAACTGGTCCCAACAAGACAAGATCTTTTTTACCTTTCTGAAAAAGTAATTTAATCTTTTTTAACTTGAAAATGCAGTTAAGTTCAAGTTGATAACCTGAAAGAGTGGTTATTATTACCATTTTGAAAGTTTACTTTACTTTACTTAGGAAGCGGGACCCGTGTGTAAGCTACTAAGTGGTAAGTGAATAAAATTCTTCTATGAAGATACGGGTTATGCCGGGGGATAACTTGAAACACTAGTTTGACCCGAATAGCACTCGCCAAAGTCTGCAAATGAGTCAGGGAGTGAGAATCCCTGCTCACCATTTAGAATAAATTGACCCTTTTTGCATAGGGGGAATTCTAAGAATAGTGGTGAGGTAAAAACTACATTTCCCATCATCCCCTAGGGCAGGAAAGCTATTCTCCACTCACTCCAACAGTAATTAACCTTTCCCTATGAAGCCTGCATTTTTGCAGTACCCAATTGAGTAGAAGAGCAAGAGTAAGACTTGATCGAAACATTTAAGTTCCCGAGGGGTATAGACAGCATAAATGTGGAGGGGACGTTTTGTCTCACCAGAGAATCTAGAACTCGGGGGTCGCTGTTTAAAAATAAGGATTTGCTCATTGAAGACAGAGGAGGAGATTTTTTTCTCAGAGGGTCATGTGTCTCTGGAGCTCTCTTCCTCGAAAGCCAGTGGAAGCAGAGTCTTTGAATATTTTTAAGGCAGAGCTAGATGATTATTGATAAGCAAGGGGTGAAAGGTTATCGGGGTTAGGCAGGAATGTGGGGTTGAAGCAGAGGCGGACTTACAATGAAACACGCAGCTTTGCAGCTTTGGGACCAGCCAATCGGGGGGCCCCATACTGAGAGGTGGCTGTGTGTGCCTCCAAAAGTGTAAGCCCACCTCTGTTGTGAAGCCTGCAGCGAGGCGAGAAGGCAGTGCTAACTAACGGCCGTTGACGGGTGACTCTTGACCTCCAGGCCAGGAACAAGGAGGGTGGGTGGGCAATCAGCCAAAAAGAACAGAGGCCACAAGACCTCCAATAACTTGACGCTCAAAACCTGGCCCCCACACCCAGCAAAGGTGAGGTTTTGGATGTCCGTGCTTTTCATTGTGTGAGCTGAGGGTGGGTGCGGTCAGGAGGGCACTGATGTCATTGGGGGAGGGGCTAGACAACACTGACGGTGGGGCTCACCTACAATGGGCGTAGGGCTTGACTACATTGTGGGCAGGCCGCCATGCCACCAGGTGTTGTGGCATGACGTGGGGATCCCGCAAAAGAGAGAGAGCATGGGGCTCCCAAAAATGTAAATCTGTCTCTGGGTTGAAGTTACAATCAGATCAGCCATGATCTTATTGAATGGCGGAACAGACCCGAGGGGCTGAGTGGCCCACTGCTGTTCCTAATTTGTGTGTACCACAGAAATGGGGTTTCTAATCTTGCTGCATGTTATACGCTTCAAGGGATACACAAAATAAGAAATCACTATCGTTGCAAAATTCAGCCAAATATCCATGGTTGCAACAGGTGACCCCACCAGTAGACATTGGTGAACCAGATAATAATTTGAGAAATTTACTATTTGCGGGACAGGTGAAGGGGGAATTCTGACTGTGGATGGAAGGGAATCATAGAAAGTTTACGCCACAGAAAGAGGCCACATAGTCCATTATGTCCGCGCAGGCTGCAAAACAGCCATCCAGCCTAATCCCACTTTCCAGCATTTGGTCCGTAACTTTGTAGATATTGGACCTTTGAGGGGCATATCCAGACAACTTTGAAATGAGTTGAGAGTTTCTGCCTCCACTACCCTTTCAGGCAGCGTGTTCCAGACCCCCACAACCCTCTGGGTGAAAACAATTTCCTCATCTCCCAATGAGTGGCGAAATCCTATTCGTGCTGTAAGCTTTCCTGAAGGCTTGGGTCCAAATCCTGGAATTCCCCGCTGTTGTGGGAGCATCATCGCCACCAGGATTCCGGGGGTTCAAAGAGAAGACCAATCAAGAGCAACCAATAAGGATGCACAGTAAATGTATCCATCACACCTTTCAAAGGAACATTGGGCCATCGAATGCCACAATGTACCAAGGTCATAGAATCATAGAATTTACAGTGCAGAAGGAGACCATTTGGCCCATCAGGTCTGCACTGGCCCTTGGAATTAGCACCCCACTTAAGCCCACACCCATAAACCAGTAACCCCACCTCACCTTTTTGGACACTAAGGTCAATTTAGAATGGCCAATCCACCTACCCCGCACATCTTTGGACTGTGGGAAGAAACCGGAGGACCCGGAGGAAACCCACGCACACACGGGGAGAATGTGCAAACTCCGCACAGACAGTGACCCAAGCCGGGAATCGAACCTGGGACCCTGGAGCTGTGAAGCAACAATGCTAACCACTGTGCTACCGTGCTCCAATCAGCTTTGCACCATCTGCACCACCCATCCTTTTTACAGCTATCACAAAATAGCGAGACCTAAATTGTAACGCATATGCAGTAAATGTGCTGCTAAATTGACACTGGATAGCCACGGGAAGCTGAACCACATTTTGATCGCATGACTGATAATCAACACACTTTACAAGGGTGAGATCCACTTAATGAGATACAGACAGACAGAAATGTAGTACTTGCTCACTGTGTAAAACGCCCTGGTGCAACTTACTCCCTCCATTCCAAAACACTCCTTTGGTAAGGTTTTGGAAATATCTTTGTGTAAATATCTATTTACAGGGCTGAGCAAATTAATCAGCAATAAACGGTCTGGAATAACCCTGCAACTCTCTCCAATATAGAAACATGTTAAAATGCCATCATTAACTCAGCTGAATAAAAGCAGACGGGTTTTGGTGATGTAATCTCAATAAATATACAAAATGACTAACATGGCAAGATTTTCCACATTTGGAATTGGCAGAGGAATACATTTCTTTCAAATGGACTGGAATGGGAAACAGATTATTCTATATTAACCCCAGACCCCACCGTTTTCATTTTCACTTGCACGTTCCCCACTACTTACTTCCTAAGGACGGCAATCTCATTCTCAATGCTGTTCTCCTTTCCCTCCAGAGCTTTCTTGGGGATGCACTTAATAGCAACCAGTTTCTGAGTCCGCTTCTCCTCGGCGAGGACTACTTCAGAGAAAGCACCCCTGGGGGGAAAAAAAAGGCAGCCATGTTTGAGCACTTTACTGTTATACAACACCAATCGTTCATTCTTTCACACACGATTGCGCTGGGACCAAATAAAAAGACAGAATGCCAAAACCCGAATGAGCCAAGCGACAAAAGAAAACTCGCCCAATCACGAGGCACGATTGTTACATTGAAAGTAAGGGTATGTGAGCAGCATTATCAAGTGTGCGATTTATGAAGGACGCTTGGTGCTCTGTTGCTCAAGATATTCAGCAATGCTCAGGTTCACTATCAGCCTGAGAGGAAATCTTTGGCATGATGGGCCAAATGGCCTCCTTCTGTGCTCTATGATTCTATTGAGACATCCTTGCAGCTGACAGGCTGAATGATTAGGGGAAGCTGCTGCAAGCTGCAATGTCCTCCCCTTAAAAGGCCGAATCCTTTGGTGAGGTGTAAATGACTTGTTAGTGAGGGCTCCAATAGGTAAGTAGGCTGGGAAAAGAGGAAGAAAAAAAAGTCTGCCCCTGAACACTACACTGAGAAATACATTTGTATGAAAGCTGGCCGATTCGTCTTTTATGAGACTCCGCAGCTGAACAGCCCAAAGACAGCAAATGTCCATTCACACGTTACAAAATGGTTGCTTGGGTGGGATAGCAGAGCTGGTGGAACCCAACATGAGTCGCCACCTTCAGGAGAAAAATAGTCATTAAAATAATCCCACTTTAAATTTACTTTTGCATGTTCATGTACCACAAGTGCAATACGAGGAGGATTTACCCAACTTCCTACAATTGTGTAAACAATAGATAGCTGCCCAGCCATTGCTGTGACAGAAGGAGATACATGGTTAAGATACCGGACTGGAAGTTACTGTTTGGTGATATTAACAGATTCTGCAGTAGACATTCTGGTGTTTCGTATGTGAACATTGCAAACTGTAAATTCTAGACTGCGTATAATATGTACATCGAGCAAACAATTAGGAAAGCAGCAGTAACGGTTCACCAGACTGGTTCGTGGAATGGGGGGTTGTCCTATTAGAATCAAATGAGTAGACGAGGCCTATATTCTCCAGAGTTTAAAAGAATGAGGGGTGACCTCGTTGAAAAGAGGCTTGACAGGATGAATGCTGGGAGAATGTTTCTCCTGGCTGGTGAATCTGCAACTAGGGATCCCAACCTCCGAAAAAGAGGTTGGCCATTTTGGACTGAGGTGAGGAGACATTTCTTCCCTCAAAGTGTAGTCAACCTTAGTAATTCTACTAAGGTGGCACAGTGGTTGGCACTGCTTCCTCAGAGCACCAGGGACCTGGGTTCGCCTCCGACCTTGGTGACTGTGTGGAGTCTGCACGTTCCCCGTGTCACAGTGGGTTTCCTCTGGAGCTTCGGGTTCTTCCCTTAGTCCAGGTTAGGTGGGATGCTTTTTCGGAGGGTCAGTGCAGACCCGATGGGCCAAATGGCTTCCTTCTGCAGTGTAGGGATTCTGCCGCAGAGAACTGTGGATATTCCGTCGCTGAGTCGGTTCAACTAAGAAAGAGAAAATGCTGGAAAATCTCAGCAAGTCTGGCAGCATCTGTGGGGAGAGAAAAGAGCTAACGTTTCGAGTCCGATGTCTCTTTGTCAAAGCTCTGACAAAGAGTCAGCAGACTCGAAACGTTAGCTCTTTTCTCTCCCTACAGATGCTGCCAGACTGGCTGCGATTTTCCAGCATTTTCTCTTTCGTTTCAGATTCCAGCATCCGCAGTAATTTGCTTTTATCCAGCGGTTCAAGTAAGAGATTGATAGACTTTTAAAAGGAATTAATGGATTTGCAGGCTATGTGTGGGAAACTGCAGCTGAGGTAGAAAATCCCACCATGATCGCACTGAATGGCACAGTAGGCTTGAAGGGCCTACTACTGGTCCTATTTCTTTCAATCTTAGAACTAGGCAAACTGACCAGTGCAACTTTGTTGTACCAACATGGCCTAAATGGCATTAGCAGTGTAATGATCGTCAAGGAGCAATCATGTTGATTGAGAAAGTGGGCAGTGCCCACACAGGTTAAGTTTTGAAATAGCACGTGTTTTGCATGAGTTTTCACATATGACGCCCACTCTCATTAATGTTTATCCCATTTAATAATAGTTACAAATAATTCCCATCTCTGTTTTGTGTGGAAGCGGACTATCAGTCAGGCTATCAGTTTGCTTCACTCCAGCAGAATACATTCTGGAACGCTCATTATAAACTAAAAAGTGTCTCCTGCAGTAAAATCCATAATCTGTACCACTCATTAAAAAGCAACCCCTGACTCTTTGTGACAGACTGGTATTAAAATTAGGCAACGAAGCTGTCAGTGCCATGAGAGATTAGGCCGATGTGCAACACAGCAAAAGTAGCAATGGGTTTCCTAATTTTTGGAATACACTTGGACCTCAGGTTTATTTTTTGCCCTCCACCAAGTAGTTTCCCTCTCTGGGAATGGCTTTTCCTGAGGCTCGTCAGCTTGATCCCTTCTGTCAAAAGCACATTCCCATTGCAAAGTCTTTGGCGGGTCACGGACGAAGGTTTTCCGATCTGGGATAAAGAAAACCTGTTTGTAACAAATTGCGATCAATACCATGCAGTTAAAGGATAGGGGATGGGGAGGGGTGTGGGGGGAATAATAAGCCTAGATGTGGTCTTTTAATCCTCCTTCACAGCTTGGACAGCACCTGGTCAATTTCATGTAATTTCCCTGTGACTTGAAGCAAATCTGCTTTCCGAGGAGGAACCGAGAGCAATGGCCCTGATCCGGGGCAGTGGTGACAATTGAGGAAGGATTGTTGAGTGAACATCTTTATATCAACAAAGTAACTAATTCAAAGAAGGTGGGATTGAATGTGACATCATCATTTTGGGCAGCAGAGGCGAAACCGGCCTTTTATTTTGGCACGTCTCCTGTTTCTAAGGATTATGGCACGGAATTAACTCCACGAAAGTTGAACTACTAGGGTTAAATGCAATAAAGTCTGGCCAACTGCAGTTCTGATACTGCAACAGTAGCTGTTTTCCAAGTTGGGCACAGGAGCAATTATCTCTTCAATGCAACAGCACCACATAATACTCCTTACATTGAAAAAGATTACTTTATTGTCACTGTTCAGTGGGTGTGTGAGTTACTCATACCATTGTAAATGAAAACCGTCCAAAGAGCACTCATTCGCTTAGAACATTCAGTTTTCACTAACCCGAGATGATTTTTGCTGATTAAACTCCAGCATTTCTTTTTTCATTATAAAATATGGCATTTTACTTTTGACCTGAACTCAGGGCACTGGGACAGTGACTGTAAAATTCCACCCCCTCCTTCCCCAACAAATAAAATCATATACTGTCTTGTTGTCGACTGCTCTTGGTGGAGCAGAATAGATTGCTGTTGCTTGTCCTCTATTTGTGCTGATCTTAAAACATCAATTTGGTTATCTGACCCACAGCAAGTTTCACATTTCCAGCTGCATATCTGAGACCATCAATATTTCAAATGCATAAATACACATGGTTACCTGGTCATGCTGGGTCCAATTCAAACTGATTTACCACACAGCAATACAAAGGTGGATTTGTTTGCAAAGTCTTCACTGTGCATGCAAAGCGCACCAAACGTTGATAGACGTTTATAAGTATGGGCATTAAAGGATTACAGGATCAAGGCAGGTAGATGGAGTAACGATACAGGACAGGTTTCAACAGGAAGAGTGTTAATATAATAATAATAATTGCTTAGTAATAATCGCTTATTGTCACAAGTAGGCTTCGATGAAGTTACTGTGAAAAGCCCCTAGTCGCCACATTCCGGCGCCTGGTCGGGGAGGCCGGTACGGGAATTGAACCCACATTGCTGACATTGTTCTGCACTACAAGCCAGCTGTTTAGCCCACTGTGTTAAGATTAAATATTGACCTGTGATGTCGGAGCACCAGGGTATTGTATCTCAGAGTGGGGTTCCCCCAAAGATGCACTTGGCACTGCCCCTCCCCCCCCCCCCACCCGGACGTTTCTTGGTAAGGATTGCATGGCAATTGTCTGGAGTTCAAACTTCTGATGGTTAATTACCCTGTACATGGAACCATCCAAAAATGAGATTTACGTAGCAAACTTCGGATGGTTCCGATCGTCTTACAGCAATAGTTAGAGGAATTAAAACCACGTGTAGCTTCTGGCTAACTGTTGTACCGACTATCTCCTCCTCCCTGCCCGCCCACAAACCAACACACACACAGCCCCGGCCCCACGGGCCAACACACACACAGCCCCGGCCCCCAGAGGCCAACACGTATACACACACACCGCTGCCCCCAGGTTCTGACCAATTACTTGTCCATGGCTGTGCTGGGGGTTGGGAGGGGGAGGGGGAAAGAGTTTTCCTTACCTCTAACTGAACCATCCTTGACTATAGGCCTCATCGCGCTGGCGTGATCTCACCGGCAGACATTTGGACGAGATAGGATTTCAAGGTAAGCAATTACGAGCAGATTGGAAATCCAACTCATCTGCCACTCCACTGGAAGTTACGGCCTATTATTTTTATTGACTTGCTGGGAAGACCCCTCAATTTCTATCGACATTTGGATACTAAAGGGATCAAGTCTCTGGGATAGTGCAGGAAGGTGGAGTTTAGGTAATAGATCAACCATGATCCTATTGAAAGTCAAAGCAGGCTTGAAGGGTCGAATGGTCTACAATTCCCAATATTTTGAATGAAGAGGGAAGGAGACCTTCATGCTTGGCTCCACCTCGCATTCTCCAGAAAAAGATCAAATGCCAAAGCAGTAAGACGTGGTTCTGCACCAGTGTGCAAAGAAACTGTATCCCACAGAGTGTGGATAGAGTTGGTCACCTCAGGCTGACAAAGGTGTGAAATGAAAGGAGCAGCTTCAACCCACCTTAAATATTCTAACTACCTCTGTCAGAGTGATGAACAACTGCTGGAGAAAGAGCTTGTCAGCATTCAAATCAAATACCCACTGGCCTCACATTTCACACATAGCAACATTTACTAGGATACCGGATAGAAACCCCAATATTGTATTTGGTTTGTAAGACTGTGAGGAAAGCATACTTCACTCCAAGAGTGATTTTACGCACAAATACAATAACACATAACCTTTAACTGCTAACCTTTCCACTGTGTTCAAATCCACTTTTGAATACAGTTATAATAATAATAATCTTTATTGTCACAAGTAGGCTTACATTGCAATGGATTTACTGTGAAAAGTTCGCCACATTCCGGTGCCTGTTCAGGTACACAGAGGGAGAATTTAGAATGTCCAATTCACCTAACAGCATGTCTTTCGGCACTTGTGGGAGGAAACCGGAGCACCCAGACACAGGGAGAACGTGCAGACTCCACACAGACTCCGCACAGACAGTGACCCAAGCTGGGAATTGAACCTGGGACCCTGGCGCTGTGAAGCCACAGTGCTACCCACTGTGCTACCGTGCTGCCCTAGCTGACTCAGGATTACTTGCTGCTAAGAAACGTCTTGGATAAACCCCTCTAAGAAAGTGATATCCTTAAGGAACCAGCTGCAGATTCTTGCCTATCTCAAATTACTGTTTAAACTGCCTATCCTGTTCACAGGTTAGTCATTAAGTTTGTCTGGAGGTCAGCTGCTTCTGATCTGTCCACAATCAAATCTTTAACTGAAGTATTTGGAAAGCAAATGCCAGACAGACTGTTAACTGAACTGTATTGGGAGCAGCTGCTTGCCGTCTGTTCATATCCCAATCTAAAACTAAACTGAAACCTCAATTTCAATGCTTCAGCCCCTGGTTCCTCCCATTGACTACCTTATCTCACTAAGCTGAACACAATGTCTCCAATTGTTTACTCCCCAGGGAACCCTCTTAATATAAACAAAAGTCCATTAGCCCAAGCTTTTACCTATGCTTTAATTGCAACTCTTGCAGTCACAAAGCCTGGCTGCCTTGCAAATCAGGATTTCTAAAAAACACTCCTGCAGCAGTCATACACAGACTAACCCAGGCTTTCAACCATCACTGCACCAGATCCATATAATAGAATTTATCGGAAATTCCTACATTTATCAGGCTATACTTACCGTGGGGAGGTGATGGTATAGTGGGTACTGGACGCGTAATCGAAGGACGCAGGATAATGGCCTAGGTTCGAATCCCACTACAGAAGATGGTGGAATTTGAATTCAATAAAAATCCAGAATTAAACGTCTCAGTGATGACCACGGAACTAATGTTGATTGCTGTAAAAATCCATTTGGTTCACTAATGTCCTTTAAAGAGCAAAACCTGTGCCACACGTGGCTCCAGATTCCACAGCAATATGGTACACTCTTAAAATGGCCGAGCAAGCCACTCAGTTCAAGGGCAATTAGGGATGGGCATTCAGCGTTAGCCGAATCAGCAACATCCACATCCCATGAATGCATTTTTTAAAACGTCACTCGTTTACTGGAGCAGTCAGTGGGAATGCTTCACAAAATAGCAGCGTATTTTCTCCACAAACAGTAACAAATTAGGTGCTATTTATTGTGTTTCCCTGCCCCCCCTCCCCAGTTTCGGTTCTGGAAGCGAAACCCGACCATCATTTTTATTAGTCGGCAGTTTTGTATTTGGCTGCAACAAGCTTTCCAAGGAAGTGTAGATGCCAAACCAATTACTGCTCCATTCATGCCCTAACAAGGCAGTGTGGGAGGAATGTACATTTCCCGTCGATTTGGATTTGTTTGTTTTTTAACAAACTGCAACCCTCTCAAGCTCACTTTCAAAAACCTGCATACAACCCAATCATTCTGTCCACTGAAGGATCTCGAATTGTCTGAATGGAAGTGTCAAAATGTCTACTTTCATGACATGCACGACATCACTCAGAACACCAGAGCATTTTGAATTGCGTAGGGAGGTCAGAAAGAACCTGGAGGATTCAAACTCAACAACGCAAGGGCAAGCCGTAGGCCTGAACTTGAAGGAGGAGCTCTGAAAGGAGACGCGGCAAGATGAAAATGTTCTAATGAGGTGCCTCTTCAGAGTATGGAATTCGGTGGCGTGGGATTAAATTGGACAGTCCCCAAAACATGGTATAAGGAGCATAATGCTGAATTAACACTTGCCTTCTCAATGCAGCCACATGTCAACTTCATGTTGTCTGATCATCATTGCTGTCTGTGGCCAGGGCCTACCAAGCAGCTGCACCCATTAGCAGGGCCCCCAAACTGTCAATTACTGGTACCAGTTAAAGCTAGTTTAAAATAAGTGGTGGTTTGTGGCTGGAGCAGGTGCTGATAGTCATGGAGGCCTCGAGGTGCCAGAACCAAAACCGGGGAGGGGGGGGGGGGGGCGGGGAAACACAATAAATAGCACCTTATTTGTTACTGTTTGTGGAGAAAATACGCTGCTATTTTGTGAAGCATTCCCACTGACTGCTCCAGTAAACGAGTGATGTTTTTAAAAATGCATTCATGGGATGTGGATGTTGCTGATTGGGCTAACGCTGAATGCCCATCCCTAATTGCCCTTGAACTGAGTGGCTTGTTCGGCCATTTTAAGAGTCTACCATATTACTGTGGAATCTGGAGCCACGTGTGGCACAGATTCTGCTCTTTAAAGGACACTAGTGAACCAAATGGGTTTTTACAGCAATCAACTGTTCTATGGTCATCACTGAGACCTTTAATTCCGGATTTTTATTGAATTCAAATTCCACCATCGTCTGTAGTGGGATTCGAACCTAGGCCATTATCCTGCGTCCTTGGATTACTCGTCCAGTACCTATGGGCCCTCCAGACATGTTCAAAAGGCAGTGGGAGCAGATAGCTGTGGCGCTCATTGCCAGGAATCAAGCCCTGGGACTGGAGGCAGTGTTGTAAAGAAGTTGGAGGCAGGTTCAATCGAGACATTCAAGAGGGCATTCGATGATTATGTGAATAGAAACAAAGTTCAGGGGTATGGGGAAAAGGCACAGCAATGGCACTAAGTCATGGTGCTCATTTGGAGAGCCGGGGCAGACACAATGGGCCAAACGGCCTCCTTCATGTACCGTAACAATTCTGCGATTCTGTGATGTTCAATGACCAGCACGAGTGGTCAATCTCAGTGAAAGCATATCCCACGGATGGCAGCACGAGCTTCAGCTATTGCCTAACTCACCCATTCATTCACCGGCCAACAATCTCTGATCTAACATTCACATGTTTCGCCTATGCTGCAAGCCTCAGAAACCACAGACTGGATTCTTCAGCCGTGCCCGCCACAGACGGGACGGGTTCCGTGTCAAGGTCCGTTGACCTCAGGGGGGAATTTCCGGTCACCGGGTGGGCGGGCCAAAGAATCCCGCCCCACATCTCTTACACTGCCAGCTATTCAATCATGAAAGCCACATGTGTCCAAGATATTACACAACACACTGACACATTATTCTCTTGCAAGGGGAACCTAGGCAGCCACAAACGGGGTGGAGATGACACAGCACTATCGCTGGATGTCACACTCACAGTGACTTGCTCAACTATTGGCACTGCCTGCAACCTAGAGGATAGAGTAAAGGCAGATCTGCATGTGCAGAGTGACACTGGCCATTTGTGGTCTGCGGCCAGAGCAGGGCACAAGGTTAGCGGCGGTGCCAGGTGCATGGAGGAGGCTGAAAATAGTTTCCACCATTGAGAACTAAAGTGAGTACCTTGGCGAGAGAAGCCTAGATAGGAATGCTGAAAGGTATGGATAATGGAATGCCTGACCCATTGGGAATCTTGCCAGTCAGGCAATGGCAGGGAGCATGGAGGCAGTCAGATAGGAATGCTGAAAGGTATGGATAATGGAATGCCTGACCCATTGGGAATCTTGCCAGTCAGGCAATGGCAGGGAGCATGGAGGCAGTCAGATAGGAATGCTGAAGGGTATGGATAATGGAATGCCTGACCCATTGGGAATCTTGCCAGTCAGGCAATGGCAGGGAGCATGGAGGCAGTCAGCACCAATTTGACACACGGCTTTGCGAGGAGCTTGGTGCCCATGCTTTCCAGAAGTGCAGAGGTGGCCACCTCCATTTGCATGCTGTGGATCCAACAACAATGCAGCATCTGATGGCCGGTGTCGCAGCTTCCATTGCAGCACAAGCAAAAGACACCCAATATCTGAGAGTTTCAGGAGCTCAGATTACTGCCGTACAAGGTTACGTTGCTGCCATTCAAGCTCGGATTGTTGCCAGCTTGGCTGTGGATCACAGTGCACAAAGTGGGGGGGGGGGGAACGACAAATTACAGGGATCGCTAAGACACTGCCCTGGGGGAGCAGCAGCACTTCCATGGAGCACATATTTGCTCTCCTCTCAAGACGAGGCACCCAATCCCTAATACTTCACAAGTGCACTGACTGGTACCCATCAGTCAGTGAGGCTGCAGCCATCTATGCCCAAGATGATGCAATGCACAGTCAGGCCTCCTGAGTCCAGAACTGCTGGAGAACATCCTCCACATTCCATAGAATCCCTACAGTGCAGGAGGGAGCCATTTGGCCTATCAAGTCTGCACTGACCCTCCGAAAGACACCCAAGCTTGGCCCAACACTCCCCCCCCCCCCCCCCCCCCCCCCCCCGCCCCTCATCCCCGGCTATTCCCATAGCCCCGTGCATTGATAACAGCCAATCCATCTAACCTGCACATCTTTGGACTGTGGGAGGAAACCGGAACATCCAGAGAAAACCCATGCAGACACGGGGCGAACATCCACACAGACGGTCACCCAAGGCGCTGAGGCAGCAGTGCTAACCACTGTGCTGTTCATCTATAGTCTCCTCCACTGCAAATCAGCAGCCTTGCTGAAGCCATGGTGTAAAACGGAGAAAGAGCAGAATAAAACAGGCAAAGGATCGCTCAAGACTGGCACTAAGTAATGCAGCAGGTGATGAGTTGCTGTTTGTACAGAATGTGGAATGATTTCATTTCTAAACCTGATTTTGCCTTTAATTTTGCATTGAGGTCAGACACTGCGGTGTTCGTTGTTGGAGGAAGTTGTGGAATTGTTGGTGAATGGGGAATAGGGGCTGCGGTTACTGCCAATGCATTCTGATGAGTTCTTCACAGACAGCCCAGACAGAAAGGGGCCATCATATGCTGCTGCCTATGGAAGCACAGATATCCCACATATTGTTCCGATCGGAAGGTAAAAGAATTGCTTCCTGAACACCCAGGGTGGACATGGCCACCGGCTTTTAGTGCTCGTCTCCTCCTCCCTTTTCCAGGACCTTTTCCTGCTCCATGTCGCCACTGTTTATTCTCCAAGCTCCATTCCGGAGGGAAGGCTTACTCCACCACCCATATCCGGAAGCAACGCATCAGGAGAGCAAGCATGAAGTCAGCAAAAACTCCTTTAACAGCGACCACATCACTCGCCACAGACTTTTGTAACCAACTATAGAAAGCACCGAATGTTTGTAGGCTTGTAACAGCCAGTAGAAATTAATCAGGAGCTAACATGCAAGTAGTTGATAATTCCTTTAATTAGCACAGTTGGGGCGGGGGAAAGTCTTTTCTTCCCCTTAATGCATGTTAATTAATGCGTGGTAATGAAAGGACTTTAGCTGGAGCGCAGAGCTCCAAAATATACCGATGGCATCAAATCATCATGTTCGGACTGCTTTGCATTTTTCCAGCTAACATTCACTGGACACATGTTAACGCCTTCACCAATGTGGCATCCATCCACCATTTGTTCACAAGTGTGAAAATGCGCTGCAGATGCCATTTTGCAAAGCGCACTCCTAGTGACTAAAAAGCAGGCACAGTATGCCCAGAAATTAATCCTACTAAAGTAGTTTACCAAATGAGCAGTCTGAAGGACTTAACACAAAGACGTTTGGTTATATACACGCTGGAAATACATCAGGGAAAAGTATTAAGGAGAACGTGATGTCTCCAACATTGTACAGTATTGGCTGTCTCTAGTTCGGCATGCACATGTGAGCAGAGGGGTGGGGTGAGAGAGTGAAACTGAGAGAAAGGATGAGAATAAAAGTGAGAGAATCTGAATGAGAGATAATTAATCGAGAGAGAGGAAATGAATGAAAATGAGAGAGAATGAGGAGGACAGACGGTCAGACAGACGGAAAGGCATACATGGCACAGGCAGAGACAGGCGCCTATACTCAGCATGAGCGTGGGTATAGATATGCATGAGAAAGGCATATATGTGCCGTGCTAGTGCTACAAATAATGACATAAGATGAAAGCATTAATCAGAGGTGTTGCTGCTACATCATCCTTCAGAACTCAGCTGTGCAAATGTCATAGGAAAATATCCCCAGGCTGCTGGAATAGTCAAACTCTGTTCTTCTAATTATTTTAATATTGATGCTGAATTATATAACACGCCACTCAATTTGTTACAACAGTGCTGCTGTTAAGAGAAATAGCTTTCCAATACCAATTATTTTCTTTCTCTGATCAGTCAGGTTAAGAATCCCTTATCTGAGTGATAAGATCAACTGTCCTACAAACAGGCAGGTACTTAGGAGCGAGTTTCTCTAAATATTTAAGTAGGCAATTAAGCATAAAACTTAAATAAAGTAGAGTAATAGGCAAAACGTATCATAAAAGGGCAAGCTAGGGGCAAGCTAGACTTTAATCAGCGAAAAATGTCAGAAAAGGTTACATCAATTAGAACAAGAAACTAGGAAAGAGATTTTAAATTATCACTCCATTTGGATTTTATTGCTGCCTGTGTGGCTTTTTCATTCTTTTGGTAATTACGTAATAACCAAACACTATGAAATTACATTCTATCCTTTGGCAGTACGGATGCCAATTTTGGTCTAATTTTCCCCTGACTGTCCATTTTTGGTCATCCAAACCTCAGGATGAGAAGCACTGAAAAAACACCTGGGAAATGCACTTGAGGAGCTGGAACCTTCAGGGCCATGAATCAAAGGCAGGACAGTGGGATTAGGTTCGATTGCTCTTTCTCAGCCAACATGAACACAAAATGGCCTCCTTCAGGGCCATCTGCTTCCCAGATCTGATGACCTGCGACGGGCCATTTGTTATTAGACCCAGGATGCCCAGCAGGTCTTTACCAGCAGCCTGTTCACTTTTCGAGCAATAGTTCACACCATTGAGCACCAACAGGCAGTATGCAGATTTGAACGTCATCTTGTGACCATCGAACACTGCATGAAACTTTGTTCTGATTTTGCTGCTTTCATAAAATCCCTACAGTGCAGGATACCGCCATTTGGCCCATAGGGTCTACACCGACCCTCCAAAAGGTCACTTTAACCAGGTCCACTCACCCTCCCTATCCCTGTAACCTATACATCCCTGGACTCTGAGGAGCAATTTTATATGGCCAATCCACCTAACCTGCACATCTTTAGACTGTGGAAGGAAACCGTAGAAGCGGGGAGAACGTGCAAACCCAAGGTTGGAATTAAACCTGGGGTCTGGCACTGTGAGGCAGCAGTGCTAACCAATGTGCCACCGTGCCACCCTTTCATTCCATTTATTGTTTCAGATCATTAAAATTACATAGTTTGCATGAGTCACCCCCCATCTCCTCCCAAACAAAATTGTTTGTGGTGGTGTACCTTTAAAGGGAGATATTTGATTGCTTTTGAGATGTCATGCTTCCTTTAAACCGAGTCATCCCGAAATAGGACTGCGGGCGCTGCTTTGAGATGGACAAATTTTAAGGGAAAAGGGGGTGATAAATAATAGCAGAACGTACAAGGCTATACAAACAGCAATGAGAACCGGCACTGAATAATTCACCATTTGTAGCGTAAGGTTCCTCCTATTGCTGACATCAAAGACGAGGGGCGAAATTCTCCGCACTCACGACGGTGCGGAGAATAGCGGGGGTCGTAAATTTTTACGGCCACGCTAGTCTGACGCCCTCCCGCTATTCTCCCCCCCCCCCACGCCCGA
The DNA here is from genome assembly GCF_902713615.1 of Scyliorhinus canicula. Lineage (NCBI taxonomy): Eukaryota > Metazoa > Chordata > Chondrichthyes > Carcharhiniformes > Scyliorhinidae > Scyliorhinus > Scyliorhinus canicula. The sequence goes on along the minus strand of NC_052156.1, from coordinate 21,864,054 downwards.
CTCCCGACACGAATCGCTGCCGCCATTTTTTTACGGCAAGCAGCGATTCTCAGCTGGCCGATGGGCCGAAGTCCAAGCCCATTACGACCGTTTTTACGAACGGCAAACACACCTGGTCTGGCCGTTCGTAAAAACGGCCGTAAAGTTCGGATCTTGGCAACCATGGCACCGATTGGCACGGCAGTACCACAGCCGTACCAAGGGTGCCATGGGCCCGCGATCGGTGGGCACCAATCGCGGGCAGCGGGTCCGATTCCCGCGCACTCTTTGTCCTTCCGCCGCCCCGCTGTATCCATTCGCGGGGCGGCTGAGGGGCATCCCGGCCCACGCATGCGTGGGTTTCGCGCAAATGCGCGATGACGTCATCCGCGCATGCGCGGGTTGGAGTCTTCCAATCCACGCATGCGCGGCTGACGTCATGTGACGCGTCAGCCGTCGCAAACTCTGGCAAGCGGGCTTAACGAAATTCGTTAAGCCCGCGATGCCGGAGTTCACGGCCACGGCATGCTAGCCCCGACCGGGGACCAGAATCGGTTCCCAGTTGGGGGGGGGGGGAGGCTGGCGTCAAACCCGCCCGTTTTTGACGCCAGCCTTACGATTTCTCCCTGTTTGGGAGAATCGCGCCCGAGAGAGTTGTGGAAATGTGGTTCCGGAGGTGGATAGAGCGGGTCAGTTGGAGAGAAACCACAAGAGCAGTGAAGAAGTCCGAGGGTGCTTCAGGAAGAAAGAGGGGAAATGAATAACATTGTGGGTTGCACGGTAGCACAGTGATTGGCACTGTTCCTTAACAGCTCCAGGGACCCGGGTTCGATTCCCGGCTTGGGTCACTGTCTGTGCAGAGTCTGCACATTCTCCCCGTGTCTGCGTGGGTTTCCTCCGGGTGCTCCGGTTTCCTCCCACAAGTCCCGAAGGACATGCTTGTTAGGTGAATTGAACATACTGAATTCTCCCTCAGTGTACCCGAACAGACGCCGGATGTGGAGACTAGGGGATTTTCACAATAGCTTCATTGCAGTGTTAATGTAAGCCTAATTGTGACACTAATAAAGATTATTATTATTATTATTATTATTAAGAAATGGCAACAAGGAACTGATCATATTCCAAGACACGAGAAGTTGCTGATGGAAAGTTAGAGACATGTACACCAAGAGGGAGAAAGCAAATAATGATGTTATTTGAACTTGAAATTCAACCATTTTATTTGCTCTTTCCACAGATTTCCCATGGATATGGCCATTCCTCTATGTGCGAGTACATTTGTTAGTTCTGCACTCTTTCCAACTTAGCTGCTCCCTCTCCAAGCCAGGCACTTTAACCTCCATTATATTGAGGATGCAAGTTGTAAAATATTACAACATGCACTTCCCATGACTTTGACCACCGAACGTCAGTACAAAAGACTTTTTTTCTCCAGGTGGTAGGTCTCGGTGTGACTTTGAGAGCTTCTGAAGTTTCATCTGGCGGTAAAAGTGTACAACTGCATGTGTGGCTGTGTCTCACAGAATAGTGACATCAAAGTAAGGAATGCGTGGCATACAAAGCTGATTTAATATATTACAAAAAGAGACTGGAAATAGTAACCTAGTAACCTCTGCTGTGATCCCCAACAAGTCTCCATCTCTCCAGGCCAGATATAAAAAAAACTGAAACACCTCTTCAACTAAAAAGTGGATGGGGCGGCACGGTGGCGCAGTAGTTAGCACTGCTGCCTCAGGGCGGCAAGGACCCGGGTTCTATCCAGGCCCCGGGTCACTGTCCGTGTGGAGTTTGCACGTTCTCCCCGTGTCTGCATGGGTCTCACCCCCCCAAATCAAAGATGTGCAGGACAGGTGGATTGGCCATATCTTTTAATTAAGACAGTTAAAAAATATATGTACACAAGGCCAAACGGTACAAACATTAATTTGTGTTGGAGAAACAGGGTACCCTCCCCTCAGTACCAATGTGCGGAGAGGGGGGGGGGGGGATACTGTGATTATTAAAACAGTTCACAACACATTTCTACAAAAAACAAATGGTACAAGCACTCAACTTTGCACTGGAGAGACCAGATACCCTCTGGAAGGGGGCTGGTGGGGAGAGAGGGGAAAGGAGGGTGGTGGGAAGGGAGGGAGTCAGGGTGTTGGTGGATGGGGGGGGGGGGGGGGGGGGGGGGGGCAATATGACACTGCCTGAACTACCTACAGAGGCAGAAAAATAAAAGAACCTTCAATTGGAAAAAAATAAATAATTGGATACTCTTAAATTAAAAACAAAAACACTGGGAGAGTAGTAGCCACCCCAAATGATAATGTTAGAAAGTGGAGAATAAAGAGATTTTTTAAAATGTCAAGCCAGACATCAATAACCTAGATTAATGGCATTTTGACAGCTCCCATTCAACTGAAATAAAGAAGCTGATTGCTCAGGTGTTGCCAGAAGTCTTCTGACTTCTACATATCACTAGCTAATGGTTTGTTGATTATGGTACACATGTGATGGATATTGTTTGGTTCAGGAGTGTGATCACATATCAAGAGAGTCAGTTTGATTGAATGTTTAAGTTTCCTTTGTGATTTTGTAGTTCAGTGCAGTATCCCTTTAAGGTGCTCTTTAAAGTACTCCAGCTTTGTTTGACTTAGTTTAGAAAAGTAAAAAGAGAGTCAGCTCATTTAAGGGGTTGTTAATTAGTAAATTTGTTTAATTGTACTAAGAGTATGAGGAGAATAAGTTAGGACACTGGGCTAGTAGCGGGAGATTTGTACGGCTGCATCATGTGAATAAACCTACTATCAAAAGATTGTGTCTCTTTTCATATTGCATCTTCTGCCTTGGATCCATTTGATATCACTCATTTCTTAAAAAGATACTGAGGGCAGATCTTGACTTTGCCTGATAGTATAAAACAGGTGGTAGTGAATTGCCAGCTCATTTTCAAATTGGGAGAGGTAAACGACAGCTCCAATATCAATCGCTTCAAGCCATCTTCTATTCGTTTCTCTTTCATCTGTTCTCCCCTTAAATGCAACAATAATATTCACCTTCAGAACCTTTTTAGAGCAATGAAGATAGGCATCAATGCAGGGGAGTTTAGAGAAAGTATTTCGGAGTACAGGTGAGAAAGGTGAAAACTTTGCCACAAAGGGGGAAATAGAGCTTGAGAGGAGCAACCAGCCCACAGCAGTGTGCAGGGAAAAGTGAAGAAGGGGCAAGGTTGTGAAGAAGCATTTTTAAATCAGTATTTTGAACTTGTCGGAGGATGCGAGGTGGAGGAGTGAAAAACTGGGACCAAAAAGGTTGGCAATAGCATGCAAGAAGAACAGGAATGATGCAGATGATCAATTTTTTGGAGAGCTTGTTAATACGGGTTCCTATTTGGAAGATAAGAATTTTGGAGAATATGTAATAAAAGGCTATCCACAGCATTTAGGTGAAGTAACAGGGATGAACACGGATATGGTTTGGAGATAAATAGGATGCAAAGCCTGAAGCTCAGCAAAAGGGATGTCCTGTTGGTTTAAAGTTGGGCAAGCCATCCAGAAGGATGAAGGGAGAGGAGGCAAGTTTGAATTTTTACAGAATGGATAATGTTTTCTGCCTGTTTTAACCTTTTTGGTTGTTAATCAAGGTAAATAATTGATAGATTTGGGGATTAAACACTAGGAGCAGAGGTAATTAGGGATGGACCCTAAAAATGCACCCATATCCCGTTAAAGAAATAGGATGCAATTTATGTCAGATATATCATGGATTAGATGCTGAGCAAAGCTTTATCCGTTCTGCTCCTATAACATACCTTCAACATTGTCTAAATGAGTAACTTGCTCCACACAACGGTGAAATTTCCATGTCTCATGTTTTATTTTGGCTTGAGTGTCAGTTTTAATACCAAATTAGAGATGGTTTTGCATTTTGGATCCACATCTACTGGAATACAAGTTGAGACCATCTGCAGTTGTGGTTAGAACATAAATACAGAGTGACTCTGGAATCTAACTTGGCAGCAAAGCAAATGGAGACTCCCTTGAAGAGGGAAGCATGCTGTACTTTGCCTCAGAGCATGTTCAGGCATCGATACTCAAATCTACAGCACACCACTTAGCCCCAAGATAAATCCAACAGTTTTTGTGCTAATATTGAAAGCCGCTTAAATTAATTTCACAACAGTCCCTATCAAATTCTTTCAGTCTGTGGGAGATTCAAAGCCAGACCACCAACATGAAAGGATAGTGTAGTAATCCACGGGAGGCAGGAGTTCCGTCACCACACCAATATTTATTTACAATAACGATATTACAGGAGCAGCTACAAACAGTGCTGCTAGCAGTCCAGTCAACTTAAGACTGGCTCACAAAGCCTACACAGGTGATTATATGGGCCCCCTCAATGAGCTATCATTGAGGGAGCTCATACTCCAATTGGCTAACCAATAAAGCCAATTGGAGTTCATTACAGATAGTGTACAAACCCAATGCACCACCCTCCACTCCAACACTACTGATTTTTGCCAGGCTGCATAGAATTAACTGTAGGTACAAAAGCCAAATTAATTTCACCAAACTATCTCCAAACTAAAACAAGTGTCTTGCTATTGCAGTAATCAACACTTCTCAAACTTTCCTTGTCCCAAAATCTGTATGAAAGGGCGGCACGCCATGGCGCAGTGGTTAGCATGGCTGCCTCACGGCGCCGAGGACCGAGGTTCGATCCTGGCCCAGGATCGCAGTCCGTGTGGAGTTTGCACATTCTCACCGTGTCCGTGTGGATTTTGCACATTCTCACCGTGTCTCGGTGGGTCTCACCTTCACAATCCAAAAGATGTGCAGGGTAGGTGGATTGACCACACTAAATTGCCCCTCAATTGGAAACATTTTTTAAAAATCTGTGTGAAAACTGTTGACACAAGATCCCAAATCTTCACGGAGGCTGTTTCTATGGAACGTTTAAGCAAATAGTTTCCAATTACCAATTGTAGATATTTACCCACATATGGAGATTGTTAACGTCCGTTATGTATTTAATTACGATGTTCCTGAATTTCACTCGAATGTAATATTAATGCAGCAAAGACTTCAACCCCACTTCACAGCATCTGGAATTATTTAAGAGACACAGGAGTGGCGTAAATGTCTCCTCTCATGCCAGCTCTGGAAACAAACTAGCAACCAGTGTGATTGTATAAAAATATTCTGTTGTATTCGATACGAATGTGAGATTGTTGAGTGAAAGTGAGAATGAACTTCACCACAAATTGGCAGGCCATGCAGCTGTGCTACTACTTTTGTGCACAGTAATTTGAGCAGTGAAACTCCTAATTTTTTTCCCTCAGTGTGTCGTAACAAGAGCCACCATACCTAAACATAACTGCATTCTCCTGGAAAACACTATCCAAAATGGAGATGCTTTTCACTGCAACTGGCTCAAGGCTGTGAATTCAAACAACTGTAGGTTCATTCTGACAGAAAGCTTCACTTCAGCCAAAAGAATAAGAATAGAAACGCTTAGTCAGTTCTATTTTAATCTGATTAAGAAATCATCAAAGTTGAAAACAAGCATGTAAATCGACTTTTCTAAATAGAATACCATTGACCTAGGGTTCATGAACTACGAGAGACAGGATGTGATAAGTAACCGGCTTCCTTGGAAACCAATATTTTGACAACCACAAATCTTCCCCAAGGACAGCTGGACACAATAAATAATACTTTTGTATGGAATCTCGCCAAAATAATACATTGGATAGATCTTTAACCATGGTTTATTCCATCATCATCACAACCAGAGTTGCCGACTCTGATTTGACATATTTGTGGAAATTTGGTTGTGGAATATTACCTCATGACATAATCATGAGCCATTGGCGCTGCTTGCAAACATTATAATTGCATTTCCCTCAGCTAGATGGTTAGTGTATAGTTCAGAATAACACCAAAAGTGCTTGATCCCTGGGTGGGATTCTCTGATCCCACGCCGGGTTGGAGAATCACCGGGAGGGGTGCGAATCATGCAGCGCCGCTCCGACGTCGGGCCGCCGATTCTCCACCGACCGGAGAATCGGCAGCAATGGTGTCGGCGCGGTTGCTCAACTCAGCCCCCGCGGCGATTGTCCGCGCTCAACGTGCCAAATGCCCACCGAGTTTGGCCGAGTCCCACCGGTGTCGTTCGCGTGTGGTCCTACCCGGCGAGACCTCGGCGCTGTGGCTGCGGGGGTCATCCTAATGGGGGGGAGGGGGGAATCCGACTCCCGGGGGGGGGGGACCTCCACTGTGGCCAAAGCCTGTGATCGAGGGCTACCGATCGGCGGCCGGGCTAATTCCGGGGGGGTGCCTATGTTCCTCGGCGCCGGGCCCCTGTGGGGCTCCGCCATGTTGCCTGGGGGCCAGCATGGAGACGGAAAACCCACACGCATGCGCGGACCCGCGCCGCCCGTGCTGGCGCCTGTATCGGCAGCTGGAGCTGCGTGAAGCATTCCAGTGCCGTGCTGGCCCCCTGTGTGGCGCAGGATCGCTGCTCCTGGTGGCCGATGACGCCGTCGTAAAGCGCTCCGGCATTTACGACGGCATCAACACTTAGCCCCATTATCGGAGAATCCTGCCCCCTGTTCCTGCTGAGGTAGACTTGGTACCTGCCTCTTCGCACTGCCCCCCAAGAGTGGAAGGTAATGGCAACCACCATTGACGAGTCATTGGCCAGGATGAAGCATCAACGGACAATGGGCCAAGGGCCTGCTCTCGGCACAGTGCACGTGCTATATCGTTGTCATACCTCAGTTTAGTTGAGTATCTCGTTATCAGAAAGCCCCAAATTAAGTTGGACTTTTTGTTTCATAACTAGAATTAATAATAATTTATAAATCAAAGGAAGAACACTGAAGAGAGATATTTAAGAATAGTTAACGAATAGAATAAAAACTACTGCAGTTTCTGTAATGAGCAACAACAACAAATAGAACAATTCAAAAACAAACATTGCTATAAATAACTTCTATCGAAAGATTTTTGTGCAACTTATGACTTTTTAATTATACAAATAAAACCAGAACCAAGCTCGGTTCAGTGTACTGCTTCCCACACCCCATTGCTGTCGCACAGCTTCAGGGAGGTGAATGAGGATCAGTCCTCGGGGGGAAGCACCAAAGCTTCCAGACGACTCGAACAAAGCACATTAACAACTGTGCACATCACAGACTGACCTGAACTCTCGCTCGCTACAGTTTCAGTTTCTCTGGCCCTCCCGCTCCCAGTTGGTCTCTCAGAACCCACGGAGTCTCCAGGCAATTTTCATTGGTCCCAATGTTGCTATCCTTGCAAGCGCTGTGCTCCCGAATGGTGGAGCACCCTGCAGATTTCACATAATGCTGTTTGTTTGCAAGCCACAAAAGCCATGAGGTCTGCATACAAGGACCATCCTCCTCGGAGCTTCCCCTCTCTATCACTGTATTGTGTTTCAGCCCTGCGATACCTCTGCGTCCATCCAACCTCTTGCCCATTCCACTACAATAGGCTCAATGTTTCTCCAGTTACAACCCAATGAAGCACTAAGAGATCATTTATTAAGTTAAAAGCACTGTACGAATGTGGTAAAAGCAGATGCTGGAATCCAAAACAAAAACAGTAAAAGAAAATACTGGACAATCTCAACAGGCCTGACAGCATCTGTGGAGAGAGAAGGGAACCAACATTGAGTCTGGATGACTCTTTGCCAAAGCTGCTCACAAATAAATGTGAGCTATTGAAACCATACGCTCGCACAAGGAGGAAGAGAAATGAAGGCGAGGAGGTGAAGGAAATCTGAAAGATCTGTTGTTACTTCGTCAAGAAGACAGGAATATGTTGTTTCAATGCAACTGGCACATCATCATTTTGATGATATAATGTTGATTCTATTGCATTACACCAGATTGCAAAAACAGACATTCAACTGCTTCCAACATGCATCTGGGCAAACAGCCCATAATACAAAGTTCCAGGGCAACATACACAACACCTCTGTTCTACATGAGCATAGTCCCCACATACTAAGCACCTAATCTTACTAAATCCAGCCTCTAACAAGTAAATAATGTTTCTCATTGAGTTAGGAAATGGATTTTGTAATACTGCTTACAGATGATCGGTAGATTACATGCAAGTGGTTCCTGACCACACAGCTCCATTTCATAATCCCATTTGCAAAGCTCAAGAAAACCTGCAAGAAACATTCACACTGTGCAAAAAGTAAATTTAAACAGTATTTTTACCTTGAGAAACATTAATTAATAAGGTATTCAAAATACCATTAATTCTACATTGTACTTTCTTAAACTACATTACTCAGGCACAACAGAAAAGAAAAGAGGGCGCGATTCACCGATCACCCGACTAAGTGTCCCTGCCGTCGTGAACGCCGTCGTGTTTCACGATGGCGCGAAACAGGCGTGAGCAGTAGGGATTCTGGCCCCATGTGGGGGGCCAGCACGGCGGTGGAGAGGTTCACGCCGCTCCAGCCTTACATCCTGGCGCAGACTGGGGGCAGCGCCAACCCCCGCATGCGCAGTGGCGAAGCCCCAACTGACGCCTGCGGGGTAGACTCACGGAACGTTCCGGCTCCGACGCAACATGGCACAGGGATTCTAGGGCCTAAAGCGGAACAAAGTAGGCCCGGGGGTGAGAGGCTGGCCCTCCAATTGGTGAGCCCCGATCGCGGGCCAGACCCCACGGAGGCCCACCCCGGTGAAGGAGCGCTTTCCCCCGCCCCACAGGCCGGCCCTGACCCTTCGCGCAGAGTTCCCGCTGGCAGCGACAAGGGGTGAACGGCACTGGTGGGACTCTGCCGTTTCTGCGCGGCCACTCGGCCCAGAGAATCGGCAGCCCGGCCGCGGACAGCGGCCCACGACTGGCGCCGTGCCAAACGCGCTGGCGCAAATGGTGCCGATTCTCCGCACCTCGGAGAATCGTACGCCGGCGTCGGGGCGGCATGGAGCAGTTGCGGCGATTCTCCAGCCCGGCGCGTGGCTCGGAGAATCGCATCCATAATCTTTATACAGCACTTTTTACAACCTCTGGACATCTCAAAGCACCTTACACTTTGAAATATTTTTGAAGTGCAGTCACTGTTAGAGTGTAGGAAATGTAGCGCTCAGTTTGTGCATAGCAAGATCCCAAAAAGAACAGTGGGTGAATGACTTGATCATCTGTTTTTGGTTGTGGCGGTTTCTTGGGATATTTTATGTGGGGACCTCAGTTCACTGATAGGCGGCACCCCTGACAGTGAAGCACTCCCTCAGAATCACATGGAGTGTCGTCCCAGGTTTTATTGCGAGTCACAAGCTACAGCTGACAACTGTTCAAAATGTTCAGATGGAGAAACACACACTTGGAAATTGCTTGACCTTTCAAGTGCAGAATTAAGAGAACAGGGGTTGAAAGTGGCTCTAGAGTTTAGAAGAAGAATTGCACCCCATCCACAGCAAACCCCCCCCCCCCTTCCCCGCCCACCCAAACCAGGTGGTGGTCACAGCAAAAATACGCCACGCAAAAGCAATTAACGCTGAGGAAAGATTTTCAATCTAAAATTTCAATTAATCGGCTTCTATTCCTCCACAGATGCTACCTGGCTACAAAGTATTTCCAGTAGTTTCAGCAAATTTGCAGTAATGGGCGCAGACAGATTCCTACAAGATCATAAGAATTAACAGTAGACCCATCGAGCCAGCTCCACACCTTTCAATAAAATCATGGATGATCTAACTGTGGCCTTAACTCCATTTTCCTGCCTCCGCCTCCCCCCCCCCCCCTCCCACCCACACCCTGCCCCACAACCCTCGACTGTCTTGATCAAAAACGTGTTGAACTCAGTTTGAATATATCCAATAACCTGGCCTGCACTGCGTTCCATGAAAGAGTATCCCATAGACTTCTGAGGGAAGAAAATATTTCACCTCCGTCTTAAATGGGAGACCCCTTATTTTAAACGGTGCCTCCCGGTTCTAGATTCCCTCCAAGGGAAGGAAACACCCGCTCAGCATCTAAACCGAGTGCCGATTGCAGTGCTTCACATGGCTCAATTCATCGTGTGGCAATGGGACGAAGGAAAGCATTTGGGAAGGACCAGGCCAGGGAGGAACAGGCCAGTTCTAGAACTCAGCCCAACAGTGGGAATGTGGGAAGGACAGAATAACTCGCACTTTGCCCGTTGCCACTTGGAAAATTAGGGAGCGTTTGGGCAGAATCTTTCTTCAGGAGTTTAGACTAAGAATAATTGCACACATTTGGTAAAACAATATGGTGGAATGATTTATTTTTAAACTTCAAGCTCTCTCTCCCCCCCCCCCCCCCCCCCCCCCCCCCCCCCCCCCCGCCCCCCCCCCCCCCCCCCCCCCCTGCAGCCGCTAAGATCTCAATGGCTTCTGCGGCTAAAACCAGTTAACACAACATAGACCGGGAACCAAAACTTGGACCTTAACACTATGATTTTCTTACTCACTAATCCCAGCAAAACCACCGTGAAAACCTGGTAATGGTGACTATGCTTCTGTGAAAATTTGGGCAGTACGGTAGCAAGGTGGTTAGCACAATTGCTTCACAGCTCCAGGGTCCCAGGGTCGATTCCCGGCTTGGTTCACTGTCTGTGCGGAGTCTACACGTTCTCCCCGTGTGTGCGTGGGTTTCCTCCGGGTGCTCCGGTTTCCTCCCACAATCCAAAGATGTGCAGGTTAGGTGGATTGGTCATGCTAAATTGCTCTTAGTGTCCAAAATTGCCCTTAGTGTTGGGTCGGGTTACTGGGTTATGGGGATAGGGTGGAGGTGTGGGCTTGTGTAGGGTGCTCTTTTAAAGAGCCGGAGCAGACTAATGGGCCGAATGGCCTCCTTCTGCACTGTAAATTCTATGACTCTGCGACCATAAACTCCTGAATAGCTTCATTATTCACCGGCTCCTTGTTTGCATAATTTATTCAAATCCACAAGTCTTGACAACACCCAATCACCCATAACTGCCTCAGTTCTTACTCGGAAAAGTACATTTTAATAACTTGTCACTCCTGCTTCTCAATTTCTATCTCTGACATAGATGTACTGTGAATTCTTTAAAAAAATATGCGAAACTCAGCAGATGGTTAGGAACTGAAGCAGGAGGAGTGTTCCAGTCACCAGCTTTTAGCACCGTGGACACATGCCAGGGCTGGGGGAGAAAGATCTGTTTCGCTTTTTCCAATACTTAAAAGTTAGGCTGATTAAAAATGTAAAAGAGTGGCACTTAAGAGCTGTTAAAACAAATGCATCACGCACTCTCTTGATTTACACAGATTTTGATGATCACTCTGAGCACAACAACACATCAGGGAAGTAAATGGCTCAGAGCTTGAGATCGCTGGTGTGATGCCGGGTGAAGGGTGCCAGACTTCGATCAGATATTGGCATTCCTGAGTTCCCACATCTGTACTCGCGCACAGCGGGTCTGGCAACACCACCCAGATTCGCGAATGTAGAAAACTGTTTATTTTGGCAGAGTATTAGAACATCAGCCTCTTCAGAACTGTGTCCCAGCAATAATGGAGATGATTAGAAAAACCGGAGCGAAATTTACACCACATATGCAGAATCGGCATTCGTACTAGAATTCTTTGGCATCTGCACGTCTGGTTTGCATGTCTGCACGTGTATTGAATGAATGTTCCTCCATTCGAATGAGAGGGCAGGCCAGTTCCAGATTCAAAGTGTCAACATTGTCATGTTGTTATAGGCCCGAGGCCATTCAGCCAGCACGTAGTCACTTTGGTAGAAAGTCAAGAGCGAGGCACACCAATCCACCTTGTGCAGGTTAATTCATTAAACAAAGCATTGCCGATCCTGGGATATTCTTGAATGTGCCTTGCTTTTCAATCCACTCCAACATTCTCCTCTTCTTTCCCTGAAGTTATTGAATGTTAGAGGCACAATCGGCCCTTCTGTTAATCAACCAAAAAGCAATTCACTTTGCACAAGTCCAGACAGCAAGATTCAAGTTGTTTACTGCCAAAAGGGCGTTAGAATGGAATTCATCAATCACCACCACTCCCTCCCGTGGAGGAGGTCAGGCACAAGTGGGAGGAGTTGGGGGGGAGGGGGTTGGGGGCCGGAGTGTGTCGGGAGAATGCGTCCTTGTCATGTGCCAGGCTACGTTTTATCTAATTCAAAGAGGTGCATAGAGCCCACATGACGGTATGTAGGATGAGTCATTCTTTCCGGGGGTGGAAGATAGGTGGTGTGCGGGGGAGTGGGGGGAGGGGAGGGGAGGAGGGGGGAGGGGAGGAGGGGGGAGGGGAGGGGGGTGCAAATCATGTGCATATGTTTTGGGCATGTCCGAGGTCGAAAAGGTTTTGGAAGGGATTTTCGGACGTAACGTCAAAGATTTTGGGGTTAGAGATAGTTCCGATTCCGGAGGTGGCAATATTTGGAGTGTCCGAGGATCTGGGAGTACAGGTGGGGAGAGAGGCCAACGCCTTGGCCTTTGTCTCCCTGATAGCCTGGAGGCAGATTTTGTTGTGTTAGCGGGAGTCAAAGATGCCAAAGGTATGGGTGAGCGATTTGGCAGAGTTCCTGGACTGGAATCTCCGATGTTGGGATTCTACGTTACGCCGGCAGCGTACCCACGCCCGGGGATCTCCCGATGGCGTGGGGCTGCCCACAATGGGAAACCCCATTGGCCAGCTGGCGGGATGGAGAATCCTGCTGCCAGCGGGGGGGGCGCTGCACCAGAAAACCAGTGCGGCAGGGTGGAGAATCCTTGCCTCTGCGTTTGGAGTAAATCAAGTTTGCTTTTTGAGGGGTGGAGGAGGGGCTCACCTTGAGGTGGAAGGTGTTTATCAACTTCCTTAAGGAGTATTGAGTTGTAAGCGGGGTGGGGGGATACACTTTACCACACCTATCTTCATCACTCTTAGTATTTTCGTTATATTGCTGGACAACACAATCAGATCTAGGTAATTTTGTGGAAGCATTTTCTGCGTTCATCATCAGAACAAGCCAGCTGCTGAAGGGCTGAGACACTCCCCTTGGTCCCCTTTAAACACTCCCTACTTCATTTTTAAATTATGTATCTATTATGTGCAAAGAACAAAAGAAATCACCCCATTGTGCCAAAACAAGGCTGCTGCCTGCGCAATACACGGTCTACAATGTTGTGAGCAACTATTGGAGCAGGTGTGAAATTGTACAAGCAACTGACGCATATCTGCAATTTTGGAAAAATAGCTTGTTCTTGCTCATTCCCATGTAAATAACAAGCTCATTCTCAATCTGAAACAATAAGAAACAGAGAGAGTGACACTTGACCCATCTCTCATTTTGAATTTCAGTTACAAAAGCTTAATCATCTAGGTGGAATTAAGCTCAGCCTCCAACAAGAGCAGTTATGATTTACAATAGAAATATATAAAATTCCACCCTGACAGTTTCCATTCAATCTGCATGAGTAGCAATAACCATGGAAACATCTTCTTTCATCACTGTGAAAAATCCTGTTCATCTCTGATATCAAATTTTCATCAAGTCCACTTATAATGAAAATGAAAATCGCTTATTGTCACGAGTAGACTTCAATGAAGTTACTGTGAAAAGCCCCTAGTCGCCACATTCCAGCGCCTGTCTGGGGAGGCTGGTACGGGAATAGAACCGTGCTGCTGACCCGCTTGGTCTGCTTTAAAAGCCAGCGATTTAGCCTTGTGAGCTAAACCAGCACTTGGAGCTTGGAGAAAGAACAGCTCCGGGAATGTGCAGGATCCATTGATAGCTTTAACCCACAACAGGAGTGTGTGGGATCCAGGGACAGATTTAACCCACACCAGGAGTGGGTGGGATCCATTGACAGCTTAAACCCACACCAGGAGTGTGTGGGATCCATTGACAGCTTTAACCCACACCAGGAGTGTGTGGGATCCATTGATAGCTTTAACCCACACCAAGTGTGTGTAGGATCCATTGATAGCTTTAACCCACCACCAGGAGTGTTCAGGATACATTGATAGATATAACCCACACTGGATGTGTAGAATCCATTGATAGCTTTAACCCACACCAGTTTTTTTGTGGGATCCACTGACAGATTTAACCCACACCAGGAGTGTGTGGGATCCATTGATAGATTTAAACCACGCCAGGTCCAGAACCTTTCACAATATACATTAATGATCTGGAAGAAAGAACTGAAGGCACTGTTGCTAAATTTGCAGATGATACAAAGATCTGTGGAGGGACAGGTAGTAGTGAGGAAGCAGGTGGGCTGCAGAAGGACTTGGACAGGCTAGGAGATAGGGCAATGAAGTGGCAGATGGAATACAATGTGGAAAAGTGTGAGGTTATGCACTTTGGAAGGCGTAATTTAGGCAGAGACTATTATCTAAATGGGGAAATGCTTAGGAAATCAGAAGCACAAAGGGACTCGGGAGTCCTTGTTCACGATTCTCTTAAGGTTAACGTGCAGGTTCAGTCGGCAGTTAAGAAGGTCAATGCAATGTTAGCATTCTTGTCAAGAGGGCTAGAATACTGAGCAGGGATGTACTTCTGAGGCTGTATAAGGCTCTGGTCAGACCCCATTTGGAGAGTTGTAAGCAGTTTTGGGCCCTGAATCGAAGGGAGGATGTGCTGGTCTTGGAAAGGTTCCAGAGGAATTTCACAAGAATGATCCCTGGAATGAACAGCTTGTCGTATGAGGAGAGTTTGAGGACTCTGAGTCTGTACTCTTTGGAGTTTAGAAGGATGAGGGGGGGATCTTATTGAAACTTACAAGATATTGCGAGGCCTGGATAGAGTGGACAAGGAGAGGATGTTTCCACTTGTAGGAAAAACTAGAACCAGAGGACACAATCTCAGACTAAAGGGACGATCCTTTAAAGCAGAGATGAGGAGGAATTTCTTCAGCCAGAGTGTGGTGAATCTGTGGAACTCTTTGCCGCAGAAGTTTGTCGAGGTCAAATCACTGAGTGCCTTTCAAACAGAGATAGATAGATTCATGATTTATAAGGGGATCAGGGGGTGTGGAGAGAAAATATCATCTATGATTGAATGGCGGAGCAGACTCGATGGGCTGAGTGGCCTAATTCTGCTCCTCTGTCTTATGGTTAATGCAGATGGGATCTTCCAGTCCCACTGGCGGCATACCCCCTGCCATGGGTACCCGGCAGCAAGGGATGCGTTCAATGGGAAACCTCCGCCAACCAATGGCGGGTCACCTTTGCCGCTGTAAAACACACGGTGGGTTGCACAGAAAACACCACACCAGGAGTGTGTGGGATCCATTAATAGATTTAACCCACACCAGGAGTATGTGAGATCCATTAATAGATCTAACCCACACCAGGAGTGTGTGGGATCCAGTGACAGATTTAACCCACACCAGGAGTGTGTGAGATCCATTAATAGATTTAACCCACACCAGGAGTGTGTGGGATCCAGTGACAGATTTAACCCACACCAGGAGTGTGTGAGATCCAGCGACAGATTTAACCCACACCAAGAGTGTGTGAGATCCATTAATAGATTTAACCCACACCAGGAGTGTGTGAGATCCAGCGACAGTTTTAACCCACACCAAGAGTGTGTGGGATCCATTAATAGATTTAACCCACACCAGGAGTGTGTGAGATCCAGCAACAGATTTAACCCACACCAGGAGTATGTGGGATCCATTAATAGATTTAACCCACACCAAGAATGTGTGGGATCCATTAATAGATTTAACCCACACCAAGAGTGTGTGGGATCCATTAATAGATTTAACCCACACCAGGAGTGTGTGGGATCCAGCAACAGATTTAACCCACACCAGGAGTGTGTGGGATCCATTGATAGAGTTAACCCACACCAGGAGTGTGTGGGATCCAGCGACAGATTTAACCCACACCAGGAGTGTGTGGGATCCAGCGACAGATTCTTTTTTGGATAAACAATTTTATTAAGACATTTTGGCATAGTAAACAACAACAATACAAAACAGTGTGCAAAGAACAATCAATTTAGTGCAAGAAAACTAGCTCCCCTCCTACAAGGACCAGCCTAACTACCCCCCTAATCTACGCTACCCTAACCCACCCCCGCTGACGATTAATTTTCCGCGAAGAGGTCGATAAATGGTTGCCACCTCCAGGCGAACCCTGACAGTGACCTCTCAAAGCGAACTTAATTTTCTCTAGACCGAATAAGCTCGCCATATCCGAAAGTCAGGCCTCCGACTTCAGGGGTTTTGAGTCCCTCCATGCCAACAGAATTTGTCGCCGGGCTAACAGGGAAGCAAAAGCCAAAACATCAGCCACTTTCTCCTCCTAGACTCCCGGGTCCTCCGAAACCCCAAAAATAGCCACCTCTAGACTCAACACCACCCTGTTTTCAGTACCCGGGACATAAAGCCCACAAATCCCTGCCAGTACCCCCTGAGGTTTGGACATGCCAGATCATGTGGACATGGTTCGCCGGTCCTCCCGAACATCTTGCGCACCTGTCCTCCAATCCAAAAAAATTACTCATCCGGGCCACTGTCATGTGGGCCCGGTGGACGGCTTCGAATTGAATCAGGCTGAGCCTAGCGCATGTTGCGGTCGTGTTTGCCCTGCTCAACGCCTCTGCCCATAAGCCCGCTTCCATCTCACCCCCGAGCTCCTCTTCCCCCTTAAGCTTCAGCTCCTCGATCTGCGTCTCCTCTGCTCCCAGAAGCTCTTTATATATATCGGAGACCTTCCCCTACCACACCCATCTCCAATGACAGATTTAACCCACACCAGGAATATGTGGGATCCAGCGACACTTAACTCACACCAGGATTGTGTGGGATCCAGCGACAGATTTAACCCACTCCAGGATTGTGTGGGATCCAGCGACGGATTTAACCCACACCAGGATTGTGTGGGATCCAGCGACGGATTTAACCCACACCAGGAGTGTGTGGGATCCAGCGACAAATTTAACCCACAACAGGATTGTGTGGGATCCAGCGACGGATTTAACCCACACCAGGAGTGTGTGGGATCCAGCGACAGATTTAACCCACACCAGGATTGTGTGGGATCCAGCGACAGATTTAACCCACACCAGGAGTGTGTGGGATCCAGCGACAGATTTAACCCACTCCAGGATTGTGTGGGATCCAGCGACAGATTTAACCCACTCCAGGATTGTGTGGGATCCAGCGACAGATTTAACTCACACCAGGAGTGTGTGGGATCCAGCGACGGATTTAACCCACTCCAGGATTGTGTGGGATCCAGCGACAGATTTAACCCACACCAGGAGTGTGTGGGATCCAGCGACAGATTTAACCCACTCCAGGATTGTGTGGGATCCAGCGACAGATTTAACCCACACCAGGAGTGTGTGGGATCCAGCGACAGATTTAACCCACACCAAATACCGTGGCTGCCTTTGTCTCTCACATGATAAAAGCCATCGCAACTGGCTTAAAACCAATATGGATGTTAAAAAAAGTTGTGTTTCCTGGAGGATGGGAGTCCAGCATGGAGAGCAACATGATTGTTGGTTATGGAGAAGACAAAAGCATGTGGAAAGCTTTCAGAAAAGAATCAGCTGGAGTGAAGAGTCAGGCTAGTTTTAACAAGAAGAGGGAAGTAAGTAATTTTGGTCATGATAAATGTGGGGTGCAAAGTGTAATTCTTGGTGCAATGCGACAGATTTTCCATTGATGGTCAGGACCGAGGCCACTGAAGCAGGTCCGGGTCTTGATCCCATGTCACAGCCACTTCACTGACATGATGTAAATCCCAAACGGAGATGGCCTAATTGGCCTGGGGCAAGCTCAGCGCCCAATTGGCAATGATAAAAAGTGGCCTGAAGACAAGGCAACATCACTGAGGGCCCTTTGAAAAGGTCAACAGCAGCCATGACTGCTGTGGAGATGGTGGCCCAAGGTGAGGAATTAAACCAGGCCGCCGCTGCCAGGGGCATGGGTAGCCCACAGATTTTCTGATGACTTCCTGGGCGTCCTCACCAAAGCTGTGACCGAAAGGCGGCAGATTAATTGCCCCAAATCTGGCTGGCAAAAACCCACCGCAGGAAATAACAAGGGCATGGCTGGTGGTGGCAGAGGTGGTGAACAGTCACAGCATGATCAGGACAATGTGGATTCAGTCTGTCAATTACTTTATTAAATCTGGGAAGGTGAGTCGCAAGTGGCACTTGGCTGACAGGCCACTGACTCTGTACACAGCAGCAGGCACACAAGTTCAAAACACTGCATGACAATAATGAAAATGAAATGAAATGAAAATCGCTTATTGTCACGAGTAGGCTTCAATGAAGTTACTGTGAAAAGCCCTTGGTCGCCACATTCCGGCACCTGTTCGGGGAGGCTGGTACGGGAATTGAACCCGCGCTGCTGGCCTGCCTTGGTCTGCTATAAAAGCCAGCGATTTAGCCCAGTGTGCTAAACCAGCCCCTTGTTGATCAAGTGGGCTGATTTTTGCTGGTTGGTGTCGAGCTGGAGTGTGTTACAGCCACACTCACCAGGCAAGTTGGGAGTATTCCATCACACTCCTGACTGACAATTTTATAGAATTCTTTTCTTTTTTTTTCTATGTATACATTTATTATAATTTAAAATGCTTCATTTGCCCACAAATTCAGTTAATATTTTGGGGGGGTGATTTTCAGGTTGCATTGTGCCCGGCGCTAATCCCGCTAGGTTGGGGGAATAGGAGAACCCCTAAACGGGGTTTTTGCCAACAAATGCACAATGCTCCCGGGCCGCTGCAGTTGATATAATCTGGTTCATGCCCTTGCTGGCCGCAAACCATATTAGCATATTTAATAATCATTTAAATAGGCTGGGACGATTTGAAGCCAGATTCTCCAGGCTCCCGGTATTCTCCCCCTCTCTAGCGCAGCGTGAAGCTGGAGAGAATTATTCCTGGTCACCATTCGGAGGCCAGATGTGATGAATACGCTTGGGGCTCTGAGTACATTGGGTGGACGAGGGCAGCAGCACTGCCAGGTTGGCACTGCCAAGGGGGCCGGGTGTTAAGGGGGTGGGGCGTAGCGCTGGTACAGGCAACTGGGGGCGTGAATGAAATGAACGAAATGAAAATCGCTTATTGTCACAAGTAGGCTTCAAATTAAGTTACTGTGAAAAGCCCCTCGTCGCCACATTCCGGCGCCTCCCCTCTCACCCCCAGGGGTCGCTGCCTACTTCGCTCCTTATTCATGTGCCTTCGCTCTCGCCCCTGCCTGGGACCTTGAATGTGGCTTTTCTGCTATTTCCAGCTCGTCCAATCAGAGGCTGGCTTTTCAGACTGCTGATAAGCACACTCGAAAGCCTATCTGGAGCCAATACAGTGTGTAAGCCACCTTCAGTCGGGCAAGCGGGATGGAAAGCTTTATTCAAATTTATACCAGCGAGGCCTACTGGGAAACTCCTGGATGTCTCACACGGAACCTCAGGGTACCGCGGATCCCAGTTTGCGAAACTCTGCTTTAGAGGATTAATGTGTCACAAAGCATATGAAATACTGCATATTCTCTCCAGTTTGCTATCAGCATATACATCCTTCCTTCCTTCCTTTTTACTCCGTCTACGTGCAAACCTCTTCACACAAATTAAGGTGTAGGATTCTTGCAGCCGGTGTGAAAATGCTGAATTTTAGTGATTTTTCATAACTTTCCTCCTTCTTGGAATCCATTCAAGCAGCTCAGTGCCTTTACCGACTCAATAAAACTTCACGAGTAACTAAATCTAATTTCCAGAGATAAATCAGTCTCGGCTCTCAGAGAATGGGTCATAAATTAGAGTCATAAATTTAATGAGATTATTGGAATATGGACACAATTACAGAATCACTGTTATGGTTCGGGATTGGAGACAAATCACAATCTCCACAGTTCAGTTGTTGGGATGGTGGTTTTCAATTATATATAATATAAACATCCTTGTCTCTTGATGGCAAGTATTAATTGGATTATTCATGCCTGGCTGAATATGCTCCCTTAGAAAAGACAATTCCCAGGTGATTTAAATCAAATCCAGAAAGCAAAGTAATAGCATAAGAAATTAGTGCATGATACCTCTTGATTCCCCACAGCCTGTTCACCATCTACAAGTCAGTCAGGAGTGTGATGGAATACTCCCCACTTGCCTGGTGAGTGTGGCTGTAACACACTCCAGCTCGACACCAACCAGGAACAAGCAGCCCACTTGATCAACACCCCATCCACCACCACCTTAAGCATTCCCTCCCTCCATGCACAGTGGCAACAGTGGGCACCACATACAGTGCAGCAACTCACCACGGCTCCTTCAACAGCACCTTCCAGACCTGTAACTTCTACCGAGAAGGACAAGGGCATCAGACGCATGGGGGAAAAAACAGCCTGCACGAGCCACACACCATTCTAACTGGATCTATTTTGCTGTTCCTTCACTGTCGCTGGGTCAAAAACCTGGAACTCCTTCCCTCTCAGCTGTATGGGTGTATCTACACCACATGGACTGCAGCAGTTCAGGAAGGCAGCTTTATTCACAGCTCATTCAGAGAAACTAGGAATGGGCAATAAATGGCCCCACCAGGAACGTTCACATTCCGTCCAATTTTTTAAAAGTAGGCCATTCGGCCCTTTGAGCTTTCTCCATCGCCAAATGATCTATTACATTATGGTTAATCGTGCATCATCAACTACATCTGCTTGCAATTTTCCCATATCCTTAGAATGTGTTGGTGTCCAAAAATCTATCAATCTCTGAACAAACCCAACAACTGAGCATCCAGTTCTCTGCACAGTGCATTCAATGGTCCACAACACTTTGAATGAAGACATTTCTCTTCATCTCGGTCCACAAATGGCTGACCCCTCATTCTGGGACTGGGACTGCCCCAGCCTCCCAGCACCCCTTCTGTCAAATCTTTTAAAATGTTCCGTGTTTCAGTTAGATTACCTCTCATTTTTCCAAATGACATGGATTGCGGGCTGCATCCGTTAAATTTCTCCTTCAGGACAATTCCCTCTCCTCAGGAATTAGTTTAGTAACCTCTGTTACACTCCCTCCAAGGTAAGTATATTCTCCCATATGTAAAGAGATGAAAATGCAAGGTTTTCCCTTCTCAAGGGCAATTAGAGATGAGAAATAAATGTTGGTCTAGCCAGTGACGTTCACTTCCATGAACGAATAATTGTTTTAAAAATGCATAAAATACTAAAGGTTTAGTCTCACCAAGGCCTTATACAGTTGGAGGAAGGCATCTTTATTCTTATATTTCGATCCTGTTGCAAGGCTAGAATATACTGTTTATTTTCCTAACTGTGTATTATTGTACTGTGTGTTAGCCTTTGGAGACTCCTTGAGACCCCAGGGCCAGGAATCTCCCAGAATCGGCGAGGCGCCCCGTATCGACACCAAAGAGTGTCATGAACCACTCTCGCGTTGGGCCGCCCGGAAGTTGCGGAATCCTCTGCATTTCCGGGGGATAGGCCGGCGCTGTAGGGGTTGGTGCCACGCCAACCGGCGCCGAAGGAACTCCACCGGCCCACGCAAGTTGGCGAATGCGCAGGAGAGCCAGTGTGTTCTGCCGCATGCGCAGAACCGCTGGCGTTTTTCCTGCGCATGCACAGGGGGTTTCTTCTCCGCGTCGGTCATGGCGGAGCCTTACAGAGGCCGGCGCGGAGGGAAGAGTGCCCCAATGGTACAGGCCCGCCCACAGATCGATCACGGGCCAGGCCACCGTGGACCCCCCCTGGGGCCGGATCCCCCCCGCACACCCCCCCCCCCCCCCCCCCCCCCCCCCCACCCCGAGGACTCTGCAAGCCGCCCTTCAAGCCAGGTCCCACCGGTATGGACCTTGTCTATTTCATGCCGGTGGGGCTGGCCGAAAGCTGGTGGCTGCCCGGCCCATCAGGGCCCGGAGAATTTCCAGGGTGGCCGCTGCCAACGGTCCCCGACCGGTGCGATCCCCGCCCCCGCCCAAAAACTGGCGCCGGAGAATTTGGCAGCCGGCGTCGGAGCGACGGGGTGGGACTCACGCCGCCCCTCGGCGATTCTCCGACCCGGCGGGGGGGTAGAGAATCCCACCCCAGAAATTTATCTCAGCCATAAATATAGTTGACATTGGAACATCCACAACTCACTAGGGTGAAAAATTCCAAAGATTCATAACCCTCTTGAGTGAAGAAATTTCTCCTAATCCCAGTCATAAATGATTGACCGCCTACCCAGAGACTGTGAACCCGCGTTTTTAATTCCCCAACCAGCAAAAACAACTCTCAGGACCAGTGTCATGGTCCAGTATATAATACTTTGTACTTTTAAAATTGAGCAAGAGGTTACAAAATGTATTTTGTGGATTTAAATCAACCCCTTGTCTCAAGAGCGAACAAAAGGAACAGCCCAGTCTTGGATTGTATCAATGCTTTTCCTCAAACAAATTGACATGGCTGATTTCAAATTATATGGGTGATTCAAACACAAAGGGCAGGGTTCTCCGGCCGCACCTGCCCGGCGACCGGAGAATCCCTCCCTAGATCAATGCCTTCTCCATTGTCCGCATCTCGTCTGTGGCGATCTTGCAGAGGGCGGGGCGGAAGAATCCAGCCCTTCAAGATTCTGGCTGTCTCGAGCTCTCAAGTTGTCAAAACAGACGCATCGCCCGTTGTTCAAAAAAAGGGCTTTGACCTTGTGGAAGTCACAACCGGTTTAGGTTGTCTACTTCTAATCCAGCAGAAGCTGTTTGCCCACCAACCCCCAACCTAGAGAACCAACCTCCTGGAAACTGGACTACACAAAACCTCACAGCTTTACCAGAATTTCACTTCAACTTTGAAGCATCACCTCCATATAAGAAAGTTCAGGCCTGTAACTAAAGGGACTATATAATTATAAATTACAAAAGTATAGCTTCATCTGTATCTAACTTTGATGTGCTTGTAAGTGTGTGCGACAGAGTAAGTGAGACAGTCATTGTGCTTTAAAATCCAGGGCAAGTGTGAGATTTTTAAAAAACCTCCTTCATTTTGTTAATTCACAGAAAGCTTGCTGCTGGAATTATTTAGTTGGGATTCGCACTCTAGGTAAGAAAACACAAAACTTTTATTTATTTTTTATTGCGTTTCATTTTTTATTTTTTATTTTTATAAATTTAAAGTACCCAATTCATTTTTTCCAATTAAGGGGAAATTTAGCATGGCCAATCCACCGAGCTTGCATATTTTTGGGTTGTGGGGGTGAAACCCACGCAAACACGGGGAGAACATGCAAACTCCACAGGAACAGTGACCCATAGCCGGGATCGGACCTTGCACCTCAGCACCGTGAGGCCACAGTGCTAACCCACTGCACCACCGTGCTGACCTAACACAAAACTTTTACATAAACATACTGATCACAGGTAGGGAACTTAAACATACAATGACACCTGTCAAGTCCCTTCTGAATGTTGTGGGTTTTAATGAGATCATCTTTCATTCTTGAAATGTCAGAGCGCAGAAGTCCAATTTACTCTGCCCCTCACCTTCAGACAAACCTCTCCTCCCAGGAACTAACCGAGTGGAACCTTCGCTTTACCCCCTCCAATGACAGCGTATCCTTCCTTAAATATGGAGACCATTGTATTCCAGGTGTGTCTCATCAAAGCCTTCTACAAAACCTTCTTTATTCCCATACCCCACTCCTCTTTCGATAAAAGACATTTCATTTACCTTCCTAATTGCTTGTTGTACCTGCATGCTAAGTTTCTGATGTCCATGTACAAGTAGGCCAAGTTTTTCTGAACATCAACCTTTGTAAGATTTTTTTTTTTTCTTTATTTGTTCTTGGGATGTGGGTGTCACTGGCTGGGCCGGCATTTATTACCCATCCTTGAGGGCATTTAAGAGTCAATCACACTGCTGTGGGTCTGGAGTCACGTGTAGGCCAGACCAGGTAAGGACGGCAGATTTCCTTGGGATATTGGCCAAAGGGTCGAATATGGGGTTAGACCACAGATCAGCAATGATCTCATTGAATGGTGGGACAGTCTCAAGGGCCTGAAGACCTACTACTATTCCAATGTTCCCAAGTCTCATGACATTTAAATACATTCTGCTTGTTTCTCAACTTATAACCAAAGTGAATAACCTCGCACTTCCCCAAATTATACTCCATCTGCCATCTTGTAGCCCACTGGCTTCACCTGTCTACATCTCTTTGCAGCCTGTGTCCTCCTCACAACTTACATTTGCACCCAGCTTTGTATCATCGGCAAACTTAGATACATTACTCTCAGTCTCTTCATCCATATCATTAATATAGATTGCAAATAGCTGAGATCCCAGCACAGATCTTTGCAGTACTCCACTATTCACAGCCTGCCCAACTGAGAATGGCACATTTATGCCTACTCTTGGTTTCCTATCCATTCATCAATTCTCTGCTATCCATGCTAATATATTGCCTCCAACTCCATGACCCTTATTTGCCTATTGACCTTTGTGTGTCACTTTATTAAATCCCTTTTCAAAATCCAGGTATAATGCCTCTACTGGTTTCACTTTACCTACCCTACTAGTTACATCCTCAAAAAAACCCAAACAAATTTCCCTTTCATAAAACTATGTTGATTTAATTTGATGACACTATGATTTTCTGAGAGCATTAAGACTTCCTTAATAATAGATCCCAGCACTTTCCTGATATCTGATGTCAGGTTAACTGGCCTGTAGTTCCCCGTTTTCTCTCTCCCTCCTTTTTTGAACAGCCATGTCATGCTAGCTTCCAATTTACTGGGGCCATTCCAGAATCCAGGGAATTTTGGAAAATTATAATATCTTTCCTCACTATTGTGTTAATTTCCTCTTTAACCAGCAATGCAACTCCACCTTTTCCTTTTTGTCAGTCCTTCCTAAATATGCACCCTTGGTCACCCTGGAGTCATGTCTCCATATCGTACTCATTTACATCCACTTTATTGTGAGTGCTTCGCATATTAAGGTACAAAGCCTTAAGGCTCATCTTTTTAACATTACTTGACCCATTCCCACTATTTATTTTACTGAGGCCTTGTTTGATTCTGGCACTTGCACATCACTTTTCTTATACTCCTTACAGTCTATTGTTTCTGGTCCTGGATTCCCCCTCCTCTGATTCCTTGCACAGGTTCCCATCCTTCTGCCATTTTAGTTTAAACCCTCCCCTCTAGCAAATACTCCCAAGAGTACATCAGTGCTGGTCCTGCCCAGATGCAACCGGCAAGTTTGTACTAGTCCCACCTCACCCAGAAGTGGCCTCAATGTCCCAAGAATCGGAAACGCTCCCCCTCACACCATCTCTTCAGCCACTAATTATGCCACTGAATTAATTTATCCCATTGAACTATTGTTTTCTGTTTTTGAGTCATTGAGTCATAAAAAGAGGCCCTTTGGCTCACCTTGTCTGCCCTGGCCCTCAAGCACCTATCTATTTTAATCCCATGTTCCAGCATTTGGCACATAGCCTTGTCTACTACGCCATTTCAAGTGCTCCTCTAAATGTTTCTAAAATGTTGAGGGTTCCTGACTCTATTACCCTTTCAGGCAGTGAGCTCCAGATTCCACCACCCTCTGTGTGAAAATGTTTTCCTCAAATGCCCGCTAATTCTCCTGCCCCTAACCTCAAATCTATGCCCCCTGATTATTGAACCCTCTTAAGGGGAAAATATGTTCCTACCTACCCTATCCATGTCCCTCATAATTTTGTACCTCAATCAGGTCTGCTCTCAGTCTTGCTCCAAGGAAAACAATCCCAGCCTAGCCCAGCTTTCTTCATTCCTGGAATCCTCCTGCCCAAGCAACATCCTGGTGAATCTCCTGTGTCCTCTCTAGTACAAACACATCCTTCCTATACTGTACTGTGTCGAATGATACTTTGCACAAAATTAAATTTGATTTCTGAATTTGCGTCAGTCATTTCATCTCTGGCCAAAGTACATGCTTGCAATGACGAGGGTTATCAATATACACAACTGACCAGACCTATCAGCATACAGTGGAGGAGGAGTTCCTGCTCAAAAGATTTTCCGAGTGTGCCGGTGTCAGAAATTAAGTCAAACTTTGCTAGGTGGCCAGCGTAGTCTCAAAGGTGGTCGTGTAGGTATGTGGATGGATGCAAGAAAGGAATCAAAATTCCGTCACTGCCGGGTGAAGCCTGAACAGAAATGTTTGAGAGGATGGCAGCAACGTTTGACATTTTTCTTCAAGATTTTTTAATGTTTTTAAAATAAATTTAGAGTACTCAATTATTTTTTTCCAATTGAGGGGCAATTTAGCATGGTCAATCCACCTACCCTGCACATCGTTGGGTAGTGGGAGGGGTTAAACCCACGTAGAAACGGGGAGAATGTGCAAACTCCACACTGACAGTGACCCAGGGCCAGGATTCGAACCCGGGTCCTCAGCGCTGTAGGCAGCAGTGCGAACCACTGCACTACCATACCACCTTTTTTCTTCAAGATTAAGGGTCACATAGCAGGGCCGGCAGTGATAGATTATTCCCATTGGTTGTTGCGATGGCAGTCAGAGGTTCAAATGCCACAAAAGCAATCGAGGGGGAGGTTTAAAATTTACTGCAAATGGCTGGAATGTGGAATTCCCCACCAGGAACCATTGATGAATTTGAAAGTTATTTGGAAGTGAGGAGCCGCTGGGGAGTGAACAGTAAATTGGGATTCAATTAACTGTCTGGTATGGAGAAAAATAGCAGAGGAGTTGAAGGGCCAAATGGCCTGTTGGCATTACTGCCACATTCTCTATCTCTTTGCTAAACCCTTGTCTGCCACCTTGCGATTCCCCAGCAGCAGCAATGGCAATGGCCAAATTGACATGTGTCTGCAGCATTCCTGTTCATAGCTGACCTCCTGAGATGGACAAACAGAACTGTCTCTGCACAAAACCAGACTGACACTAGGATGAAACAAGTTGGCTTCTTTAGCTGCCAGAACCAATTACGGTGAAGCGGACAGGGTGACAGCTTTAAATTAAAAATCTTGAAAGACCCAACCGCAATAGAATATTACTTGTCAGACTTACTATAGTTAATTTATCCAAATAGTGAAACGTCACTTCTGCCAGAACATGGTGAAGGCTCAAGTAGCGATTTAATTATCCACTGCATTTATAAATTCATCCAGGCAATACACTGCATGTACTGGAATGGATATTAAACTAGAAAATCAGTAATATTCCCTCAGTAAAATAAATCTCAACATCAGATGGTATCAAATCACTTGGGACAATATCCGTGCTGATCAAATAGTGTGCCTGAATTGTAAGATCCCATCATTGATCCAAAAAATGGAATATAGTTTTCAAAACAGAAATCACTAAACATATTAAATAATGAATTAAAAACATCAGTGCGCACCTGTCAACACCTCCACTGGTAGGAGGATATAATTATAATGTGATGAGTTTAAAATAGCCAGTTTCCATTATAAAATGGGAACATAGGAATAATGAAGGAAAAAGATTGATATTGGAAATGCACAGCTGTCTTCAATACAAAGATATTATGCATCATATATGCATCATACACATTTGTTATAATTGTGTTCCTGCATCTGATATATTTGAGATATTATGGGTGGGATTTACTGAACATCCTGCCGTGTGTTTTCCAGTGTGGAGATGGCCTGCCAGAGGGATCTACCGGTCCCGCTATTGCAAACGGGATTTCTCATTGATTGCAACCCTCATAGCCAGGAAATCCATGCGCCGGCGTGGGATCGGAATTTCCCACCAGCATTAACAGCTGGCAATATGTTGACCTTATTTTTTAACTTGGATGCTGCCGTCTCTATAATTGCCCTTGACAAGATGGTGGTGAACCACCTTGTTAACCACAGCAGTCCTTATGATGTATCTACTCTCAGAGCAGTTAGGGAAGAACTTCCAGGAATTTTGACCTTGTGACAGGGAAGGAATGGTGGATATAGTTCCAATTCAGGATGGCATGTCACTTGGAGGGGAACTTGCAGGTGGTGGTGTTTCCTTGTGTCTGCTCCCCTTGTCCTTCTAGGTGGTAGAGGTTATAGGTTTGAATGGTGCTGCTGAAGGGGCCTTGCCAAGTTCCTGCAATGCACCTTGCAGATGGTACACATTGCTGCCACTGTGTGCCAGCAATGGAGGGAGTCAATGTTTAAGGATGCCAATTAAGCAGGCTGCTTTGTCCTGGATGGTTTCAAGCTTGAATGCCGTTTGAGCTGGACTAATCCAACAAGGCGGAGAATGCTCCACCACACGCCTTGTAAATCATGGACAGGCTTTGGGAAGTCAAGAAGTAATTGGCATGTTGCAGAATTCCCAGCCTTTGACATGCTCTTGCAGTCGCAGTATTTATTTAGTTGCTCCAGTTCAGTTTCTACTCAATGGTGGCCTCTACGGGATTGAAGGTAAGGGATTTGGAGATGGCAAGCCATTGAGTATCAAGGGGTGGGCGGGGGGTTAGATTCTCTGTAGATGGTCATTGCCTGGCACTCGTGTGGTACACCAGCGTCACTTACCACTTACCATCCCAAGCCTTAATGCTATCCAGGTCTTGCTGTACATGGGAATGGACTGCTTCATTATCTGAGGAATTGCAAACGGAACCTGCGATTGATGCGATATCGGTCAAGACTAATCAACATCTAACAAAATTGAGAAAAGTGCACCAGTTATACCTTCTGGCCTTAAGTGGTGCAGCACATTACACGTTCAGCAAAAAGTACATTGTGCTTTATGTGGTATAACGATCTTGATATTAGAAAACACATCCTGCAATAAGCAGTGCTACAGAAGAGCCACTGACATATGGAACTCAATCCGACATCTGTGTCCAATTCTTGATATTATAAATTTCCAAATGCACAATTAGAAAGGAAGCAACCTTTACAACTGGTCCTGCTGTAGGTCAACCCTCCTGTCAGTTGGGGCACCTTTGCAGTTCAATTTTGCACCTATGAGCTCGTCAGGACTTGATGTATAAAAACTCCAAAGCACCAATCAAAGCAGCTTCTCAGTTTCCCAAATTGTTGGTTTTCTTATTTAACTCATGATTAACAACACAAATCAAGTCTTGGATCAAAACAGGGACAAAATGTATGATCCTGATTTGGAAATATGTCACCGTTCCTTCAGTGTTGTTGGGTCAGAATCCTGGAATTCCTTTCCTAACAGCACTGTGGGTGTACCTACACCAAATAAGCTGCAGCATTTCAAGAAGCTCATCCCCATCTTCTCAGGACAATGAATGTCTGTGACGCCCACATCCCAAGAATGAATAGCAATGAGAACTGTATTCCCTTGTACAATTCTCACTGATCCTTTCAACCTCCTTTATCATAAGACTACACTTAAGGTTGAATTTCTCCACAGGCTTCGGGACCTGGGTATTGGGACCAAATTGAGCTCCCAAACCTGCACTTGCTGGCAGTGGGATCCACTTGGCAATTTTACCCAAGATGGCCTCCAGGCCCAGCATTGGAGGACCAGCAACTCTGAAACTTCAGCAGCACAAAGAGGTGGTGGACACTGCTGTGGTAGGCCAGAGACCTATGAGCGCAGTGATTTAAAATGTTTGAAAAATCCGGTGGGTGATACCCCGGCATGGGTGACCCCGCCGGTAGTTAGGGAATTAGCTCTCTGGGGATCGCTAGGGTCACAGGAGCAACATTTCCTTCCTCTTGGATCCAGGGCGTCCCGAGCCACAATGGCATCCATGGGTTGCTCAAAGGAGGCTGCCTCCTCATGAAGCTGGGTACAGGCACACAGAAGGAAGCCTTCACCTGGTTTCCATGATCTGCACAAACATGTCCCTTAGTAAAATAAATCCCAACATTATACTAAAGCACTTGGGATAACATCACTGCTGATCCAATTGTGTAGCGTCTGAATTGCAAGATCACATCATCTGGCACTAAATCTTCATAACAAAAAGTGGATTTTCATACAGCTACCACCTCCTTGGTACGCACAAGAAAACTTCCCCAGCAGCAAGACTGCATCAGGGAGCTATCCGAACCTGGCTCCCCTGCATTTTGTGCCCCCCACATCCCCCCCCCCCCCCCCCACATCCCCCCCACCCTCCCCCCCACACCCCCATTTTTGCTCCTACTGCACAGTGGCTGGTACAATTCAGTCTTTACTCCCCATTTACAATCTCGTAGAGGTTTGACTAACGATATTTTTTAAATGGCGTATGAATGCACAATGTGACCTTCAGCCCAAACTTTCTCATTGTCATCATGGTACTTTCCCAGATATAAATTTATTAAAATTTCCCAATTCCATCAAAAGAGAAGTCCGAAAATCTACCCATAAAATTGGCAAAAACGAACCAAAACAAATATCTTTCTCGGGTTTTCTTTCAGCCATCTCCTTTTCTTCAGGCAAACAAGTCGAGAAGAGAAAATGTTGTGAGCATCAGAGATATGAAATCACTGACTTGACTAAAACTAGCCATAAGATCATGCTATATACTGACCAGAGTTCAGATGGATTATGAGGACAGGTTGAGTAAATTAAGTTTGTAGTCACTGTTGAGGGGTTATTTAATTGAGGTATTTAACATGGCAAAGAGATCCAGTAGAAAGTGTTTCCTCTGCTGGTGAAATCTAGAACAGGGGGCCACATCCTTACAATTATAGCTAGGCCATTGAAGGATGAAATTAGGAAGCACTATTTCACCCAAAGGGTTGTGGGACTCTGGAGCTCACTGTGCCAAACATGTCAGTCCCTAACTAAATGTTTGGTCATTTGAAATGGTCACAGTTGAAAGTGATCATTATTTGTTAGGTGAGGGTACTCAAGGGATTTGGAATGAAGGTGGGCCAATGGATTTGACGCATGGCCAACCATGGTCTAAATGGATGGTGGAACCGGGTAGACAAGCTGCATGGTTAACTCCTGTTCCTATAATAATCTTCTGTTCCATTGTACTCTGACGCTGAGCAATTTCATCAACTTGTCATTCAGGAGCCTCAAGTTCTCTGAAAAGCGGAGGGTATTTTTCCCCATAGTTAAGAACTGCACCAGTGTCAGCGATTCTCAAATGGCTGCAGTTTGAGCCTGGACACATGAGGAATTCACCCAGTCTATGTTGGCACAAATTTCAGGTATTAACGCACTTTTCGGCCTACTGACTGTAATTGTGAATTGATTGTTCGTCCAAGCGATTTCAAAACAAGCTGGAATATTAATATTACATCCTGTTTAGGCGGATGCTTCAGTGGGGAAACTTTTTTTTGCTCAGTTCCGAAAGTAGCTAAACCACTTATTTTTGTTCAGGCTGAGAAATGTGAAACAACTTTACAACAGGTTTATTTATGCACTGGGGTAATGTATTTATTCTAACTGCAGGGGTGAATAAAACAATTGGTAATTACCAGGATCCAATTGTCCCTATGCAAAACCTTTACAACCATTTTTCTAAATTATGTTAATTGAGATGGTTATCCTTCCCCATAGATGTGGTCTCAACTGAATCCAGTTTGAACTCCTGTTCAGTGAATCGGTTTTGAGTGAACAAGGATCTCACCCATTAATGTCTGTGATGCCTTAAACAGTGCTAGAATATAGAAAGCAAGTCTTCTGTCTAATGCAAATCAATCACCATCTAGACATCACAGTTACAGATGCAAACCTTAACTGTGCAAGGGTCCTTCCTGTGCGTTCCTGTTTATTTCCTCTATATTTGCCATTATATTTTTAATCCCTGGATGATTTACGGACATGTGTCTTTAAGGCTGGCAGTGCTTTTGATTCAAACAGAAGGATCCAGAAGGCTGTGTTGGTTTAAATTGGTGATTGCAGATGGACTGGCATCAATGGCAGAGATTGGCCAGCAAAGGTGATGACTTGGTTTGATTTATTTGGCTTGCGGCCAATGAATTGGACCAAAAGGCTGACCTCTGCCCGGTAACATGTGGTGATTGGATCTGATCCCACTGGAATGGTTCAGAGCTTCAAGAGTTGAGTTTTTGGTTCAGCCTGACTCCGGGCTGCTCAGAGGAAGGACTGCTGTCCTCTCCATTTTCTCCAAAAAGGCTGTGTTTTCTGAACTGGCATTGAACCTGGATGAATCTATGTACAGAAGAACCATTACAGGTTCGGCCAGCAGAGTCCAAAACCGACCAACTCTCACGCCAGAAAAGGAATAAACCACAAACTGAAAGCAGAGTTTGATGTGAAGCAAAGGGGCTGTAATACATTTCAAAACTACGGAGAAGATACATACAGGCTACAAACAAGTGTAGTGTGAGGAAAGTGTACTAAAGAACGAGCATTTGAAGCACCTTCATTCTCATTTTCCCCCTCCCCCCCTTAGTGTCTGTCTGTCTTGTATGTATGGGTCAAGGTTGGGACTGTTAAAGAGGGTAGTAGGTTAGTTTGTTGTTATCCAATTGTATTTACTGGATATTTATTCTTGTTATAAATAAACAGTAATTGTGTTTCAACTTGGTAGCATGGTGGTTTGCATCAATGCTTCACAGCTCCAGGGTCCCAGGTTCGATTCCCGGCTGGGTCACTGTCTGTGTGGAGTCTGCACGTCCTCCCCGTGTGAGCGTGGGTTTCTTCCGGGTGCTCCGGTTTCCTCCCACAGTCCAAAGATGTGCGGGTTAGGTGGATTGGCCATGCTAAATTGCCTGTAGTGTAAGGTTAATGGGGGGATTGTTGGGTTACGGGTATACGGGTTACGTGGGTTTAAGTGGGGTGATCATTGTTCGGCACAACATCGAGGGCCGAAGGGCCTGTTCTGTGCTGTACTGTTCTATGTTCTATGTTCTAACTTATAAACCTGGTGATTGTAATCATTGGTCAGTGTGTTGTGATTCTTGGATGAGTGGGGCTGGAATTGACTGAGCACTTGCCCAGGGTGTAGTAACAACTGACTGACCTCTTATTTACAGTAGCTAAAATGATCTAACATAAAGCCGTAGAATAATGCAGCATGGGAGGTGGCCATTTAGCCCATCGAGCCAGGTCTTTGATAGGGCAATATTAGTCCTAGTTCTCTACCTGTTGGGAAGATTTATTGAATTTGCTGCCACCACCCTTTCGGCAGTGCATTCAACATAATAGCAATGCTCTGAATTAAAAATGATATTTTCCTCACCTTGCCTCTGGTTCAGACGACTTACCCAAGGACAGAACTTGAGCAGTGGCATTCAAAGAACAGGTCAGGTTAGCAGGCCTTTGAATCCCAGGTTTGCCATGAGAAATGCCATATAACATCTACCAGCACAGCCCTGAGCATGTTGCAAGGCAACAATATAGCGCCATAGTTGCGCAGTGGTTAGCACCATTGCCTCACAGCTCCAGGGACCCGGGTTCAATTCCGGCATTGGATGACTGTCTGTGCGGAGTTTGCATGTTTTCCCTGTGTCAGCGTGAGTTTCCTCCGGGTGCTCCGGTTTCCTCCCACAGTCCAAAGATGTGCAGTTTAGGTGGATTGGCCATGATCAATTGTCCCTTAGTGTCCAAAAGATTAGAGGTTAGGTTAAGTGGGGTTTTACTGGGTTAAGGGGATAGGGTGGGTGGGTGGGGGGGGGGGGGGGGGGGTCTGACCCTAGGTAGGGTACACTTTCAGAGGGTCGGTGCAGACGGTATGGGCCGAATGGCCTCCTTCTGCACTGTAGTGACTCTATATCGGGTGTTCAGATAACTTTGATACACTGCGTAAGTTTTAGAAAATCATCTAATGTCCAGTGTCCGATTGTGGAGCAGGCAGAAATGATTGATAACAGAGGATTCACAAAGTGATCTCTGCTGTGCCAGGACGTCTTAAAGAATCTATCCTCACTGCTGAAAATTCAATGCAAGTGTGATGGGTAACAGCTAACATTAACAGCAGCTTTTCACGGGTGTTAAAATGCACATCCAGTAAAGCGATGGCCAAAGAAAAACAATGATCTAAAACTGCTACGTAATTTAGAAAACTGCAGCAGTTACACACAGCTGTATGGCTTTTGTGTGCAATTCAACACTCCACAAAATAGAGTGGAGCCCCGAGGCTCTGAAACAGGTTCCAGCTACACCTCGATAATATATTTAAATTATTCCACAGCAATCGTTTCTTTGCATTCGAAATTGGAATCTGACATCAGTTACTTTCATCCGTCATCAAGTAAAAAATTCTGAGTGGACACACCAAAGTTAAACTACACCTATCAACTACAATAGCCTCTACTTAACTTCAGGCGACCGGCAGTGTGCAAGTGGATAAGGCCTCTATCTTGATCTCACGTGGCTGGTTTGAACAAGTGGCTCTGTCTCTGCTGGGCTCATTCGTGAGATAGCGATCGTTGGTCTTGAACTTGGCTGTCTGGTCGTTATGCTGCAGTTGGGCTGGCGCAGGCCGGATTCAAAGGGGGCTGGCACAGGCCAGGTCCAAAAGAGACATAACACATGACTGTGTTCTCTTTTATCCCTCTGGGATTTCGCGCTCTTTGGGGCGGTCCTTAACCTTGGACCCAATAATTTGACAGGGCTTCGATAACTGCCTTCAATTTTGGCCAATAAAGGGGCAGGTGCCGTCATGGCTGGGCGGGTCCATAGCGGTCAGTGACATTGGCAGTGGAGCTCTCTGAGTAAAGGGAGTAGCGCCGATCGGTCTGTGGCTGTCTTGGTTTCTTGAGTGTAGTCCTATTGTTCTGGGGAAATGGGCCATTAAAATGCAAACGAGCGGGGGTTTCGATCAGGTGTAGCTACCTATGTTTCAAATACACAGAAGCTCTGTATCTGTCTGAGTCCTGGGTTGGCCATTTCCCATGGCCCTTTACAGGTGGCTACACTTCCTTGCGGTGGGAAGGGCGGGTTGGGAGTATCCAGCCCCTAGAAGCCAGTCACGAGTGTATGAAGGAAAATAGATATAAATAGCCCTGAGCAAAGACAGCCAATCTTGCAAACAGGTGCTTGCACTCAATGAGCAATATTTGCACATTTCTCACTTCATGCACAATTGCGAATCAGACATTGTACATTAGACATTGAGATGAGTCTCAAATTGATTCAATACTACAGACGCTCCTCAAAGACATTTAACAAACATTTAGCAGAAAGAATCCCGAACCTTAAAAGCAAAAAAAGGTGGGACATGTTCCCACTATCTCTAACGGGGTGGTTGCAGACCATTAAGATGATGGTCCTCCCCGGATTTCTGTTTGTCTTCCAGTGCCTTCCCATCTTCATCCCTAAGTCCTTCTTTAAGCGGCTGATCAAGATAATCTCGGGATTCATGTGGGCAAATAAGACCCGGCGAGTAAAGACTCTGTACCTAGAGCGCAGTCGGGGGGAGGGAGAGGCTGGCGCGGCCGAATTTCTTCAGCTACTATCGGGCGGCTAACATAGCCATGGTTAGAAAATGGGTATTGGGGGAGGGATCGACTTGGGAGCGGTTAGAGGCGGTCTTGTGTAAAGTACCAGCCTAGGGGCACTTGTAACGGCACCCCTGCCCTTCTCGCCGGCACGCTACTGCTCTAGTCCGGTGGTGGTAGCGGCATTAAAGATCTGGGGTCAGTGGAGAAGGCACAGGGGAGTGGAAGGAGCCTCAGTCTGGACCCCAATTCGTAATAATCACAGATTTGTCCCGGGCAGGATAGACAGAGGGTTCCAAAGCTGGCATAGGGCAGGCATTAAAAGGATGGGTGACCTGTTCAGACGGGCCCTTTCCCAGTATGAAAGCGCGAGAGGAGAAATTCAGTTCGCCCCCCCCGGAAATGCTTTCAGATACCTTCAGGTACGCGCCTTTCTCAAAAAACAGCTGATATGATTCCCGCTGCTACCCCCACGCAGGATACAGGATATGGTGGTCTCCAGCACCTGGGTAGGGGAGGGGAAGGTTTCGAACATCTACCGGAAACTTCAGGAGGCGGAGGAAGCCTGAGTGGAGGAACGTAAGTGGGAGGAGGAGCTAGGTGGGGAGCTGGATGCGGGCCTGTGGGCGGATGCCCTAAATAGGGTAAATTCCCCTTCATCATGTGCCAGGCTTAGCTTAATCCAGTTTAAGGTGGTCCACCAGGCGCACATGAAGGCAACCAGGATGAGGAAGCTCTTTGGGGTTGAGGATAAATGTGCGAGGCGTGCGGGAAGCCCAGCAAACCATGTCCATATGTTCTGGGCATGCCCGGCTCTTAAGGGATTCTGGCAGGGTTTTGCGAAGGCAATGTCCAAGATCTTAGACACGCGGGTGGTGCCGAGTCCAGAGATAGCGATCTTTGGTGTGCGAGACGATCCGGGAGTTCAGGAAGCGAAAGAGGCCGAGGTTTTGGCCTTTGCCTCCCTGGTAACCCAGAGATGGATCCTTTTAATGTGGAGGGACTCAAACCCCCCGAGTGTGGAGACCTGGGTTAGTGACATGGCTGGGTTTCTCAGTCTCGAGAAAATAAAGTTTGCCTTGAGAGGTTCCATGGCGGGGTTTTCTCGGAGGCGGCAGCCGTTCCTCGACTTTCTAGGAGAGCAGTATAGGTCAGCAGCAGCTGGGGGGGGGGGGGGGGGGGGGGGGGGGGGGTCGTTACGTTGTATTGTTCTTTTCTTTGTATATACGGTTAACATTTATTTTGTTCTGATATTTTTTAAATGGCGTATGAGTGCACAACGTGACCTTCAGCCCAAACTTTCTCATTGTCATCATGGTACTTTCCCAGATATTAATTTATTACAATTTCCCAATCGGATCAAAAGAGAAGTCCGAAAATCTACCCATAAAATTGGCAAAAACGAACCAAAACAAATATCTTTCTCGGGTTTTCTTTCAACCATCACCTTTTCTTCAGGCAAACAAGTCGAGAAGAGAAAATGTTGTGAGCATCAGAGATATGAAATCACTGACTTGACTAAAACTAACCATAAGATCATGCTATATACTGACCAGAGTTCAGATGGATTATGAGGACAGGTTGAGTAAATTCAGTTTGTAGTCACTGTTGAGGGGTTATTTAATTGAGGTATTTAACATGGCAAAGAGATCCAGTAGAAAGTGTTTCCTCTGCTGGTGAAATCTAGAACAGGGGGCCACATCCTTACAATTATAGCTAGGCCATTTAAGGATGAAATTAGGAAGCACTATTTCACCCAAAGGGTTGTGTGACTCTGGGGCTCACTGTGCCAAACGTGTCAGTCCCTAACTAAATGTTTGGTCATTTGAAATGGTCACAGTTGAAAGTGATCATTATTTGTTAGGTGAGGGTACTCAAGGGATTTGGAATGAAGGTGGGCCAACGGATTTGACGCATGGCCAACCATGGTCTAAATGGATGGTGGAACCGGGTAGACAAGCTGCATGGTTAACTCCTGTTCCTATCATAATCCTCTGTTCCATTGTACTCCGACGCTGAGAAATTTCATCAACTTCTCATTCAGGAGCCTCAAGTTCTCTGAAAAGCGGAGGGTATTTTTCCCCATAGTTAAGAACTGCACCAGTGTCAGCGATTCTCAAATGGCTGCAGTTTGAGCCTGGACACATGAGGAATTCACCCAGTCTACGTTGGCACAAATTTCAGGTATTAGCGCACCTTTCGGCCTACTGACTGTAATTGTGAATTGATTGTTCGTCCAAGCGATTTCAAAACAAGCTGGAATATTAATATTACATCCTGTTTAGACGGATGCCTCAGTGGGGAAACTTTTTTTTGCTCCGTTCCGAAAGTAGCTAAACCACTTATTTTTGTTCAGGCTGAGAAATGTGAAACAACTTTACAACAGGTTTATTTATGCACTGGGGTAATGTATTTATTCTAACTGCAGGGGTGAATAAAACAATTGGTAATTACCAGGATCCAATTGTCCCTATGCAAAACCTTTACAACCATCTTTCTAAATTATGTTAATTGAGATGGTTATCCTTCCCCATAGATGTGGTCTCAACTGAATCCAGTTTGAACTCCTGTTCAGTGAATCGGTTTTGAGTGAACAAGGATCTCACCCATTAATGTCTGTGATGCCTTAAACAGTGCTAGAATATAGAAAGCAAGTCTTCTGTCTAATGCAAATCAATCACCATCTAGACATCACAGTTACAGATGCAAACCTTAACTGTGCAAGGGTCCTTCCTGTGGGTTCCTGTTTATTTCCTCTTTTATTTTTGCCATTATATTTTTGATCCCTGGATGATTTATGGACATGTGTCTTTAAGGCTGGCTATGCATTTGATTCAAACAGAAGGATCCAGAAGGATGTGTTGATTTAAATTGGTGATTACAGATGGACTGGCATCAATGGCAGAGATTGGCCAGCATCAGTGATGACTTGGTTTGAATTATCTGGCTGTGGCCAATGAATTGGAACAAAAGGCTGACCTCTGCCCGGTAACATGTGGTGATTGGATCTGATCCCACTGGAATGGTTCAGAGCTTCAAGAGTTGAGTTTTTGGGTTCAGCCTGACTCCAGGCTGCTCAGAGGAAGGACTGCTGTCCTCTCCTTTTTCTCCAGAAAGGTTGTGTTTTCTGAACTGGCATTGAACCTGGATGAATCTATGTACAGAATAACCATTACAGGTTCGGCCAGCAGAGTCCAAAACCAACCAACTCTCACACCAGAAAAGGAATAAACCACAAACTGAAAGCAGAGTTTGATGTGAAGCAAAGTGGCTGTAATATAATTCAAAACTATGTAGAAGATAAGTACAGGCTACAAACAAGTGTGGTGTGAGGAAAGTGTACTAAATAACGAGCATTTGAAGCAAAGACTCTTCTCTTTTGACCTTCATTCTCATTTTCTCCCTCCCCACTTCAGTATCTGTCTTGTATGTGTGGGTCAAGGTTGGTACTGTTAAAGGGGGTAGTAGGTTAGTTTGTTGTTATCCAATTGCATTTACTGGATATTTATTGTTGTTATAAATAAACAGTAATTGTGTTTCCCCTTACAAACCTGGTGATTGTAATCATTGGTCAGTTAAGGGCCAAAGACTTCTGGACTTTTTATAAGACTTATTGGTTAATTCACTTGTGTTGTGATTCTTGGATAAGTGAGGCTGGAATTGACTGCGCACTTACCCAGGGTGTCGTAACAACTGACTGACTTCTTATTTACAGTAGCTACAATGACCTAACGTAAAGCCATAGAATAATGCAGCATGGGAGATGGCCATTTGGCCCATCGAGTCTGGGCAATGTTAGTCCTATTTCTCGACCTGTTTGGAAGTTTTTATTGAAATTGCTGCCAGCACCCATTCAGGCAGCGCTTTTGACATTATAACAATGCTCTCATTAAAAATTATATTTTTCTCACCTTGCCTCTGGTTCAGAGCACTTTCCCGAGGACAGAACTTGAGCAGTGGCATTCAAAGAACAGGTCAGGTTAGCAGGCCTTTGAATCCCAGGTTTGCCATGGGAAATGCCATATAACATCTACCAGCACAGCCCTGAGCATGTTGCAAGGCAACAATATAGCGCCATAGTTGCGCAGTGGTTAGCACCACTGCCTCACAGCTCCAGGGACTCGGGTTCAATTCCGGCATTGGGTGACTGTCTGTGCAGATTTTGCATGTTTTCCCTGTGTCAGCATGGGTTTCCTCCGGGTGCTCCGGTTTCCTCCCACAGTCCAAAGATGTGCAGTTTAGGTGGATTGGCCATGATCAATTGTCCCTTAGTGCCCAAAAGATTAGAGGTTAGGTGAAGTGGGGTTCCTGGGTTAAGGGGATGGGGGGGGGGGGGGGGGTTTGGCCCTAGGTAGGGTACACTTTCAGAGGGTTGGTGCAGACGGTATGGGCCGAATGGCCTCCTTCTGCACTGTAGTGACTCTATATCGGGTGTTCAGATAACTTTGATACACTGCGTAAGTTTTAGAAAATCATCTACTGTCCAGAGTCCGATTGTGGAGCAGGCAGAAATGATTGATAACAGAGGATTCACAAAGTGAACTCTGCTGTGCCAGGAAGTCTGAAAGAATCTATCCTCACTGCTGAAAATTCAATGCAAGTGTGATGGGTAATAGCTAACATTAACAGCAGCTTTTCATGGGTGTTAAAATGCACATCCAGTAAAGCGATGGCCTAAGAAAAACAATGATCTAAAACTGCTGCATAATTTAGAAAACTGTAGCAGTTACACACAGCTGTATGGCTTTTGTGTGCAATTCAACACTCCACAAAATAGAGTGGAGCCCCGAGGCTCTGAGAGGTTCCAGCTACACCTCGATAATATATTTAAATTATTCCACAGCAATCTTTTCTTTGCATCATAAATTGGAATCTGACAATTACTTTCATCTGTAATCAAGTAAAACATTCTGAGTAGACCCATCAATGTTATGCACAGTAAGGGAAAGGGCCGTTTCATTGACAACTTCCATGGTATTTTGTTTTTGCATTATACTTGCCTTTTTTAGCCGAGGCTTAGAGTTGTTGAAGAACAGGGACGTCATGCTGGGGCTGTATGAAACATTGGTTAGGTCACAGCTATAGTACTGTTTGCAGTTCTGGATTCCATTATAAGAGGGACGTGATAGCACTGGAAAGGGCACAGAGGAGATTTACCAGGATGTAACCTGGGCTGGAGAGTTTTAGTTATGAACGGAGATTGAATTGAGGTTCAATCAGACAAAAAGTCTTCTTCACATTAAACTCTGCAATCAGTCAAAGGTTGAAAGTGGAAATGTGGATTTGAGACCAGGAGCCAGAGTGGAAAGCCAGCCCTCGCCCCAAAGTTCTGTTCATCCTTTAAATTCAGGTTACCTTTGGACACTTTGAGCGGGATTCTCCGGCCCAGTTCGCCCGGCAGCTGGAGAATCCTGCCTGAGGGCAATGCAGTTCTCCATTGTATGTGGCTCAATTGGGGTTGTTTTCCTTAAGAGTAGAGGAGACTGAGGTGGGGACATGATTGAGATATATAAAATCATGAGGGGGATAGAGTAGACATGAAGATTGGTGAGGTTTCAATGACCAGGTGGCATAGATTTGAGGTAAGGGTCAGGAGGTTTAGAGGGGATGTCAGAAAAACCTCTTCACCCAGAGGATGTGGGAGTCTGGAACTTGCTGCCTGAAATGATGGTGGAGGCAAAGACTCTCATAACATTTGACAAGTATTCGGATGTGCACTTGCAATGCCAAGGTTATGGGCCAAGAGCTGGAAAATGTGATTAGAATAGTTAGTGGCTGTTTTTGATAAGCGGAGAAGCGATGGGCCGAAGGGCCTTTGCTGTGCTGTAGACCTCTATGAACCTATCTTCCATAACTGTACTGGCTTATGTGACGGAGAATGGTCACCGAAATGGGAAGGAGACAGAAATGTGTTTCAAATAAGTGACATGAGCTACATACAGCCCAGTTCCATTTACTCTTATTTTAACATTCATTTTTTGAGGGATGTGGGCTTCACTGGCTAGGCCAGCATTTGTTGCTCACCCTTAATTGCCCCAAGAAGGTGTCTGTACAGTTCCCTTTACCCTGTTCAAACAACATACGGCCAGACAAAAAGTCTTCTTCACATTAAACTCTGCAATCAGTCAAAGGTTGAAAGTGGAAATGTGGATTTGAGACCAGGAGCCAGAGTGGAAAGCCAGCCCTCGCCCCGAAGTTCTGTTCATCCTTTAAATTCAGGTTACCGTTGGACACTTTGAGCGGGATTCTCCGGCCCAGTTCGCCCGGCAGCTGGAGAATCCTGCCTGAGGGCAATGGAGTTCTCCATTGTACGTGGCTAGCCCGTG
Organism: Scyliorhinus canicula; assembly: GCF_902713615.1. Classification (NCBI taxonomy): domain Eukaryota; kingdom Metazoa; phylum Chordata; class Chondrichthyes; order Carcharhiniformes; family Scyliorhinidae; genus Scyliorhinus; species Scyliorhinus canicula. The sequence goes on along the minus strand of NC_052156.1, from coordinate 21,822,498 downwards.
GCTTTTGTTGCCAATTTAATGGGATACTATCCCACCAGCGTCACCAATAATGTTGCTCTTCAGAGTCACCAATATGATACTGAGGCTCTGTTTATGATATAACGTTATGTTCCAACAACGTCATCAATGTCGGGCTCATCCGTCAGGTAGCGATCGTTGGTCTTGAACTTGGCCGTCTGGTCGTTATGCTGCAGTTGGGCTGGCGCAGGCCGGATTCAAAGGAGGCTGGCACAGGCCAGGTCCAAAAGACACAGAACACATGACTGTGTCCTCTTTTATCCCTCTGGGATTTCGCGCTCTTTGGGGCGGTCCTTAAACTTGGACCAATAATTCGACAGGGCTTCGATCACTGCCTTCGATTTCGGCCAATAAAGGGGCGGGTGCCTTGGTGGCTGGGCGGGTCCTTAGCGGTCATTGAACTTGGCAGTTGAGCTCTCTGAGTAAAGGGAGTGGCGCCAATCAGTCTGTGTCTGTATCGGTTTCTTGAGTGCAGTCCTATTGTTCTGGGGAAATGGGCCATGTATGCAAATGAGCGGGGGTTTCGATCAGGTCTAGCTACCTGCGTTTCAAATACACAGAAGCTCTGTATCTGTCTGAGTCTTGGGTTGGCCATAATTCCCATGGTCCTTTGCAGGTGGCCATCTCAGAATGCTACACTTTCTTGCGGCGGGTACGGCGGGGTGGGAGTATCCAGCCCCTAGAAACCAGTCACGAGTGTATGAAGGAAAATAGATATAAATAGCCCTGAGCAAAGACAGCCAAATTTGCAAACAGGTGCTTGCACTCAATGAGCAATATTTGCACATTTTCTCACTTCATGCACAATTGCGAATCAGACATTGTACATTAGACATTGAGATGAGTCTCAAATTTATTCAATACAACAGGCGTTCCTCAAAGACATTTAACAAACATTTAGGAGAAAGAATCCCAAACCTTAAAAGCAAAAATTCGAAGAGAAATATATTTGCCAAATAAAGCAAACCCAAAACAATATATTTTGAGTTTTCAGTATTAAAGCCTGTCATTTCTGGCACTAACTGGGTTCAACCCCCACCATGCCAGACAGGAAGCACACACACATCGACTGATGGTCACAATTGTGTTTCCTACCAAATCAGAAAAGGGGAAATGAAAGGGGTGCTGGGCTCAGGTCTTATACAGCTAAGGAGCTGTATTTGGTTTGTCTGATGCAAATACTGAAGGAAGGGACTGTCCGCTACTGAAAGGTTAGCCTCTTCAAACTTGCTCACCTGAACATGAAAGAGGAAAGAGCAGCAATGTTTCTCCTCACCCCATGTTTAAAGTATGGGGATTGATGATCTCCCATCACTTCCTGGGCTGTGAACATTGGGGCCGGGGTGGGGAGGGGGGGGGGGGGGGGGAGAGAGAGTGACACCTCTATCGGAAGGCCTCTTCTGAATGAGGCCGCCCTTCCCACACGGCCTATCCCCCGACAGCAAATTGTCCCCTTTGTGACCCCCCCCCCCCCCCCCCTCAGACAGCCCCTATCTTCCTCTCCTCGCACCTCTGCTGCTTACCATCAATGTGGTTCCTCAGACCTGGGTCTGGGGCATGGTGCTGTGGTACCGATGACTCTGGTCATTGCACTGCTGTGACTGGATGGGTTGGAGAGCTGTCGACCAATGTGATTGCCCGTCAGATCTCCAAGGTGGGAGATTCTTCTAAGTGCAGACAAAGTCCCGCCTGCTGCCAATCACTGCTTATTAGACGTGAAATGGCAGCAGGCCAGTCGGAGCTAGTGGGGGTGCGTACCCCACCGCCTTTCCAGATGACAGAATGCCAAAATCTGGGCTGACAGAGAAGGTGTTGTACCTCAGTCCTTCAGATGAGATGTTCAACTGAGGTGCCAGCTGGCTTGACATGTTGAGGTAAAAGATCCCATGGCACTATGAGAAAAGGAGCGGGGGAGTTCTCTTGGGGTCCATGGTTAATAATTAGCTCTCAATCCAATATCAGTAACACCGTGTTTGCTGCAAATGCAAGATGCAAATGCAGATGGCCGCTGATACCCATCTGTATATACGCGCCTATCTGCAGGTGACATTGCTGGCTAGAGAAACAGCGTTAGCAAACCCGTCCTTTAAAAAAATTCTGTGATAGAGTGGAGAGGAATATCAAAACAATTGCAGAAACTTTGCTTTCCCTTCCTGATTACATAAGCAGAGATTTTTTTTCATAAAACCCTGAATGACGTGTATTTAACTGCTGTAACAAGCCTGGTGCATTGAACTGTTGGAGAGCAAGGTGAAAACGGGACACACGTCTGCTTTCTGCCTCACATTTAACTGGAAACTTAACTGCATGCTGATGTACCATCAATCTGACACGAGTCGTAGAGAGGATCCAAATATTAGGCTTTAATAAGCTAGATGTGAGCTCGGCAGTGGTCATACAAGGAAAGGCTGACTGCCGCATGGTACGAGCTTTTATACCCCGCCTTGTAGGTAGAGCTACCATCCTCTCGGCCAATCGGCGGGGAGTCACATGACTAGCCACAGCCAATTGGCAGAGAGGCACATGACTTGCCTGGGCCAATGGGCAGTGGGACTGCTGCACCAATGGCAGCTAGGTTCTAAGGTCATATGATCTCCCTAGTCATACTACCACACATGCATGTATTTTCATTTTGGAAAATTGGTTCAACTTTTTTGGTTTTGATTCTGATCTCTGTTGCCCGCTGTGATGTCATGAGGTAAAACGGGTCAACCGCACATGCCCGGCATTAGCAGCAAATGCAGTCTATCGGTCAAGCAGATTATCTGGCCACTTACTCATTGCTGTTTGTTGGGCTTTGCTGTGTGCAGATTGGTCATCACCTTCTACAACACTGATCGTGCTTCACAAGTATAGATTGACCATTAAACACTTTGGAATGTCACAAGGTCATGTAAAGTCCAGCATAACTGCACGTTTCCTTCATCTCTATCTCAGAATGTACAAGGCTGCCGGCTTCGTCCCTTGGAGACTCAAGACGATTTGTCGTTTGTACATTATTACCACTGCACACACAAGTTTTAAAAGTTGTCCGATAACACTCCCGTTCCCTACTGCTGATGATTCGGCTAACTGGTCTTTAATTCCCTGTTTTCGGCCTTCCTCCTTTTTTAATTAGTGGGTTTCCAATCAGCTGGAACTGTTCCAGAATCTTGGACGATGACAACCAAAGTGTCCACCGTTTCATGGCTCCCCTCCTTTCATACCATGGGATGTAGATTATTGGACCCTGGGGACCTATTGGCTTTCAGTACAACACTATTTTTCTAGTAATACTAATTTCCTTCAATTCCTTCTTCTTGCTAGACCCTCCATCCCTGAGCATTTCTGGGAAATTATTTGTGTTTTCCTGTGAAGCCAGAACTAAAGTACTTGTTTAATTTGCCATTTTCTTGTTCTCCATTATAATTTATCCTGTTTCATTTGTCTCCACAAGTTTTTTCTTTTTGTCAACTTATAAAAGCTTTTACAGTCCGCTTTTTATGTTACTTGTGAGTTTATTCTCACTCTATTTTTCCCCTCTTAATCAATATTTTGGTCCTCCTTTTCTGAATTCTAAACTATTCCCAATCTTCAGGCTTGCTACTTTCTTGAGCAATTTTAGAGGATTCCTCTTTGGATCTGATACTACCCGTACTCTCTTTTCAAAGCCACGATTGGGCTGCTTTTCCTGTTGAGTTTTTGTGCCAGAAAGGAATGTAAAGCTGTTGCCAATGAAGGAATGTTTTTTTTTGAAGTGTAGTCACTGTAGGAAATATGGCAACTAATTTGAACACAGCAAACTCTGACAACCAGCAAAGTGATTAAAACCAAATAAAGTATAACTCCTTTGCTCTTCAAAATAGTGCTGTTGGAGTTTTAAAAATCCATCCAAGCAGGTAGTTGGAGTCCCAGTTCATCCAAATGACAGCACCAACTGTGCAACACTTCTCCAGTGCCGCATTATAGCATCAGCCGTGATTTGTGTGCTCAAGCCCAGGGCTGGACCTTCAACCTGGAACCTTGTTATTCAGGGGAGAGTGGCTTGCCAAAAGTGACACAGTTGACATTAAAACAACCAATCCCATTTTTTTCAACATCAAATCCTGCTCATTTATCGATCAGAAAGAAAGATGCTTCTGTCTCCATTCCCTTTTTTTAAAAAAATCCAGAGTTTAGCCAACTGCAGATCCACAAGGCTGCAGTTAACACTCTTATTTCTCAACAGGGCGGTGAATTGTGCTCAGAATCTCATTCTGGTCCTTCATCGCACCCTGGAAAAATCCAGAAGTACTCCTGCCAAATCCTCCTGCTGCTAAAATAATCATCCCCTGCTCCCCAATTTTCCATGAATGACTGGTTCCCAATCTTATTCACACTTCAAACAAATTCTAGGCTTTGGTCATTTTGAGACCAGATTTTCACCATGATGGACGGAAATGATTGAAGTGACTGAGAATCAAAAGTCTTGAACATGGTACTTGGCATTTTCACAAGGGTAAGAATGAGTGAGGGGCTCATTTTGTGCTTGCGTGTTTTATGGAGGCAGCTGGCCATGTAAATCATCAAGCTGCCCCCATTCAGATCGGATTCTAGTAACCTTGGAATGTTGAGACCCGAAGCACGCAAATAAACCTTGTAAGAGCAGATCTGAAGTTTGTGGATTCAGTTAGATAGCCGGGGATCCCCTTTGGCGAGGTAATGTAGCCCTTTGTATCTTATCCCAGAACACTTTTGAGGGAGGATATCCTTTGCTGGACGTCCAATGTCCTTTGGGATATGTCAGCTGCCTTTTGGAATCGGTAAAAAGTAAAGCTTTTTAAAGTAAAGGTGTAAAAAAAGTTTATAAACTCATTGCAGTCAAGATCATTAGCATTGTTAACAGATCTGAAGCACCTGTCAAAGGGAGCTGTTGCTGCAAAGGCATGTAAACATCCTGCACTTTAAATCTTTAAGAATATGTTTGAAGAAATAATTGCTTGTTATTTAATTCTATTTGTTGATGACATGAAGGTTCCAATTACTTAGCTATGCAACCAGCTGCGGGAGCAGGGAGTGATTGCCATGGGAAGGTCATGGCAATTAAACTCTGGTACCTTTGTTTGTGGGGTTCAGTTGTGGGAAGTGAGTAGGGGGTGGAGTCCATCATTCAAAGGCTCAAAGACACTTAGCCAGGTCAAGGGACCTGGCATTGGGAAGGGATTGGGCTCGAAAGCTATGCCTTTGCTCTTGCTACCAATCCGAGGCCTCGGGGTGGGGGGGTGGTATCATACTGTCAACGGACACCACCTACTAGGTGACACTTTTGAGTACAGAAGAGCTGCTGGACTCTGTTTGTGAACAAGAAGGCCATTGTTGAATGCATTACTGCAGTGAGCTGCCCGCAATTTCATTTTATATCTGCCGTGCACAATAATAATTATGAATATTGGAAAATAGAATTCATAATGAAAAGCTCAAATTTTACACATTTCAAATCAACTGCAGTTGACAATCAGGAACCTTCCAAAACAGAGGTGAAAAATAAAGGTTCAGGAACAGACATCAAGTACAATAATGTAAAGCAGATCAACATCACACCAGACAAAGGCCCCCATGGCCCCTGAACCCTCACCACGATAGTTTTACACCAAGCCGGGCTTCCCTCACATTATGTAATCCAGTGGCACAATTATCTCAAGCAATTCATTGTCAAGAAGACTGTGACCTGGCAGACATCAAAGGGCTAAGCAATGTACTCAGGCGTACAGCAATATTCACCAGGCGCACATGTCCTAGCAAGTGCTAGAGGCTCGGTGCTTGTTTACCAATGTACCTTAATGGGTGTCTATAAGTACTGAACAACCAGATTATCCATCTTCACATTGCTGTCCTTCTAACTACACGAGTTTTCAACAGGTTCTAATGCAAGCAGTCAATACTGGACGCTAGTTTTCCATGTACTGTACATAATTCAAACATCCATCGTCTACACTGCTCCAAGGAATAAAAACTTTGTTTAGCAGCTCTTGGCACCTGAGACACAGCTGTAAAAATACAGGCCCGATCCAGGGACATTCCAGAGTTATAGTTGTGTTGTGGCCAACATCTTATGAAACATTTTCTGGACAATTCAATAAAGTATAAAACAATATCTCAACAAAACACAGACTGATAACATAAATTTTTGTCAGAACGACAGCACTGTGAATGATAAATTACTGCAGTTCAATAATGTTGGGCAATTGTTATGCACAAAAACAAGACAAATTCAGAGTTGCATAGCGCAGGATGACTGTGAAATGTATGCACATGATAAACTCTGCCGAACTTTCCCCAGGCACCAGCCCGAAGTAGAGGTTCCTCTACTAATCCAGAACTCAAACTAAACGTCCACTTCTCTCTCTCTCTCTCAGGGCTAATAGCCAGACTGTCCCAGCCATCGACACAATGAAATCTTAACACAGCACGCAGACCACCCTTTTCATCGAATTCAAACTGTGGGTAAAAAAAGCATGGATCATTTCATTCCTTTAACTTTGGTCAGTTCCTATTGAAAACAAGACAGGATTAAAGGGTTACATGCTGACCAAGGACTGGGGCTTTGCAATATTTCCAATTCCATCCAATCTCCTCTAACCTTATTGCCACCGCCCTTTGAACCTTATTGGGCGCAATTCTCCGGAAAAATGTCTAAGTGTGGTAGTGAGCAGGAATTGCTGTGAACTTCCCGGCGCTCAGCCCAGTGAGGCCGGCAACACTATTCAACATTAATAGGTCCACTGAATGAGGTCTCATAGGCTCCTCGTCCTAAATGATGGCTTGCCAGGTGATTCGCCAGGAGCGCGCTCACCAGCCCCTGCTAACAGCGTTGAGCAGCACTTAAGCTGCACTTGGCAGCTATTGCCAGCCAATTCGCAACAATGGCGCCCAGGAGACCAGCCCCAAGATTCGGGGACGCTGATCTGGGGAGGCTCCAGGAAACGGTGGAGGCCAGGAGGGATGTCCTCTTTCCCCAGGATTCCCGGAGGGTGAGCCACGAAGCAGCCAGTGCTGCCTGGGATGAGGAGGCGGCAGCAGTCAGCTTGGGCAGCCCATAACGTCTGGGACTCCTCCAATCGGCTATGGATCTGCTGGAGTGATGCTGACATCTCCCTCTGAAGGTCCCGGCCATTCCCTATCATCTCGATCAGCTCCGGGTAACCCTGTTCCAGAGACTCAGCATCAAGCTGGGACCCAGCTGGGTCCTGGGATCCAGCAGGTCCGGGTTGGCATTTAGCGCCCCCTTCTCCCGGTCGGTGCCTATAGGGTCCTGGGGTCCACCTTGGGGCGGAGGGGCAGCTGATTCAAGCCACGATTGCCCCTGCATCATCTGGCCCTATTAGACCTGGCGGTTCCCCATGGCCTGTACCACGGTGTTGACGCCCTCGGCGATGCCCCTCAGTGATTGGGCCATGCTCTGCAGTGTCTCGGCAATGCCAACCTGCGACTGGGGCAAGCTCTGCAGCGTCTCGCCCATTCCATCTGACAGCGGGACATGTCCCACAGAACCTCGTCAAGGTCGGCCTGTTACTGGGTGATATCCCCCAGCGAGGCAGATACACTGCCAAGAGTCTCAACCATGGCTGTCACCGACTGCGCGATACCTTGGACACCTTCACTCATGGTGCCGATGTTGTGCACCAGGCTTTCCACTGCGGTCGCCACCCTAGCACTGTTGGCCTCGGTGTCATTCACTGCCGGCTACAGCTCCATCATAGAACATAGAACATAGAACAGTACAGCACAGAACAGGCCCTTCGGCCCTCAATGTTGTGCCGAGCCATGATCACCCTACTCAAACCCACGTATCCACCCTATACCCTTAACCCAACAACCCCCCCTTAACCTTACTTTTATTAGGACACTACGGGCAATTTAGCATGGCCAATCCACCTAACCCGCACATCTTTGGACTGTGGGAGGAAACCGGAGCACCCGGAGGAAACCCACGCACACAGGGGGAGGACGTGCATCCTTGTGCAAAATCAGTAGGAAGCCTCTGTCACTTTCTCCACAATGCATCTCCAAATGCAGGTGATGGGTGTGAGCGAGCACTCAGCGGACAGGCAAGGGTCAGACTATGGCATAGATTGAGGAGCGCCAGTACTCCGCTCTCTGTGGGTTATCATCATCCCTCTGCCCTCGACACTAACCCGTTGACAGTGCCAACACAGTCCCAGCATCCTTTAGTGACGTGCCATATATACTGGGAGGGTGGGATATGGGGGTGGTGGGTGGGTAAGGATGCGATGACAGACCAGGCCAGGTCCTAGGTGAAGCGGGCAGGTTTGAGGGCCTCCCTGGACCTCCGGGCTTGCCGGACCCTCGCCGCTGCCGTCTGTCCTGCAGCCTCCGGCTGGGCCTCAGGTTTCTCCCCGGCCTCAGCCTTTCCTGGTCAAGCACCTCCTCATCTTCCTCGTCCCTCTCGTCCCCCTCTTCCTCGGAGGTGGCCACACATCTATCATCACCAACCTCCAGCACGTCGCCCCGCTGCTGTGCCAGGTTGTGGAGGACACAGCAGACCACAAAAAAGCGGGCGACCCGTGCACCACTGAGCAGTCGAGGCATCGGAACTGTATCTTGAGGAGTCCATGCACCACTCAATGACAGCCCGGGTGGCAGCATGAGCCTCGTTATACCGGGTCTCTGCTTCGGTCTCTGGCCTCCGTACTGGCATCATTAGCTAGGGCCTCAGCGGATACCCCTTATCCCCCAGGGAGTGGAACCCCTTTCTGTTAACATAGGGCACCCCCAGATGGCCCGGTGAGCGCAGGGCAACATGCGTGGCATCTATGAACCCCTGGACCTGGGGCATCCCGGTGATGGCAGAGAAACCTGCAGCCCGGGCACCTTGCTGGGCTTGGTCCATATCAAACATGACGTAGTCTTCCACCCGGGCAGACAAGGCATTTGTGAGCTGCCGGATGCACCTGTGGGCTGTGACCTGTGAGATACTACACAGGTCCCCGCTCAATCCTTGGAATGACCCCATGGCAGAAACGTTCAGGGCTGCAGTGACCTAGACAGTCACCGGGATCGGATGTCATCCTCCTCTATGTGGTGCCAAGTCCGTGGTTGTCTCTCACCCATGCTTCCATCCGACTCCACTCCGATCTCACACACTTCTTTCCACATCCAGTTTCCTCCAGTGTTTGGCCCTTTGTTCCATTCTCCCTCAGATACATTCTGCTGCATTTCCTTTTTTCACTCCCTCAGTTCTTCTCAAATCCTCTGTGTATGTGCCTCGGGCTTCCGTTCCTTCCATTTGTCCTGACTCCCCTCCATCTGACTGCCACTCCCTTCATATTGCTATTGTCAATCACCACTGAAACACTTATGGGAATGTACAGGCGGGCAAGTGAGAAAAACATTCATAGAGTTGTACAGCAAGGAAATAAGCCCATTGGCCCATCGTGTCTGCGCCGACCATCAAGCACCTAACTATTCTAATCCCATTTTCCAGCACTTGGTCCGTAGCGTTGTATGCAATGGCATTTCAACTGCTCACCTAAATACTACTTGGAAAGGTTGTGAACGTTCCTGCCTCTAGCACCTTTTCCAGCACTGAGTTCAGGATTCCAACCACCCTCTGGGTTAAAAGGTTTCCCCTCACATCTCCACCAAACCTCCTGCCCATTACCTTAAATCTCAGATTCAACAGAACCTGGGATAGATATCTGGCCCCGGGGATTTATCCTCCTTTAGGCCCGTTAAAACTGTTAATACCTCCTTCCCTCAATGTTAATTCATTCAAGTAAATCACAATGCGCCTCCCTGATTTCTATGCATACATTATCCTTCTCCCCAATGAACACAGATGCAACGTACTCATTTATGGCCTCATATATCCAGTTCCACACACAAAGTACCACATTGATCCCTAATAAACTCTATCTTACCCTGGTCAACCTCCTGCCCTTAACATACTTATAAAAACCTTTGGATTTTCCTTTAGTTTACCCACCAGCGCTTTTTCATGCCCCCTCTTTGGTCATCTAATTTCTTTCTTAAGTAACCTCCTACACATTCTACATTGCTCTAGAGCTTCCGCTGTTTGGAGTACTTGGTGTCTTCCAAAAGCCTCCCTTTTTCCCCCCTTACCCAAACCTATGCCTTGACATCCAAGGTACCCGGGACTTATTGGTCCCACCCTTCACTATCAGATAGCACAGTGGTTAGCACTGTAGCTTCACAGTGCCAGGGTCCCAAGTTCGATTCCCAGCTGGGTCACTGTCTGTGCGGAGTCTGCACGTTCTCCCCGTGTCTGCGTCATACACGTCAGGCTCCTTGCACTGAAATAAATGCAGTTAAGCCTACCAATCCTCCCATGTGCCTTATCACACCCCTGTCTGCTCTGCCCACTTGCCTGGTTTATCCTCTATATTTGATTCCATCTTCTCCCCCCACTGTTACTGTTACTGTTTATTTTGCAAATTAGTTTTAGAGAAACCCTTTTCTTCGTCATTCGACCAGGTATCTATCATTTCAGCCAAGTGGAACAACCCGGGGAGAAAACACAATCCAAATCTTAGGAAAATCTTTTTGGTCAGTAATAAACACAGAAGAGTCGCTCATACAATCATTAAGCATCAGGGGCTAAATTACTGCATCGCTTCATCGACCAGCCTATTACTCCAGTCACTCGAATGGGGCTCGGAGCAGTTTAACAGACCTGGATCTTCGGCCAGACTTCAGACGCAGCTTTGAGATTTTTGCACACCATGAGTGATGTAAAGCTACTCTAAAAACAACCACCATTGACGCATGAGCCTTGCTCATCCGACTGAAAGTGCAATGAAATGAACATTAGCAGTGTGTCATTCTCCATAGGGTCACGATGGAACAAACATCAAGTCGCAAAATAAAAATGTAGCCTTGCAGGACTTCATTAATTTTGGAACTACTGCACGATGCGATTGAGAAACGTTATGTGACAGATGGCAGCAAGCACTAAACATAGATTTTATAAATAGTTATAGGTAGGTGGAAAACTCTCCAGTGGCTGAATTATTACAAACTCTCTGGTGTGTCTGTCTGCTCACCCAAAAAAAAAAAAACTTACTGGCATACTGGGAAGTAATTCTGACTAAGAGGGCCCTATAGATGCTGCTCAAATGAGTTTCATATTTCATAAGTTCCAAGTATTATGCCAAATAATCACACCAGGGATCAATATTGGAGATGGGCACATTCCGGAGGGGACCGAGGGTCTCGCAGTATTTGATTGGTGTCTCATTGTCTCGGAGCATTAGTCCAGGGAGCTCTGCAGATGGGCGTTCTGTGAAAACATGGGTACGTCTTAGGACCTGGAGTTGCCTGGGGAGAGGACCTGCAATCTAGGAATTGTTCTGGGATCAAGAAGCAATAGAAATGCAGGCTTTGGGTGCAGTGAAAATGAGTCCTGAAATCTGTGTGTGTGTGTGTGTGTTGGGGGGGGGGGGGGGGGGGGGGGGGGGCAGAAACAAGGGGACCAAACTGCTTTTGGACTCTTTCGAACATTAGCTCCCTCCTAGCCTCATTCCTGCCGATAAGCTTCATTCCCAAGCCTGTCCGCACACCTTTGTGACACCAGATATGGTTCTCCCGTCACTATTTTCAGCCAATTTACCTCTTTATGTTGCTACCTTAAAGCATTCAAAGATGGTATTTTATCTTTTGCATCTGAAGTTTGGTGGGCATATACAAAACACAGGTCGGAGGTCTACATTTTGCTGATGTGCCACTCTTGCTCGCACCTGGGGCACAAAAGCAAACTCCCTAACCTTTAATGAATTATTAGTAGGTTATTATTATAAAAATGCCAGCAGAGGCCCAATTCTAGGAATCCCCCTGTCTCCAGAACCCAGCCTCTGCTTTTTGTTGCAGGGGCGTATGAGTGTGAGTTACTAATTGCACGCCTGTGGTTCATGCAGGCAGCTGCCCATATATTTGATTTTGGTGAAGTAGGTGTCTGAAACCTAAGCATGTGGATTTGCTTTGATAGCCTGAGTACTTATTTGGACAGCTAAGGTACTCCTTTCGATATGGTCCTAGGATACCTTTGGTATCCATAATAATTAGTAATTATTAGTAATTATTATTCGTTACTTTCCAGGTTTTTGCATGTAAGCAGTAGAGATTTTTATTGAAGTGAATACACAGCTAAACTAGCAGGCTGTCTAAAATCAATCTATCTTGTTCGCAGAAGATCAAAGAAACCAAGATCACAACAGCTGCTGATCAGAGGCACTATCTGAGCATAACCAAAAACAAGATTTCAAAAAGCATGCGTCTGAGAATTCAAATCTCCAGTTTCTTTCAAAGTCGTCTGGAAAGAACAAAAGAAACTCTCTCGTTCTCGCAGGTTGCAACCTTTCACCTTTCCAAACTTGTTGAAACATGGATTACATACCAGGCAAGCTCAGGGTACAGAGATGCAACTAAATACTCTCTGCAATTGTTGAATATAGCCAAAGCCTTAGTTATTAAGCTGCTGCCTTGAAATGAGAAGTTTTAATAAAGACAAAAAAAGCCAATTCATTGCGAACATTTGACTGTTATTGTGAAATATTTTCCTTTTATTTTGCTTACTTTAGACACTTGGACTTTCACCCCCGGATGTCAGGGCTGGCACTTTGGTGAAGTTATTGGGGAAAAAAATTATCAAAACAAAATGCAGCTTCCCCCCCCCCCTCCCCCCGCCCTCCCCACCCACAACCCTCATCCATTTCTCATCCATGCAAACCCATGCCAACTGATGCCTCCCACTCACTCTCTGCAGCCACTCATACCCTCCATGCTAACATATGCCCGTCAACCCACACATTCTGATTCATAACACCATGCCACCTAATACCTCTCTACCCCAACTCCCATTAGCCCCACTGGCAAGCTTTTCCCCCACTCATCCCCATGGTCCTTTATAGCCCATATTCCAACTGATAATAGCTCACGCTCTCCAGCGTCCATTATCCTTTTCCCTTGCTCTCCGCCATGCCAACTCACCTCCATGGGAAAATCATGGGAAAATCTCAGGAGCCATGGTGACATAAAATAAAGTTGTGTTTGTTGATGAAGATGACAAAAAACATTCAAAAATCAGAATTTATTTTCTATAACTATTTAGAAGCTGTCAATCAATTTGCTCATTTAACAGGCACCTCACTGTTAATTTTAGGTTGGGAAATCAATCATGCAGCACAAATCCTATAATGATAGTCCTCAGGCTTATATCAATGGGGCCTCACGGTAGCATGGTGGTTAGCATCAATGCTTCACAGCTCCAGGGTCCCAGGTTCGATTCCCGGCTGGGTCACTGTCTGTGTGGAGTCTGCACGTCCTCCCCGTGTGTGCGTGGGTTTCCTCCGGGTGCTCCGGTTTCCTCCCACAGTCCAAAGATGTGCGGGTTAGGTGGATTGGCCATGCTAAATTGCCCGTAGTGTAAGGTTAATGGGGGGGATTGTTGGGTTACGGGTATGTGGGTTTAAGTAGGGTGATCATTGCTCGGCACAACATCGAGGGCCGAAGGGCCTGTTCTGTGCTGTACTGTTCTATGTTCTAAGAAATAGGCAGCGTGAAATAGCATGCACTAATTTTTTTTAAATTCTGTTTTTTTTAATTTAAAGCCCAGCATAGTTAAATCCCTTGACAGATTTGACAGTTCCAATAAGTTCCAACAGTCCTTTGACAGTCCCAAAGACTTTGTGCATTAAAACAAAATGCACAATCATGTCTACTTTTAGCCATCCCAAAGGGCACCTGTACCTCTCCCAAAGGTATCCTAGGACTATATCGAAAGGAGTACCTTAGCTGTCCAAATAAGTACTCAGGCTATCAAAGCAAATCCACATGCTTAGGTTTCAGACACCTACTTCACCAAAATCAAATATATGGGCAGCTGCCTGCATGAACCACAGGCGTGCAATTAGTAACTCACGCTCATACGCCCCTGCAACAAAAAGCAGGGGCTGGGTTCTGGAGAAAGGGGGATTCCTAGAATTGGGCCTCTGCTGGCATTTTTATACAGATGAGGGGCCTCTCTGAGGCTGTGCAAAAATGAAAGGCCGAGAAACTTAGTTGATCGGCAAAAAATGCCAAATGAAAATGTTTTCAGAAAACATTTTCAGTGATTTGATTGGTTCATACCACTAAAGTCTATTGTTCTCATCACATTTTTCCTCATTAGATGTTTACATATAGGTTTCACATTTAAATGTTAACACAAGTAGTGGTGCATAGAATTTTACAGAATGTCTGTCACTGAAACAGGCTATCCAGCCCAACATGTCCATGCCAGTGTTTCTGTTCCACATTGGCCTCCTCCAATCTCTCCCCTCTCAGCATAATCTGCAGGAAGTATTGTCTTTTGAAGAAAATGTGCACCGTACACAAGATTTATTTTAGTGCTATATAGATAAATGTCGTGTCAGGAAGTTGAGAAGAGGAACTCAATGTGAATGTGAGGACTTCCCTATAAGAAAAACAGTGGCCAAAAGTAAAAGAGACAAATGACAAGACAATAAACATTTGAATCGGCACACTGCTCCAGAGGTTTTCTAAAGTCTGAAGCAAGCAATCCCGACTAACCAGGAGCATCATAACTAGAATGGGGAGGTGGTGGTGGTGTAGTGATAATATCAGCGAACTAGTAACCTAAAGGGCTTTGGGACCATGGGAACTTAAATTCTATGAATAAATCTGGAATTGAAAGCTAGTCTCAGTAAAGGCCATTTACTTTAGGGAAGTCCCTAAAAAAGGAAGGAAATCTGCCATCCTTACTTGGTCTGGTCTACATGTGACTCCAGACAACCAACCACTCAGTTCAAATGCAATTGGGGTTTGTCAACAAATGCTCGTTTTTCCAGTGACACCCATATCTTATGAAGAATAAAGAAAATCAACAAATGTGACATATGAATCACCAGGTGAACACTGTCCAACCTTATCGATTGGCACTTGCCCTAAAATGTAACAAAGTTGTGCATGCAAAAGCTCAGCTAATTACAAATTGTTGAATTCCAGGGTTCCCAGGGACTTTGCAGCAGGCCAGGCTGATCTATATCATTTGCAAAACGTTACAAAGCTTCTCCAGAATCCAGCCTCTGATTGGACAAGCTGGAAACAGCATGGATCTCAAGGAGTGGCATGGGGAGCCAGGCCTCAGCGAGATGTGAGAGAGTCCAATGTGACAATCCAACAACACTCTTCCCATGTGAACTAAAGGAGCAGCAACACTCCTCCTATTAAAAATGCCAAAAAGGTATGACCCAAGTACATTTTAAATAAGAGAACTTTGATTATAGTAAATATATACATGTCAGAAATAGAAGTCTCCTATAACTTAGTTAAAAACAAATTTAAAAAAAATAATCTTTATTGTCACAGTAGGCTTACATTAACACTGCAATGAAGTTACTGTGAAAAGCCCCTAGTCGCCACACTCCAGTGCATGTTTGGGTTCTCAGAATTCTCAGCTGGTATGGGAATTGAACTCTTGCTGCTGGCCTTCTTTTGCATCACAAACCAGTGTCTAGCCCACTGAGCTAAACAAGCAGTACGATGCTGGAATCTGAAACAAAAACAGAAAATACTGGACAATCTCAGCAGGTCTGGTAACCTCGGTGGAGAGAAAAGGGAGCGAACGTTTCATTCTGATGACTCGAAATGTTAGCTCCCTTTTCTCTCTACAGATGCTGTCAGACCCGCTGAGATTGCCCAGTATGTTCTGTTGTTGTCCCATGAATTAGTTTCTGATTAAAACATTTTTAATGAAAAATAAAATGGGTTTAAGGGGTATGGGGAACAGGTGGAGAGGTGGATGTGAGACCAGGAAGAGATCAGCCACGATCTTATTGAATGGCAGAGCAGGTTCAAAGGGCTGAATTGCCTACTTCTGATCCTATGTTCCTATGTATTTTATAGGTTTGTACTAATTGCATGAAACTAATCATTTTTTTTGTGGTTTAGCTCTTCAGATTAATAAGAATGTTTCTCAGGGGTTCCTTCAGTACTGTTGGGAGGTACAGCTGGGAAGGTTTACGAAACCCTGAATTAACTTACTTAAGATCCCCTTGTCCCTCTCGCAGATGTAATAAAGGCCACCCCACTACGTGGGATCAAATGACCTAATAAGAGGATTTTATATAAATATAATAGAGAACTTTGGATCCCATGTACAATGCTTGGATTCCAAATAAAATTCCAAACACTCTCACTAACATTATTGACCCTGAAATATGCCAGTGCTATCGTCCTATCTAATTCTAATCTATGCATAAAAGGGAAGTGGCAAAAGGTTGAAATAAACAGCCACGATAGTCAGACAAAAATAGACTGTAACCTGAAGAGTCGTTTTTCAGTTTGCTTGAGAGACGAAGGCAAATTCTCCCAACAGTTGGAACATCATGTCACTATAGCAACACATTATTTGGATCACAGCTTCCATTGTGTTTCTCAAAAGTGTTTCATTGAAAGAAATATCCCAGAAACAGGTTCTACACGTCCCTTATTCTCGGTTATTTAATATGTCCTATTTCTTTCTAAAGACAATAATGAGTTATCTGTGAAAGGAAGCAACTACCCTCTCAAACAGGGGGCTGGCATCTGATTAAGACGAAAACTGTGACTGCATGTACAGCTACAAACTAAAGAGCTGTCACAAGGAATATTCAGCAATTCCACCAGCATCTGCCAATAGAAAAGATGGGTTGAATTCTCCGTGGTAGATGTTTGGCGATGCCAAGCACGGGCCTATCATAAGCCAATTGACCGATGCCAAGTTCCAACATTTCCCTCAGACTGTCATTTTCCAATGATTCCTCAACACTGGAATGTGGAAAACATGACAATTCTTTTTTTGGCATCGACTCCCAGCATGCTCATGCAGCTCCACTGAAAGCAACACGCCATGCGACATGTTGTGCGGGCAGCTGGCGACCACCTGTAAGAAATCTGAGGTCTCACTCCGAAATATTCCTCCGAAGTTAATCGCATCAACCAGGACAGCCTGTGACTTTCAGGGCAACAGAGCCACAGGGAGCCCGGCACAAAGAAAACACGACTACAGATTTATGTTTCGTTAAGAGAGCAGAAGGTGGTGAGGGAGACTTCTCAAATCGAGCTGAAAGGCTTCTTTGGGGCAAATTTTAGAAGTGAAATAAGTGTTTACATTTTTTTTCTTGTGTTGCCACACGAAGAACATGATGGCGGAGTTTATAAACTAGTATCGTTTCAGCTGTAGCTGTGAAACCCATGCACACAATTACAGCCATCGACTGATTCTGTTTAATACCAGGATCTGCAACTTGCAGATCTTATGATGTGTGAACATTTAATTATCTAGCTGGTCACATGATCTCCAAGCTGCCACAGCCTATTCAAACTATATAGCCAAACGGTTTCCTGAGTAACTCTGATGCAAACAAATGTTGTGAAAAATAAGGCTACTTTAAAAAATATCAGCTATCAGAGAGCCTTATCTTTTTTTGCCAGATGTTAAACATCTGCTGACAATATTTCAGCCAGAGGCAACGTAGCAGTCTGGACACCCCAGGTTCAAGAAAAGGCCACAATTCTAATGACAGCCTGCTATTGCAGGCTGGACAGAGGCCACTGGAAAGAGAGAAAAGGCGAGAGATCTGTCCGTTCTACCAAACGCAACAAATATTGCTGAGTATCAATTGAAAGATCCAGTGTGAGGGGGAAAATTCATCTAACTTCTTTAAAAGCCAAATGTTGCAACTGAGGGGAAGGATGGAGGGGTTCTACAATTCATTATGCACTTTTGAGAATTGGATCACATCGAACATTAAGGGGATTGGGGGCTGGGAGGGTTGGGGGGGGGGGGGGGATAGGGACTGTATGTGTTAATGGTGACTATGGGTGATTCCTGATTCTTCTTTGTCATTTGTTTATGTTAACATGCGGGCTAATGTTTGGGGTTTGGTGGGAGGATGAGATTGTTGTTATTGATAAGGGGATTGACATTACATGCGTTACTCTTATTATTTATTGTTGGGTGTAAATTTGGGAGAAAATGGGGAAAAAGGAGGAGAATAAAATATTTTTTTAAAAAGCCAAATGTTGTAGCTCCCAGCATCGTTTCCTTGTTTCTTGCATGGTTAGCTTACTGCATCTTGGAAATTTCTTCTGTGCTCTCTCCAATACGTTCACATCCTTCTGATAATGCGGCACCAGGAATTGTACGCAATATTCCAGCTGAGGTCTAACGAGTAGCTTGTGTAAGTTTATCATAACCTCTTTGTTCTTGTCCTTTGTGCCCCTATTAATATATCCTAAAATACTAATTTATTAATTGCTTTCTCCACCTATCCTGCCATCATTAATGATCTATGCACATATACATCCCTCTGCTCCTGCATCACTTATTTTATTTTGTCTCTCTATGTTCTTGCTACCAAAATGTATCACCTCACTTCTCCACATTGAACTTCATCTGCCACATATCTGCCCACTCGACCAACTTGTCTATGTCCATTTGAAATTTTTCACTGTCCTCCTCACAGTTTACAACACTTCCATGTTTAGTGTCATCCGCAAACTTTGTAATTGTTCCCTGCACCCAGGAACCAGATCATTAATATGTCTCCAGAAAAGAAAGGGTCCCGGTATTTACCCTCTGGGGAACACCACTACAAACCTTCTTCCAAACTGAAAAATATCCGACTCTGATTCCTATGATTCAGTCAATTTTGTATCCAAGTTGCTGCTACTCCTTTTATTCCATGAATTGTAACTTTTTCCACAAGTCTGCTGTGTATCAAATGCTATCTGAAAGTCCAAGTACACCATGTCAACCCTCTTCTGTTACCTTTTCAAAAAGCCCCAGCAAGTTAGTTGAATACAATTTCCCCTTTAGAAATCCATTCTGGATCTTCCGAATCAACCTCCATTTTCCATTTGATCACTAATTCTATTCCAAATAGTCATTTCTAGAAGCCTACCCACTACGGATGTTAAAGTGACTGGCCTGTAATAGCCAGGGCTATCCTTACAACGCTTTTTGAACAAGGGCGCAACATTTACAATTGTTCTTTCCCACCAGGTTCTTGTATTACTTTTTTTCAAGTTCACACTTTCTCCTCAATCCCACACAAATGTCTTTGGAATTCCTCTTGGAAGGCAACGATTGCCAGCCAACCTGTGGTACCTTATCCAAGTGGTTAGATGCAAGCTTGGAGAGTGAATAGGTAAGACAGTCAGACGGTAAACATCACAAACCAAATAGAAACCTGTTCCAACCCAATATTGACACAAGCACAATCAGCTGGGGGCCATTGTACATTTGAGCCTGCACAGAAGACTATTTGCACTATAACAGGCATTAGAAATGTGGGAGGTTAATTAGACTAACAGAGAACTGGAAATTAAAATAAAATGACAGACTAGTCACAAGACTAGCAGATGTCTAGAGGAATAATGAGGTGCGACTTGAACAGGAACAAGATTAGCAGGAATCTAGAGACATTGAGGAGCATATGATCATATCGGAAACATTGTTTGCCAGAGATCAGTGGGGCTATTCAAAGGCATGGAATCTGAGAGGCAGAATCCACAGAGGGGAATATCAAAGGCAAAACATTATAACTGCTGAAATAAAAATGAAATGAAATGAAAATCGCTTCTTGTCACAAGTAGGCTTCAAATGAAGTTACTGTGAAAAGCCCGTAGTCTCCACATTCCGATTCCTGTTCGGGGAGGCTGGTACGGGAATTGAACTGTGCTGCTGGCCTGCCTTGGTTTGCTTTAAAAGCCAGGTATTTAGCCCCGTGCTAGTACCCTCATTGGGGAAGAGAGGCTAATTCACCATCCAACAGTCAGACAGGTGAGTTCCATCTATAATCCAAGCCATGGATGCTTGTTCCATCTAACATTTAGAGCCATGGCAGATTGCAAATATTCTCCTCCGAAAGACACAGCTTTGTGGCTTTGCTGAACTAGGAAGAGACAGTCTGGCGGACCTGTCAGCTAAGCGGCATTGTGTGGTAACCTTTAACTGGATTTGACATACTTAGAGTTACTAACATTGGATGTTGCTTGGGAAAAGAGGAAGCTCAGTTCACGGAACGTGACTGGGTATATTTTGGAAACAAGAAGTGGCACAGTGTATACTAGTCCTTTTTTTTAAAACTTGGTAAATATTCTTTATGAATTGTTGGCACAACGACTGGACTGGTTCCTCACTGGGTCGTACATGGTCCCTCGCATTATTCCAACCAAAAATGCACCACAAAGAACCAGTGTTTTAAGTTATCCTTTGCGGTTTTGAGACACTCTTGCAGGTAACATCAGTGGGGTTCTTAACACAGGATTGCAAACAAACAAAAGCACAACATATTACAGTAAATAACCCTCATCACTGTCTGAACGGAAGCCCCTAGGTTACTGTTGATAGTTATCATACTTTATCAACAGTGCAGCTGCAGTAACCACATCATTTCAAACATTCCTCCTGCTTCTTATCTGTTTTATACCTGCAGTATTTCTATCGCAGGGCGGGGGAATGGCATGTGCTTTAAAGAAGTGACAGTCTGATGGCTCATTAGCTGAGAATGCTCCAGGATAGGACTCTCCCTTCAGTACCTAGAAGCATTTAATTTTTGCAAAGTGTCACCATGTGGGGCACTGTAAAGTGCTTCCCTATAGCCACCATTCTTAGCAACTAAGGCACTTGAGTTACATCCCTAAGTAGTCATTTTAAATACTGTCCCTTTTTTTTACTGCTCACTCTTATCCAAGAAAGGCAATAGGGGGAACCCAGTGAATTATAGACAAGTTAACATCTGTTGTTGGGAAATTGCCAAATGCTTATGGTTAATGGCAGGATGGCTGAACACCTTGAAACTTTCAGCAGATCAGAAAGCCATCATGAATTTATAAAGAGTGGTCATGCCTGACTAAACTGAAGGATTTATGTTTAAGAAGAGGTGATTAAAGTAGTGGACTTGGAAATGTCCATGGTTGTTGCCTATGTGAATTTCCAGACAACATTTAAGAAAGTAGCGAAGAGTGCCTTATGAGCGAATGTTAAAGTTCATGAACTGAAAGCAAATTGTTAGGAGGAGGCAGAGTAGGGACAATGGGCCGGTATTCGAATCGGCAGGATGTGATTAGTGCGTTTCTACGAGGATTCATGCTGGGCCTCACTAATTCATTGCCAACTTAGATAATAGGAAAGCCACGTATCCAAATTTGTCAGTAAAACAAAGACAGGTGACATTGTAAGCAGCATAGATAGATAGCAAAACAAATCACAAAAAGATGTTGATAGATTACATGAATGGGAAAAACTATGAAAAATGACAGACTGTGTAGGTGATTGTTGGGAAGTATGTTTCCTGTGGTGTATATTTGCAGTAATCTGTTTCGATACATGTTTGCAATAAAATACATTGTAAAACGAACTGTGAGAAATGGATTAGTAAGGAGGGAACTATCAGGGCCTTGGTCCTGTTCAAGCCTTTTCAGGTCACTGGCTGTTTTTGAAGTGATGAAAAGTTAACAAAATAGGAGGTCCAAGGAGACCTGGGGATCCCGGTACACACCCATCCGGGGAGGCAGCAGCATAGTGGTATCGTCAGTGGATTAATAAACCAGAAACCCAGAGTAATGCTCTGGGGACCCAGGTTCAAATCCCGCCATAGCAGATGGTGAAATTTGAATTCAAATAAAAAATCTGGAATTAAAAGTCTAATGGTGACCATAAAAACCCATCTGGTTCACTAATGTCCTTTATGGAAGGAAATCTGCCGGCCTTACCTGGTGTGGACTGCATGTGTCTCCAGATCCACAGCAACGTGGTAGACTCTTAACTGCCCCCTCAAGGACAATTAGGGATGGGCAATAAATGCCTGCGACATCCGCATCCCATGAATCATATAATCATAGAATTTACAGTGCAGAAGGAGGCCATTCAGCCCATCGAGTCTGCACCGGCTCTTGGAAAGAGCACCCTACTTAAGACCACACCTCCATCCTATTCTCGTAACCCAGTAACCCCACCTAACCTTTTTTTGGACACTAAGGGCAATTTATCATGGCCAATCCACCTAACCTGCACATCTATGGCCTGTGGGAGGAAGCCAAGCATCCCGGAGAAAATCCACGCAGGCACGGGGAGTACATGCAGGCCCAAGCCAGGAATCAAACCTGGGACCTTAGAGCTGTGAAGCAACTGTGCTAACCACTATACTACTGTGCTGAAGAATTTTTTAAAAACATTAAATTGCCATCAACAGGACCAGGAAATATTCAAAGAGTTGAATGAAATACTGCTTTTATATCTAGAGGAATAGTTGGAAGTCATGCGTCAGGTACACAATGCCCTGTTTAGACAACACCTGGAACACTCTGAGCAATCCCTGGCACCACATTATAGACAAAATATATTGGCTTTGGAGGGAATACAGGGTAAATTTAATAGAATGATACCTGAACTTGAAATTAAGTTATGAAGACAGATTACATAAACTATATTGCATTGCCTGGAATGTCGATAGTTAAGGGATGATTTGATTGAAGTTTAAGATGTGAATGGGAGCAGATGCGGTAGCTTGGGATATAAACTCTATCTGCTGGCTGAGGGGAGGCATTGTCTCAATCAGAGGCAGACTTTGCAGGAGTGAAACATTTCTTCATGTAAAGGATGGCAGTGGAAGTTTGGAGCTCTTTTCCACAAACGACAAGTGATGACAGGTTAATTGTTAATTACAATACTAAGACTGATAGATTTTTAGTTCACCCAGGGATATGGGGAAAGGGGGAATCAGTTCAAAGTTCAGTAATGATCTTGCTGAATAGCGGAGCAGGTTTGAGGGGTTAAATAGTCTTCTATGGCTCTGTTCATAACTCTTGTAGCACAAGCTCAGACTCCTCTCCTCTGCCAGCACAGTCACCTTTGCTGACCTATAGGGATTCATCCCTCCATCCATCCTTCATTCTCTTCTCTTTAACATTATCGACACCATGAATAGGAATGGACCACTATCCACATGTATACTGATTGCATCTAACGCTACCTTTCCACTTCCTCCAATGATCCAAAAGATGTTGCCAATATTAGATGTATTGGATGCTGTGGTATGAAGAGGCAAGAGTTCAGCTCTTTTTTATCAACACACCTTTAATGGTTCAAACTCACTCTGCTCAGAACTCTACAGATCACCAGCTCCAGAGGTCACCTAAAGCCCCTTTACATATCAGTGTCAATCATTGAACACTTAACATAAATGAGACAATCATTGAACACTTAACATGAATGAGACAACTAATTGCAATGCCTCTTAACCCATTACTTAACAGTCTCCCCTTCCTTGGAGAAAAAAAACAATTAGGTGAAAACAAAATTTCAAGAAACTAAAATTTCAAGAAACATAGAACATAGAACAGTACAGCACAGAACAGGCCCTTCGGCCCTCAATGTTGTGCCGAGCCATGATCACCCTACTCAAACCCACGTATCCACCCTATACCCGTAACCCAACAACCCCCCCCTTAACCTTACTTTTATTAGGACACTACGGGCAATTTAGCATGGCCAATCCACCTAACCCGCACATCTTTGGACTGTGGGAGGAAACCGGAGCACCCGGAGGAAACCCACGCACACAGGGGGAGGACGTGCAGACTCCACACAGACAGTGACCCAGCCGGGAATCGAACCTGGGACCCTGGAGCTGTGAAGCATTTATGCTAACCACCATGCTACCCTGCTGCCCCCTAAAACACACAACTGATTCCCCTTTTTTTTTAGTAGGAAAAAAAACATTCACAGAAACAGGCGCCCTTCATTCACAATATCTAAATGTTTCTGTGAACTAGCCCCTCTTTTCGTAAAACAGTCTGATTGTTGATAGCTACTGTCAACCCATTTAATTTTTGTTATTTCCCCTCTGTCCAACATCTGCTTCAAACTTGAGATGTCTATCCGTAACCTCTTTTCATTGACACTTTTTGTAGAGTGCACATTTTCCCACAGGGATTTGTCAATGTGACAGTCAATAGGTATATTACCCAAATCCACTAATCCCAAAATTTCTGTCAATATCTGACTTATATAAAAGGCCATATCCACCGCTTCCACTAAGCTTAACGTCTCAGCAGCTAAAGTGCTTTTGACCACTCTCCTTATTTTCTTTGTTTCCCACACAAGAGGGCAACAATTACCATTGTTCCCCGAAAGGAAAATTATAAAACCTCCTGCGCTTGAAACTCCATCACATAAATTTGCATAGGACACACACTATAAACTATGAGTTTCAAATGCCTACGGTCACCTAAAACTGGGAACCTCAAAACACACTCCTGCATTTTTAGTTTGGCCAACACTTTATTCGCTCTTATTATGTCTTCCACTTTGGGATCATTCATTTTTGTACTCAACTCTAAGACATCAAAACTCACGTCCGGTCTAGTCTGTCTACCTAACCAGTTCAGTTGCCCAATTAAACTTCGCAGTTGTTCTTTTTCTATCTTCGAAACCATTGCGTCTTTTTGTGAAACCCGGCCATGACTAATTGCTATTGCGCTGATGCTTTCCAAATAAGATTGCTGACGTAAAGTTGCCCCTAACTTAGTCTGTCCGATTTCCAGTCCAATATATTTAAATGCACCGGAAGCCTGACTTCCAACCCTGAATTCTTTCCTCAAACCAGAGATTACAATAGCTTCAAAATCACTAGTCCCACCCCACAAAAAATCATCGACATGCATCATGAAGATGCCAGCAAGATTTCCTTTATAGTGCCAGTAAAACATTGCAGGATCTGCTTTCAACTGGCAACAGCCTAACTTTAACAAGACTGACCTCACCGAAAAGTATCGCACTCTAGATGCATCATTTAATCCATATACACATTTGTTCAACTTCCACAGTACCCCTTCTGTGTTAGCTGCTTCTTTAGGAGGACGGAGAAAAATTTCTCTCTGGAGCTGATGCCCCTGCAAAAAGGCAGCTTTTATATCTATAGATTTGCATTCCCATGCCTTTGTGGCTAATAGAGCCAAGAAGATCTTTAAAATAACCGTTCCTGCTGTAGGTGAATCTACCCTTAAGTCCTGATCGTCTAAGTTTTCTTCAAATCCCCTTGCCACAAGCCTGGCCTTTGCCTTATAAGTTCCATCTGGAAGAACCTTTTCTGTACAAATCCCTCTGTGGGATAGAGCTTTTTGTCCTCTATCCAGTACTTCTGTGTATACCCCAAATTCACTCCAACTATACAATTCTTGCTGTTTAGCATCTTTGATAACTTTTTCATCTAATTTATTTGAAGCTACCAAAATCTCACGTGCATGTGGGCTTCTACTTTTCTATTAGTATTTGTAGTCTTACTCCTGTTCCGAGATTTTGATAAACTACGTCCCCTCTCCTGCCTGGTATCTCGTTATGTACTGCTACTGCTTGATCTTTCTCTTCTGTAGCGGGATGTCCTTTCAATAGTTCTCGACCTTTTCCTGCGAACCTGTTCACTATCTGATGTACTATCTGAACTGGCACTACGTTTCTGTGCCCTCCATTTTTGAACTTCGTTTTCCCAATCCATTGTCTTAACTTCCTCCCCTGAATGCTGTACATTCAACCAATGTTTATACCTTCCGGTGGCCTTCCCTGCTCTACTAATAACAGTTGCATCCTTCCATTGACTAGACCCTTCAGGCAAGTATGTCACTTTTGTACCAACCTTTGGCAGTTGCCCTTTCGGAAAAATGGCCTGATCTAATTTATCAGAAGTGTCGTGTTCCTCTACAGAAACCCTGTCTATATCAGTTAACTGGTCCTCATAGTTCTGTAACACATGCGTACCAGATGACTCTGGTTCCTCGTCATGTCCGTCTGCTCTGTCTAAATTTGAAAATTTGTAATCGGTACCCATTATCCTTGATGAATGTACCCTAACAGTTTGATTACCATGTTGCTAAATAAATGTTTTTCCATCTATGCCTATGATCTTCCCTGGGCCTTTCCATTCATTAGAATTGTCTCTCTTATAGTATACCATGTCTCCTTGCTGAAAAACGGTATCTGATGGCCGTACATTATGTCTTAAAAGCTCTGCGAATTCTTTCAGAGACTTCTGCTTCCAAAAAAGCTTTTCTACTGCTATGTAACTCGTTTAAATGTTCAGCAAAACCTGAGCTAATTGTAGTCCCTTCCCAAGCTGTTGGCTGGTCATCCAAAATAGAGGGAATTTTAGGATTTCTACCAAACACTAATTTGTAAGGACTATAGCCCCCAACCATCTGCAATGAATTCTTTGCATGTACTGCCCATGCTAAAGCTGAATTTAGCGTGCAGTTTGGTCGATCTCCCAAAATTTTCCGAAGCATGTCATCGATAACAGCATGGTTTCTTTCGCAGACACTATTACTGAATGGACTTTCTGCAGTCGTGTTCATAACTCTGATATTCATGTTTTCACACATATCCCTAAACTCATCATTAGCAAATTCTCCCCTATTTTCCGTAAAGAATTTTGCTGGTGGACCCATTCCTGTCCCAATCCATTTTTCCACAATTTGATCCAGAATTACTCTCTTTTCTTTACTTTGTACAATCGTTGACTGACTAAATCTGGTTGCTAAATCTCCAAAATGCAAAATAAATATATTATTTGCTTTATCCCAGATCTTAAGGTCCATGCCACAATGTCATTAAAATCCCTTGCCAAAGGTAGGGTTACTATCGGTCGCGCTGGTGTCCTTCTGTACTTCCTACAAACTTCACAGCGATCACTAACCTATTCTATCAGTTTAGTATAGTCGTCATCCCTTACCCCTGCATCCTTTAATAAATTTTTCAGCCTCCGAGGAGACGGATGTGCAAATTGCCTATGCAGTTTTACTACAACAAGCTTTTTATCAGCTAAAGTCCCATTATCACATCCTTAACCACTCTACTTGAAATATTATTTGTCAATAATGGAATACAATAGTGTCCCGACTGTGTAAATTGTAAGTCCACCGTCTTTCCAAAAACTGTTGCCTTATCCTGTTCCATATCCAACTTCATGTGTGCTTTCTTCATCGACGGTCTGCTCAGAAGCAAAGGTATCTCACTTGATACAACATCCGTGCTAATTAAATGGTTCACTCCGGCAATATTGCAAGGGATCACCACTCTTTTCAGTGACTTCAGAGTATTATCATCCCCAAACCTGAAACTTGTGGAACTTTTAAATTCCTTAACCTTGTTACAATTTTCAGCATCCAAGGAGTCCAGATAACATTTTAACCAGTCAATCCCACACACAGTATATGTGCAGCCACTATCCAATACAGCACAGTTAAAGGATTCTGCAACCAACACCCTCATTACCGGCATAAAACAGCTTGTTAATAGGACAATGCCTTCTTTCTGATCAATATCTTTTTCCTCTTCTGACTCTTCCGTGTCATGTGTCGCTTCAAATACTCTATCATAACGAGTTGGACAGTTGAAAGCATAATGGTATTGAGAGTCACATCGAAAACATCGATTTATCATGCCCCGTGCATTTCTGGGGTTCATCCTCCTATTGTAGGTTCTAACTGGGTTTCTGTCTTCATAATTTTCTTATCTCGGTCTTCTTTTATAGCGTTGAGGCCTGTTCGTAGCCATACAATTTCGCCATCCTGTTAGTAGTGTATTTTCCATATTCTGCCTTTTAGCAGGCTGACCTATTTGGGTCATCAGAGCCATTGGAATCGAATGTTTCCCCAGAAACTTTTTTGAAAGCTGCTGTCATCTGTTCGAATAAGGTATCGTTATCCGTAAACTGAACTGTCAAAACCAGGAGCCTATCCATGTTACTCACTCTAGCACAGTCAAGTAATTCAAAGGCCAACACAGACTGTGGAAATTCCAGCCTGTGTTTCTGCAGCCTTTTATATAGTCTGCCAAATTCCATTATATAGTCTTCCATAGATAAATCCTCCATTTTCCGGAACTTATCAAAATCCAACCATGCTTCATACGCACTTAACAAGTCATCTTTCTGATAAATCTTGTCCATATAATGTAATAAAGTCGCCAGTCCTTCTTCTGAGTCTAACTCTTCCAACTCCAGCTCAGAAAGCACTTTGTATCGGATTTTACTGCCATATGGTAAAGAAAGAGCCAATGCCATACCTTGTTTTCTCTTTCCTAAAGCGTCACCTTAGTCCACATAACTACTGCACTTCTCCATTGGTCGTATGATTCCCTTTCAGAAAATAAGGGAGGATAATCATAACCAGCCATCTTCGTCCTGGGTTCAGCCATGTTTCCCTTTTTTTTCACTTCTTGGTTTGATCTGGAAAAATGGTATCTTTCAACCCTTCACATTTACACAGCAACCATCCTCTGCTACCATTGTTAGATGTATTGGATGCTGTGGTGTGAAGAGGCAAGAGTTCAGCTCCTTTTTCACCAACACACCTTTAATGGTTCAAACTCACTCTGCTCAGAACTCTACAGATCACCAGCTCCGGAGGCCACCTGAAGCCCCTTTACATATCAGTGTCAATCATTGAACACTTAACATAAATGAGACAACTAATTGCAATGTCTCTTAACCCATTACTTAACAGCCAAGGCCTGACCTACATCAAGATTTGGAAGCTAAATTTTCTATTGACAGAACCTAGGTCATTTTCTCCAACCTCAGAAATTTTGCCCACCCTCTTTATTTCTGTCCCCTCACTCGTACGGTCTCGGCCTATGCAGGTTCTCCAATAATCATCTTGAAGTTCAACTTGTCCAATACACTACTAACTGGCTTCCATGTTTCTGTTCTCCTTAAATTGGACCTTATTCAAAATGTCAAGAGTCCATATCGCCTCCCTCAAATGGTCTTGTCAGCCCTGCTCTCTCCAACCTTCATCAGCATTCCATGCTCTAGCCCTCAAATTCAAATTGCTCTGAAATTTCACCTTGCATCCTACTATTTAAGTGGCTTAATTCTTTCAAACACATTCTCCACTCTTCAACACCAGACAACTCTTTGTCCCTCACTCTGCCCACTCCATCCTCAGTCAATCCTTGTTCAGCGATTACACGGCCTAATATCTTCTGTCCACCTGCCTTCCTTCTTCCAAAACCTCCTCAGTTCTGTTCAGCAAAGTCCTCAGCCTCAAGCTGAATTACGCTTTTCATCTTTTCCCGATGTGTGCTCGCATAAAGAGTGCCAGAAAATGCAAGTGATGGTGCAGCCAATGCCAAATCTCAGGCCTCGTTAGGTGCTCAAAAATAAAGCCTGTTTGCCACATGACCACCCAGGACACTGTTTTCTCCTTAGTCGTTGCTTACTTCAACCCACACTTGTGGCTGATGTTGAGCACAAAAGCAGAATTATTTTTTCCCAGCTGCTCAATATTGGACTTCCAGCATATTTACATAATGTGGATTCACAGGAACCATGGTTCTGTCCTTTGTCCCTCGTCCATTCACCACATCGATACCAGAGCCTCAATCCTTCACCTCGATGCTCCAAAGTCCCATCACCTAATTTTGGCAATCACCTTTGCTGCGACATTCAATCCATTTCATTCATTCAACCTCATATGACGTGTGTATTTGTCATTTTTCCAGTTATACAACGAACCAGATTAACGGCTGCAATATCCTTCCATTCTCTAAAGCTTAGCAGCCATCCACCTGCACATTCCTCATTTCTTATTATTTATTAACTAGATTGTGAGAATTCGCTTAGTTAAACATTTATGATCATCTATTGATAACCATTCCATTCCCGTTCACATCACTCGTCTCTGAGAAATGCAGCTGTTTCGCTTCATGGCAATAAAATGATAAAATCATGAGAATTCCCTGAAAGTACATGCTCCACTGCGTTAGTGTTTGATCTGAAGATGGAGCAAGAATAAAGTTAACATACAAAATGGATTCAGTAAATGGCTACCATTCATGGGCTGGATCCAATAAAACTGCAGTTGCTAATCTTTTGAGCCACATCTGAGAGGATAAAAATAATGGAAAAGTAATTGTACAGGTAGAAGAAAACAGGAAGCCTTACCATGCAAATCAAAGCTTCATGTTTCAGAATCGGGTATCGGGCAGTCCATTGTGTTGACACACTGTATTTCCATGTCTGATTCCAGGTATGAAACTCATTTAGAACAAAGGGATGAAAGTTAGGTAAACAGACACTGAAACAGGCCTTTCAACTCGAGCACTGCATATCAGCATTTACCCCTGCATCCGGTAGCAGCACGGTAGCATTGTAGATAGCACAATTGCTTCACAGCTCCAGGGTCCCAGGTTCGATTCCGGCTTGGGTCCCTGTCTGTGTGGAGTCTGCACGTCCTCCCCGTGTGTGCGGGGGTTTCCTCCGGTTGCTCCGGTTTCCTCCCACAGTCCAAAGATGTGCAGGTTAGGTGGATTGGCCATGATAAATTGATCAGTGTCCAAAATTGCCCTTAGTGTTGGCTGGGGTTACTGGGTTATGGGGATAGGATGGAGGTGTTGACCTTGGTTAGGGTGCTCTTTCCAAGAGCCGGTGCAGACTCGATGGGCCGAATGGCCTCCTTCTGCACTGTAAATTCTATGATCTATGATCCTCGAAACTGGTCAGACCTGGAATCAGATGTGGAAAAGCAGTCTGCTAACACATTGGATTGCAGGAAGACCTACTGGGTTAAGTGCCAGTCAGGCACCAAGTAGCCAGGCATGGGTCTTCTTCAGGATCAAGGACCCTTGAGGTTGGAATTCCACTCCCTCCCCTACCCCGGTTAGAGGCCAGCAGCTTTTCACAGTAACTTCATTGAAGCCTACTCGTGACAATAAGCGATTTTCATTTCATTTCATTTCATTTCATTGGTGTCAGGAGTGCTGGTAGTTGCCAACAATACATCTACCAGAGTCCCAGCATCAACAAGGATCGGGTTCACAGGTGGGTTGGGGGGGGGGGGGGGGGGGGGGGGGGGGGGGGGGGTTTGGAAGAAAGGGCAGGGGGTGGTCATTATTGGGCCCTACCCTTCCCAATGCTGGGTCCCTCAATCAGGCGCAGAATGCGTTTTAAAGATGAACCTCCTCCCTTTGCAAACTTCACAGTTTTTCCTTTTTGGACTTCCTTTGCGGCGATTACCCTGCCTGACACGGGTTGAATATCAGCAACAGTGAGGGGGAAGCCTGTTGGGAACCGAGGCACGATGGTGACAGGGGCTCAAGCCAAAACCCTCCATCCCGATTAATGCACCCCCCCCCCCCTGCCTTGGGAGATGGCATTAAACTCTGACCCATGAAAGTGAATTCCACACCATCTCTCTCTTGGTAAAGAAGATGGCCCCAGGTTCTCAATCACACTTGCTAACTCTGTTCTAACTCTTCTCGCTGTTGGCTGGAAGCGCCTGATGTGAACTCTGTGCAATTCCAATTCAAATGCTGACAAGTGAACTCAGCTCAATAAAGACTGAACAGATACGGTCAAACCAGGAGTACATCTGATTTAGTTACTTGTACTTTGTATCTAACTGTGCTGTGCCTGGCCTGATGACTGCCCTCTCCTTCAGATATCCGGAATTGAAATGAAAAAACTGTAACATCGAAATAATGCACCACATTCTCTCATACAATATCAAGGTAAATAACTAATGGCGGCACGGTAGCACAGTGGGTAGCACTGTTGCTTCACAGGTCCAGGGTCCCAGGTTCAATTCCCGGCTTGGATCACTGTCTGTGCGGAGTCTGCACGTTATCCCTGTGTCTGCGTGGGTTTCCTCCGGGTGATCCGGTTTCCTCCCACAAGTCCCGAAAGACGTGTTGTTGGGTGAATTGAACATTCTGAATTCTCCCTCTGTGAACCCGAACAGGCGCCGGAGTGTGGTGACTAAGGGCTTTTCACAGTAACTTCATTGCAGTGTTAATATAAGCCTACTTGTGACCCTAATAAAGATTGTTATTATTATTATATTTTTCCTCCAGCACACAGTTGGGGAATCAAACTTCAGTCACCAGATCATTTTAGTGGGCGGTCTCATGATCAGTCCATTTTGCACCACATTTTATTCCTTCAATCCTTCAAATTTAATATTGCAGTGTACCATCAGCCTCTCGGCCAGCATGTGGCAAGCAGAGAACTTTTACCATTGCTCTGCCAATGTTCACTTCTATCCAGAGGTCCAAAGCAGCCAGGATTTGTAATGCAGGGTAGTAGGCCCCGCCTCACCACATCACAGTCTACCAATACTCCAGGCCAAAACACCGCACAGGTTAAATCAAACATAAATCAAATATGGCAGAGCAGCCCATACATCTATTTTACAAATCAGGATTTAGCACAGAAATCTTCCAGGAAAGAAGGAAGGAAAAGAAGTTTGGTTTTCATTATTCCAACAAAGTCAAATTTGAAGACAGTTTTAAGAAATACAAAGCACAAAAGGGACCGATGTTCAGCTTCTGATGTTGTTTTATTGTCAGACCACAAGTCAAAAGGAGGCAGGTGGGCGCTCAGGGACAGTTATTAAAATAGAATGAATGAGCACATCTTGATGCAGACAAGCAGCGCTGACGAAGATGAAAATGTATTCACTGCATCTTTCATTTCACTACCCCATGCGACGATTCAAGACGTTGAAGAAACCTCAGTCGGGGGTGGTATGGTGGCGCAGTGGTTAGCACTGCTGCCTCACTGTGCCGAGGTCCCAGGTTCAATCCCGTCTCTGGGTCACTGTCCGTGTGAAGTTTTCACATTCTCCCCGTGTTTGCATGGGTTCCCCCCCTCCCCCCCCCCCACCCAAAAAATGTGCAGGGTAGGTGGATTGGCCACACTAAATTGCCCCTTAATTGGAAATAATGAATTTATTTCTAAATTTATTTTTAAAAAACAAGAAACCACAGCCAGAGTGAGGGACCAGAGACTAGAATGGGCTTATCATTCACCACAGTACAATTAGAGAAGATAAAGTATGAGTTAAGGGAGTCTTCAGGGAGGTTTGAGGAAAGGTGGGGGGTTTTAGTGACCGTGTTAGAGGGACTGTTCGTCGCCAATACATTTGTTTTAAAAATTCATCACAGTGCAAAGCTCAACAAGGATAGAATGCAAAGCTGAGGGTGGCACGGTGGCGTAGTGGTTAGCACTGCTGCCTCACAGTGCCGAGGACCCGGGTTTGATCCCGGCCCCGAGTCACTGTCCGTGTGTGGACTTTGCACATTCTCTCCGTGGGTCTCACCCCCACAACTCCCCCCAAAAAAGATATGCAAGGTAGGTGAATTGGCCACGCTTAATTGCCCCTAAACTGGGGGGGAAAAGAATTGGCCCCTCTAAATTTATTTTTTTTAAATGCAAAGCTGGCTGGCAACTCCCTATTTCAAGTAAGTGCTTCAGGAAGTTGGCTGGGTTTCAAAATCAGTATGAATAAGTACACACTCACGAGTGCCAATTATAGGAGCTAACCATGATGCCAAGAATAATTAGATGACAAGAGGTTGACAAGAAAAAAAAGATTATGAACACCTTCGCAGAGTAAAGTAATGAGCAGTTTTGTAATATGCCTGTGAGGTGTACAGTTCATGCAAAGGAAAGGAGGATGCGTTTGTTTATTGGACTAAGAAATCAATAATCACGTAGGGTAAGATCCCCATCAACCCCTGGCTTGTGACCAAAATGGAGAAGGCTCATTTGGAGGAAGCGCACAAACCTCCAAAAAACCCGTCTACCCAAATCTTCAAGCGCCGCCTACCCCATGTGTGGCAGAGTCTGCAGATTGCACAATGGACTCATCCGCCATTTCAGAATCAGAGTGGATCCTCCTCGAATCATCCTCGATCCTGAGGGACTGCCCAAGAGAAGATAACGTGGTAATCACGTCATTCTCAAATACGCCTGAAGCACAATAGTGCAAAAATAATTGCTTCCATCCTAGGCATATTACAGTACATTACTGTGCTGGCTGTGCAATCTCCACCACATCTATACAAGCAGCCCCTGAACTGGACATCATCTCCAGCATATGGTTCAGCTCAGCTCCCAATGCTTTCAGATTACTTCCCACGCTATTTTTGTACATGGTCAGTCAAGGGCCGCCCTCATTAGAGTCACATGAAGGTGACTGTTATTTGAGGATATTGATGGCGAAGTCAACATCATCACACTATACTGCATTTGCTCAAGTCACGAACACACTATGGTCAACAGTAAAGTAAAAATTAAAGTCACCATAGTCCCAGATGACCATAG
Organism: Scyliorhinus canicula; assembly: GCF_902713615.1. Lineage (NCBI taxonomy): Eukaryota > Metazoa > Chordata > Chondrichthyes > Carcharhiniformes > Scyliorhinidae > Scyliorhinus > Scyliorhinus canicula. The sequence continues at coordinate 21,788,335 of NC_052156.1, read as the reverse complement.
GCTGCTTTCCCTTTGAGGGGGAGAGCTGACTGGTGGTGATTCAACCTAAACAACAAAGAACAAAGAAAAGTACAGCACAGGAACAGGCCCTTCGGCCCTCCAAGCCCGTGCCGACCATGCTGCCTCACTAAACTACAATCTTCTACACTTCCTGGGTCCGTATCCCTCTATTCCCATCCTATTCATGTATTTGTCAAGATGCCCCTTAAATGTCACTATCGTCCCTGCTCCCACCACCTCCTCCGGCAGCAAGTTCCAGGCACCCACTACCCTCTGTGTAAAAAACTTGCCTCGTACATCTACTCTAAACCTTGCCCCTCGCACCTTAAACCTATGCCCCCTAGTAATTGGCCCCTCTACCCAGGGGCAAAGGCTCTGACTATCCACTCTGTCTATGCCCCTATGCCTGCGGGTCACCACACCTCAGGCGAGGGGCAAGGTTGAGAAGGCGGGACCTTCATGAATAACCTCGGACGGTAGGGAATCGACCCCACGTTGCTGGCCTTGTTCTGCATCACAAACCAGACTTCCAGCCAACTGAGTAAACTGCCCCGGAAGTGTAGAAGATTTTAGTTTAGACGGTTGGCACAGGCTTGGAGGGCCGAAGGGCCTGTTCCTGTGCTGTACTTTTCTTTTTTTTTGTTCTTTATTAGCCCCCCTATGGTCACCAACTGACTGGGTCAATGTACGTTTTTTATCAGGGCTTCTCTGGACATTTTCTCGAGGGCTACTTGGTTTTCAGAGGCTCCTTATCATTCGCACTAACTCCTTTGTTAGGTAATGCAGCCATGTCGTAACATTATCTTCTGTATTTGTGTTGACATATGGGGTATTGGAACTCAGACAGAAGCAGAATTAGGAAAAAATCATCAGTATCCTCAACAAACAGCACCCCACCAGCAAACATAAAGTCACGTCACACAAAGTATGAATTTTCTAGACACCACAGTATTTAAATTGGCACAAGAGAACCACAAGCATAAGCCAGCAACATTTTTTTTCCCAAAAATAACTGACATACACTTCTAAAATCCAGCACCCTATCCATGCCTTCCGTGAACTGGTCGGTCACAGCTAATGAGTTTTCATTGCATATGCGCAAAACTAGCAGATTACAACCAGATTCCGACTCACAACTCTTTTACTGCACCTCAATTTAACAAGTGATCTCGAATTGGTATTGGTCTAGCACAATTACAGTTTGCAGAGGGCATTCCAAACTTCTACCACCCTTTGTGTGTCGCAGCGTTTCCTAATTTCTCTCCCGAATGATCCAATTCTAATTTTTAGACTATGCCCTCTAGTCCAAGACTGCTCTAAATTAATGGATCATTTATCTCATTACATTTCCTTCATTACAAGAGTGACTACACTTCCAATGTATCTCACTGACTGTAAAGCACTTTGGTCATCAAAAGCCCAATATGAATGCAAGCCATTCATTAGCGTTTGGGATGTTCGTCTATGAAAAATGGGTTGCACATTTGTCTCAAACACAGTAACACAGTCACTGCATCTCAAGTAATTTACAGTATGTGAAAGACTTATGAGATGTGATAAATGCAAATCTTTATGAAGTAAAACTGGTATTAAATTATCCAGTTAACACAGTGTCTATTACAATCATATCCATTACATTTTTTCTTCCCATACTGCAGATCCTGAACTGGAGACTCCGCACATTCACTTGCAAGAAATTCATTACCTCAGTGACATCAAGCTTTCCTGGCTCCCAGTTAGCTGAGTGTTCATTTGTTGCCAGGTTTAAAACTGTTCTTTTGAGGTTAACGTGGAAAAGTTGGTGGTGATTCCCCGGTTTCTCATTAACCTACAATTACTCGCTTTTTCCAGATACTTGTATTAATGTCTGCCTTGTCAAACAAAACGGGAAGACTGGAAGCTATTGTAACTGGAGGCAAAATCTAGAGATCCTTATCATTATTCTGCTTAGCTGATTGTGACCTTTGACCAGGTGACAGTAAACCTAATCACAACTTTGCCTTTTGGGTGTTATTCATGATCTGTGCAGACAAAAATGGGATTTTCCTGCCTTGTGGAAAAATCCACCAAGGCACGACTGGAAAAATAGCACTGAATCAAGTGAAGCAAAACAAACACTTCCATTATCCTCCTTCCCACCTGCTTTAAGTTAGTCTCTCTTACTAGACTCCCTTGCACCCGCTCCCCCTCACAGCCCCCCCAACCCCACCACTCTGGTGTTCAGGTTGACGCGCCAGCACTCATTTTCCTGCTGTTCCTCCAATCACAGGCTGGTTTAGCACAGTGGGCTAAAGTGGCTTGTAATGCAGAACAAGGCCAGCAGTGCGGGTTTAATTCTCGTACCAGCCTCCCCGAACATTCTGAATTCTCCCTCTGTGTACCTGAACAGGCGCTGGAATGTGGTGACTCGGGGACTTTCACAGTAACTTAATTGCAGTGTTAATGTAAGCCTACTTGTGGCAATAATGATTATTCAAAAAAATTAAATTAAAAATCTACCAGTGGCCTGTGTGGTAACCACACAAATTTATCGATAGCTCTGGGCACAGTGAACAATTGATGGAGCACAGAATTCATAAATCCCACATATGATGGAGCATCAATCGCGTCAGAAACCACATTTAAAAAGATGGTTAATCAAAGAGTGCCACTGGCAAATAGCCATAGCTCAATACACAAGGCCAGTGAGGGTGACTGAGCTATTTACATCTAAACAGTAGGTAGGAGGTGAATTCAGTCACATGCAGGTGTAGGACTTTGTGCGAAAGGAGCTGGAAATGCCGGAGCCTTCATTGAATTACAATGTGATCTCCCATTTGTTATCTTTTGGTTATCTTTTTGATCTTGGTTGTGGTTGTGTTTGATGTTTATTTATAAATGCCTTAATAAAAATAATTTTTTTAAGAAGGAAATGCTGGAGCCACTATAGGGGAGGGAAGTGGGGGGGGGGGGGGGGGGGGGGGGGGGGGGGGGGATGTCATGGCCTTTGCCTCTCTGACTGCCGGCGACAAATTATGCTAGGGCAGAGGTCGGTGGCATCATCGAAGGTGTCGGCATGGCTGGATGACATGAGGGAATTCTTGCAATTGGAGAAAATTAACTTCATTCTTAGAGGGTCAGAGGAGGGGTTTCATGTGAGATGGAGGCTGTTTACGTCTGTGTTCAAAGATTTGTTTGTCTCCAGTGAGTAAGGAGGCGGGAGGGGGTTTAGAAAGGGGGAAAATGACTTTGTACTTCAGCTGTTTTTTGGATGGTTGTGTAATTTTTTGTTATGTTTGGAATAAAATATAATTTTAAAAATAAGATTCTGCACCAACCCTCTGAAAGAGCACCCTACCCAGGCCCACTGCCCCGCCCTATTCCTGTCACCCCACCTAATCTGCGCACCCTTGGACACGAAGGGGCAATTTAGCATGGCCAATCCACCTACCCTGCACATCTTTGGGTTGTGGGGGTGAAACCTCCGCAAACTAGGGGAGAATGTGCAAATTCCACACGGACAGTGATCCAGAGCCGGGATCGAACCTGGGATCACGGTGCCGTGAGACAGCAGTGCTACTCACTGCGCCACCGTGCTGCCCCTGAATGACTCTTCTAAACAGAATTAGCTGTACATCGCTTCTTAAACCCATTCAAACATGAATGCAGTATGGTTAAAGTCCCTCAGGTTGCTCACAGCACTTAGCCTGGAGTACTTTTGAATGTTGTTACTGCTGTCATATAGGAAATGTAATACCGGTTCAAGGAAAAGAAAATTGAGAAAAGACCCACAGTTGAACCTGCTCAGACCTACACATCTTAATTTATTCTGCACCTCCTTCAGGTATCAGGCTCTGAAGAAGGTGTTGGCAACCATGGACGTCCCTTGAATTGGCCCACGTTTATACTTGGCAAAATTCCGCAGGCAATAGCCGTCGTCTTCTGCAATTTGATGAGGCAACTCTCCCGCTCATACTGTCTGCCATCAGGCATGCTGCAAAGATTTACAGGCTGATAATCAACCTGTTTGGCCACATTATGAACTCACCTTCCGTGGCTATCACATCCTGAAGTGGGGTTTGAATCCGGATCTTCCAGCTCAGAGCTGGGGACACTACTCATTACACCACCATTCTAATGCTAAGTCGGGTTCTCATCTCACTAACATCTTGCACCACCACTTTGTTCACACGCAATCTCCAAAATTGATTTTAACAAATTTGCTGTTTGGCCTCACCAGATTATGAAGTCATTCCTGGGACTTTGTTGGAGACAAACTTGCTGTTGTGTTTCCCACATTACAATGGTGACTGCACATCAAAAATACTGAGTTGCGTATGAAGTACTTCGACATTCTGAAGCCAAGAAAGACAATGTAAAAATGCACCTTCTTTATTTCCCTTTTTTGGGGGATATTTTCTATTTTGTTGAATCTTTTGCCTCTACCAGTTTTTAAGGCCACGTCGGGAAATTTCCATATTAAATGGAATATATACTGCGAACATCACAAAGTGATAATAAATTACTTCAGCAAAGTGCTTTCAAAATCTCATTTGGCTCTAGGCCAGAAGAATCCACTGTAACTTCCACTTTGCTGAGTTGATTACCGCCAACTCCCTTCAGCAACTGGAAATTGCTGCAGTGGGATTTCATTTACGGTGACAACTAATCGGAGATGTCTTGTGAAAAGGAACTGGCCTGGTGGGAAGACAGGGCAAAAATGATTTGCGAGAGCAATCCCGGAATTAAAGCATGAGGACATAGAATGCAGAAGGAGGCCATCCGGCCCATCGAGTCTGCACCAGCCCACCCCCACCCCCGCAACCCAACCCCCTCCAACCCCTTTTTGATCACGAAGGGTAATTTATCATGGCCAATCCACCTAACCTGCACATCTTTGGACTGTGGGAGGAAACCGGAGGACCCGGAGGAAACCCACGCAGACACGGGGAGAACGATCCAGCAGGGGGCAGCAGAGCAGAGCTTCTGATTGGCTGTTCCGGGGAGATTTGCATACGTGCAGTGCGGTCAGCGTAAGTTGAAGGTGCCCCTGCATCAGTGACCCGAGGAGTTCGACGGAAGTCAAGCATCCAACAGGGGGAAGCAGAGCAGAGCTTCTGATTGGCTGTTCCGGGGAGATTTGCATACGTGCAGTGCGGTCAGCGTAAATTGAAGGTGCACCTGCATCAGAAATATGGGCAGCACGGTAGCATATTGGTTAGCATCAATGCTTCACAACTCCAGGGTCCCAGGTTCGGTTCCCGGCTGGGTCACTGTCTGTGCGGAGTCTGCACGTCCTCCCCGTGTGTGCGTGGGTTTCCTCTGGGTGCTCCGGTTTCCTCCCACAGTCCAAAGATGTGCGGGTTAGGTGGATTGGCCATGCTAAATTGCCCGTAGTGTCCTAAAAAGTAAGGTTAAGGGGGAGTTGTTGGGTTACGGGTATATGGTGGATATGTGAGTTTGAGTAGGGTGATCATTGCTCGGCACAACATTGAGGGCCGAAGGGCCTGTTCTGTGCTGTACTGTTCTAAATTCTAAATTCTAAACGTGCAGACCCGCACAGACAGTGACCCAGCGGGGAATCGAACCTGGGATGTTGGCGCTGTGAAGCCACAGTTCTATCCACTTGTGCTACCATGCTGCCCAAAAAGAGAAACGGCTGAACAGGCTGGGGCCCCTGCTTCAGAAACGTGAAGACTGAGAGGTGACCTGGTAGAGGCTTTTAAAATGAGAAAGGGCTTCGCCGGGATAGACACAGGGCAAGTGTTCATTGGTGGAAACCTCCACCAAGCCTGGGGGGGCCATAATGGAGTTGCCAACCTTCCAGGATTGGGCTGCAGTCTCCAGGAATTGAAGGTCAATCTCCAAGACAGCGCTGTGCACAACCCTGGAGAAAAATTCATCAGGACTTTAAAATAAAATTGTTCTTTTTGTCATTTCTCTTTACCATATATAAAAATAGCGGGGGGGATTAAGGCTGTTTGGCTGAAATCAAGTGAGTAATAAGCTATTTCACTTTCCAATTGGTGTAGAGCGTCACAAGGATAGATATGCTGGCCGACTAATAGCTGGAGCTCAGGGGAAAGTGATGTGATGAAATCTCCAGGAGGACATTTGAATCACAGTTGCCAACCCTAGGTCACGAACGTACGGTAGTTACTAATAAATCCAATAAGGATTGCAGGAACAAATGTCTCCACAAGAGTGTGAGGAGAATGTGGGCCACGCAACCCCATGGTGCGGCTGAGGCAAACGGTACAGAGGGGAAGCGAGATACGCACAAGGAAGGCAGTCACAGAAGAAATTAAAGCAGAAAATCATAGAAATACTCAACAGGTCAAAGCTGCGTCAGTGGAGAGAGAAGCAGAACTAAGGGCTGAGATTTGCTGACCCTGGCATGGCAGGTCGCACAGCGGTGAACCTAGCGAGCCAGCCAAAAATCCATCGACTTTGGTGGTTCTGGAAGATCCCGCCACTGGGTGGGGCCAAAAAGATCCGGCCCAGTGTTTTAGGCCAAACTGAAAGCCTCTGAAGGGCTTGCAAGCATCCACAGAGAGACATAAATGCATGACAGAAAAATAATTAAATATTAGCAACAACTTATATTTATATAGCATCTTTAAACATAATGAAACATTCCAGGGTGCTTCAGAGGAAGATTGTAAAACAAGTTGCCACACGGAGCCAGATTAGCAGATACTTGGTCAGATGACCAAAAGCTTGGTCAAAGAGGTAGGTTTTAAAGAGGGTCTTTAAAGAGGAAAGCAAGGTAGCGAGGCAAAAGGAGTGGAGGAGGGAGAGGTTATTGCAGAACTTGGAGCCGAGGAAACTGCATGCGCAGCCACCGATGGTGGAGGAATTATAATTGGGGATGCACAAGAGACCAGTGCTCGAGGTGCATAGTTATCTTGGATAATTATGGGACTGGATGAGATTATAGAGAGTGGGAGGGTTGAAGTGATGTAGGGCGGTAAAATGAAAGACCATGGTAGCCCTACTGCTGTGGAGTCCATTTCAGAACTGGATGGCCCACTAAACAAAACTATCAAGATCGTACAATGCCTGACCTTAGCTGTGATCACTCTTTCAAGAGGAAGCAAAACAAATTCCGGGATTTGGCGGCCCTGCCCACCGCTGGGACTTTCCTGTCCCACTGAAAGTCCGGGACTGGAAAATCCCAGCCAAAGTCACAGAGGGAAGTTGCAGAGTCAAAGGGCGCGATTCTCCGCACCCGCAGAAAATCGCGAAGTTGGCCGTGAAAACGGCCGAGTTTTGCGACGGCCCGACACGACCCATTTCCCGAGGTATTCACGTCCGGGAAATGGGCTAGGAACGGGGCCGCGTCAATCACGTGCGCGATGACGCCGGAACGCGGTGACGCTACGAACACGCCCACGTGACGCCGCCCGACGCCGTAAAAAGGCGCAGTCGAGCACAGAAACTAGGCCAGGATGTCGGAGCTGAGGAGAGCAGCCCCGCGATTCGTGGAGGCTGATGTGGAGATGCTGCTCGATGGAATCGAGCAGAGGAGGGGCATCATCTGCCCGTGTAGAGGGCATCGCCACCCTGCCAGCGCGGTGCGTCAGGCCTGGCGTGAGGTTGCTGCTGCCGTCAGTGGGGCAGTGGGGCTGTGGGGCAGACCCCTCGTTCAGCTGACCAGTGTCGGAAGAAGATGCACGACCTCACCAGGGCTGCCAGTGTAAGTGCCAAGAGGGTGCCCCCGGGTCACAACCATCCCTCCCCCCCTTTACTTAATCACCCACCTCCCCCCCTGGCACGGGGGGTGGAGGGAGATTGTGGCAGAGTAAGTTGAGGGTGGTTCACAAAGTTGTCACAGACCCAGCGCTCTGGCTCCCGGGGAGAGATGCAATCATCTTATTACAACTTGACCCCCAAACTGTGCCAGTATCTGAACGGACTGCTGATACCTGCCGTATTGTAATAATCTACCTATGCCCCCTCCCCCAACAGGACAAGACTGCTCACAACACCCGTGAGCGGAACAAGACGGGAGGGGGTTCGCCCATCCTGCGGCCCCTCACCACTTTTGAGAAGAGGGCCCTGGACCTTGTTGGCAGATCTGCTACTCAGGAGATCGCGCAATGCGAGGTTGGCGGAGCTGCAACAAGTGAGACAACCCTGCATGACAAACAACCCCCCCCCCCTCCCCCATCCTCTGTCCCTTCACACTCTGCCCACTGGGATACCTCCCCCATCCTCTGTCCCTTCACACACCCTGCCCACTGGGATACCTCCCCCATCCTCTGTCCCTTCACACACCCTGTCCACTGGGATACCTCCCCCATCCTCTGTCCCTTCACACTCTGCCCACTGGGACCGTCCAGCGCCCGGCCAAGTGTCTCTAAATAACCCGTTTCATTCTCTTCCCTAGGACATGATGTCGTACGACCAGGGCCGTCTGGCTCCAGACGGACACAGGCATCTGCCCCCACCTCACCCGGGGCCGCACGACAGAGGGTGCCCGATCAGCGGGGAGTCCCATCCTCCCCAACCGAATCTGTGGAGCAGGACGCCCAGAGGGCGGCGACACCGCTAGATAAAGAAATGGCCTGCGAATGCCCTGCGGCCTCTCAGCGGGCCGATGACATCGAGGAGGCGTCTACCCAAGACGACCTCGAGCTTGCGGCACAGCTATCTCCCACACCATTCACCATCCCAGAGACACTCACCCCGGCTGGCCTATTTAGTGATGAGGCTCCTGGGTCACAGTCTGGGTCGCACATCACAGCTGAGCAGGTACAGCAGGTGGAGGTCAGAGCAGCCGAGGGCCCGGACTGGCGGAGGCCAGGCCAGGCCCAGCATGCAGCTGGCTCCCAGACGTTTTCAGTGTTCCTGGATTTTCTCAACCCACCCGCACAGCCGATGCATCAAAAAACCCAGGGACACAATGACAGGATGAGGGCTGTCTTCCAGACTCTGCAGACGCTGTTAGAGGAGTCGAACCGCGTCCACGAGCAGGGAGTGGTGCCGCTCATGGCAGCAACCCAGGCCGACACCGCATGGGTGGCATCCGCGGTGGAGGCAATGGGTGAAACGGTTTCGGCCATGGGTCAGGTTATGCAAGACGTTGGGCTTCACGTGCAGGCGTCATCCTCGGCCCTGGACAGGTTTGCCCTCTCACAGGCAGCGATGCGCCAGAGCCAAAACGACATTGCCGGCGCGCTGCGGGCCTTGGCCAAGTCTCAGCAGGTCATGGCCCAATCGCAGCAGTCAGTCGCGGAGAGCATCAACCGCCTGACACACGTGCTGGATGGCGTTGTGCACTCACAGGTTGAGGTTGCACAGTCCCTAACTCCCTGGGCTCCGTCTCTGCAAACCTTCGGATCCTGGTGGATACCATTGCAGGCCTCCAGGACTGGCAGCGCCAGGTGTCGGTGGCGCGACGGGGCACCTCCCCGCTCGCACCTCTGTCCCAAAGTGAGGCCCGGGGGCCACCGGGCTCCCCGAGGGAGGAGGAGGTTCGGGGCCCGTCCCATTAACTCCATCACGGGACGTCCCGGAATTCTCGGCCTCCCCCCGTCCCATCCCTGGTGCATCGGGTGGGCAGCAGGCAGAGCAGGGTGGCACAACGTCACCCGGGACGCCCGCAGAGCAGCCTGGTGCTATGTCTTTTCGTCCGACGTCATTTCGTCCAACGACACTTGCATTTTAGCAACTAAATTCACTTGCTGTATTGTACTTGCATTTTATCAATTAAATGGTTTTATACGGAGTTAATTTGTAATTGGATAATTGGACGAAGTGACGTTGGACCAAAAGACGTGCGGACAAAAAGGCGTTGGACCAAAAGACGTGGACGAAGTGTCGTTGGACGAAGTGACGTCGGACGAAAAGACGCGACACGAGCAGCCTGGCCCATCAAGGCCGGGTCGCCCCAGGAAACACGTGCCGAAGGAGAAACAAGTAGAAGGGGGCGATTCGCAGCAGTCCTTCTCCACTCCTGCTGTATAATCTGGGGAATCACTTAGACGTAGTGGTAGGGTGCATAAGGCAACAAAGATAGACACTGAGTAAGTTGGCAATGGTGAAGGGCACAGTTTAGTTGTAGGGGCTAGGGCACCTGTAAATGTTTGTTCACATTAAACGCACTGTTCCACCTTACTTGTAATACCGTGTGATTGTTCCACAGCCACAGGATTCATGATGGTGACCGAGTGTCGCTGGGGTTGACGAGTGGTGAAACGGTGAAACACCTGTGGACCGATGACTGGGAGACCCCGGAGAGGTTCCCGCACGGAGACTGGAAGGAGCCGGTAGCATAGAAGTTAAGAGCGACCGTCACCTTGATGGCAACCGGGATCGCGTGTCCTCCCTCCGTTCCACGTGGGGCGAGGTGCGCCACGAGGTGACAGATATGTATCACCGTCCGCCTACGCAGCCGGAGTCTCCTCCTGCAGGTGATGTCCGTTATTGTTAGGAAAGAGATCCGGGCACGGTACACCCTCGGCCTTGGTCGTCGCCTCTGGTGCCGTGGCTGCACCCTCACTCTCTCCTCCTCCCCCTCCTCCTCCCCCCCATGCTGCTCGACGACTGGCAACTCCTCGGCCCTTCCCTCTGCTGCTGCAGCTGGCCCTGCAGCCACTGCGGGTTGTGGCTGTGGATGCTGCTGCATCTCCAAATGCAGTGCAGCGGCCCCAACCACTGCGCAGAACATAGCCGTTCTGTTCGCAGACATTGTGCTAACCTACAGAAGGGTGGTGGGGGGCAGAGAAACGGGACATGTTAGACGGAGGTTAGTCGACACCTCGGCAGCCGCCTGCCACGGGATACCTGTGTGTCCCGGTGGCCTGGTCGCGTCTGCTGACACGCGGGCAGCCTAACCCCAGGTCACTTTCTCTGCATCCAACGGGCAGTTAACTACGTCCTCTTCACCGTGTGTCAGTGCCTGTGGCGTAAGCCACAGGGCAACCAGCGGCCGTGTCCCTCGTGACGCGGCACGCCATGGCATGGTGGCAGACATTTTGTAACGGGGTTGGACGGGTCACTCGCTCACTCTCTCTCTAACCCCCCCTCACTCCCACTCCCCCCCCTCCGTCTCCCCCACTCCCCCCCCTCCGGCTCCCTCACTCCCCTCCGTCGCCCCCACTCCCCCCTCCTTCTCCCCACCTCCCGCCCTCCGTCTCCCACACCTCACCCCTCCGTCTCCCCCACTCCCCTCCGCTCCCCCCACTCCCCCTCCGTCTCCCCCACTCCCCCCTCCTCTCCCACACTCCCCCCTCCGTCTCCCACACTCCCTCCTCCGTCTCCCCCACTCCCCCCTCCGTCTCCCCCACTCCCCCCTCCGTCTCCCCCCTCCGTCTCCCCCACTCCCCCCTCCATCTCCCACACTCCCCCCCCCCCGCTCTGGACCCCCTCCCGTTCTCGGGGATGCCTTCGCCGTTGTGGCCAGACTCCAGCAGTGCGCTGAGCGGTGCGCTCACCTCCTCGAAGTTCTCGTCAGCCAGCACGACTGGTTGACGAACTTGAAAAGCAGGTGTGTTGGCCGGCGTGAAAACAGTGCGTGATGACGTCGGGACTTCGGCCCATCCGGGCCGGAGAATAGCGGGGGGCCAATAAGTAGCGATTCTGGTCGTGTCAGGGGCGCGTTCGAGGCCTTTGCCGGGAATCCCGACGTGTAATTTGTGCGGGGTTCGGAGAATAGTGGGAGGGCGTCGGACCAGCGTCGCCGTGAAAATTTGCGCGCCCCGTTATTCTCCGAACCGGCGTGAGAGCGGAGAATCGCGCCCAGGGATTGTGAACACAACCAAGTGACTGAAGAGAGATAGGGAGCAGATGGTCTGATTGATTCATTCATAACAGGAAGTAGACTCACTGGGCTAAACTGCAGGAAGAGCTTTTCCTGTACACTGGGAATATGGAGGCTACTCTTTTTTTAAAACACAATTAAAACACTGTGAAAAGAGAATATTGTTCGGCTCTCTAGCTCTTCCAGCCTTCCGCAATAAATATTTGCAAATTATGTACAATGAATACCATGACACCTTCATCGTCATGTTTTAAACTGCTTCAATATTCAACAGAACATCCAATACCCCAGCACACAAACAGCCCAGCCTTCGCCACCAAAACCAGCTTTCTGCTGTCAGGTCTCCAACTGATCACAGGAAACTGAAGCACTGCAGACTCCGAATCTGTTCACCAGCATTGAGCAGATGTGCCTCCCGTGTTATGGCCTCTTAAGCGGCTCTTTTGGTTTTTCAGTAATGCAGCAATCTATTAATTATTAATCATCAGCTCAGAAGTTTACTCTTGATCCTGTCAGTCTGGCTCAGTTTGTAGCTCCCTTGCCTTGGGAGGGGGGAGGGAGGGGGGAAGGGAGGGGGGGAGGAGGGGGGGAGGGGGGGGGAGGGGGGAGGGGGGGGGAGGGGGGGAGGGGGAGAGGGGGAGGGGGGAGGGGGAGGGGGAGGAGGAGGGGGGAGGGGGAGGAGGAGGGGGGAGGAGGGGGTGGAGGGGGGAGGAGGGGGAGGAGGGGGGAGGGGGAGGGGAGGAGGGGGTGCAGCACTTCCCAAGGTGCCGTCTTTTTGGTTAATCCCCATTAACCACAGTGGCACAGTGGTTAGCACTGCCGCTTCACGGTGCCGAGGTCCCAGGTTCGATCCCGGCTCTGGGTCACTGTCCGTGTGGAGTTTGCACATTCTCCCCGTGTTTGTGTGGATTTCGCCCCCACAACCCAAAGATGTACAAGGTAGGTGAATTGACCACACTAAATTGGCCCCTAATTGGAAAAAATGAATTGGGTACTCTAAATTTAAAAAAAAAAATTACATTTCTGTAATATAACATCCCTGACATTTAATGTCATTGACGGGGAGATCCTGACATTGATGTCATTGACGGGGAGATCCTGACATTTGTGTCAATGTCGGGGAGATCCCGACATTGATGTCATTGACGGGGCGATCCTGACATTTATGTCATTGACGGGGAGATCCTGACATTTATGTCATTGACAGGGAGATACTGACATTTGTGTCAATGTCGGGGAGATCCCGACATTTTTGTAATTGACGGGGAGATCCTGACATTTATGTCATTGACAGGGAGATACTGACATTTGTGTCAATGTCGGGGAGATCTCGACATTTGTGTCATTGACGGGTAGATCCCGACATTTGGGTCATTGGTGGGGAGATCCCGACATTGATGTCATTGGCGGGGAGATCCCGACATTTGGGTAATTGGTGGGAGATCCCGACATTTGTGTCATTTCCGGGGAGATCCCCACATTTGTGTCATTGGCGGGGAGATCCCGACATTTGTGTCATTGGCGGGGAGATCCCCACATTTGTGTCATTGGCGGGGAGATCCCCACATTTGTGTCATTGGCGGGGAGATCCCCACATTTGTGTCATTGGCGGGGAGATCCCCACATTTGTGTCATTGGCGGTTGTTGGAAGGGTTTGCAGGTTTGGTACTCATTAACATAGGCCACATTATGAACACGCCTTCCTTCACAATCAAGTCCTGGGGTGGGACGCGAACCCTTAACTACTGGCTCAGCGCCAGTGGCAGGGACCATAAGACCACAGAGTACAATTCCCAAATCTGAAGATGCTCTGCTCCAGTTCTCATTTCTGTTTCTTCTCCTGCCCAACCTTACATCCAACTAAAGCTGATGAATGGAATTGGCAGAAGGCCAGACTTTCTTAACAAAAAATACACACTCAAATAGTGATTATCATCACTTCCTCTCCACAAGTTGGCTTTCCTTTGTCTGCTGGTGTAATTAGTTTTCTGGTAAGAGAGGCAATTAGTGTCAAATTGCCATGAACTTAAATACTTTGAACAGCAGCTATTTCAAACATTTTGCCTTTTCAGCTGACACTTCATGCTTGGTCTGCTTAGGTGAATTCTCAACTGAATCCCTATTGCTTTAAAAAAAAATGAACAACCACATCGGTCTTCACATTCTCAGTCAAAAGCATTGTCGGGGGAAGGACGTACGGCTAAGGCGCCTCAGTTCCGCTAGGTTACAGTAATCACACACCTCAAGCCATGACATGCAGGAGATTACTTTAAGTGGCTCCGATATTTAGGAGGCAGGAAGAACATAACATAAGAACAAGGAGCAGGAGTAGGCCATCTGGCCCCTCAAGCCTGCTCCGCCATTCAATGAGATCATGGCTGATCTTTTGTGGACTCAGCTCCACTTTCCGTCCCGAACACCATAACCCTTAATCCCTTTATTCTTCGAAAAACTATCTATCTTTACCTTAAAAACATGTAATGAAGGAGCCTCAACTGCTTCACTGGGCAAGGAATTCCATAGATTCACAACCCTTTGGGTGAAGAAGTTCCTCCTAACCTCAGTCCTAAATCTACTTCCCCTTATTTTGAGGCTATGTCCCCTAGTTCTGCTTTCACCCGCCAGTGGAAACAACCTGCCCGCATCTATCCTATCTATTCCCTTCATAATTTTAAATGTTTCTATAAGATCCCCCCTCATCCTTCTAAATTCCAACGAGTACAGTCCCAGTCTACTCAACCTCGCCTCATAATCCAACCCCTTCAGCTCTGGGATTAACCTAGTGAATCTCCTCTGCACACCCTCCAGTGCTAGTACGTCCTTTCTCAAGTAAGGAGACCAAAACTGAACACAATACTCCAGGTGTGGCCTCACTAACACCTTATGCAATTGCAACATAACCTCCCTAGTCTTAAACTCCATCCCTCTAGCAATGAAGGACAAAATTCCATTTGCCTTCTTAATCACCTGTTGCACCTGTATACCAACCTTCTGTGACTCATGCACTAGCACACCCAAGTCTCTCTGCACAGCGGCATGCTTTAATATTTTATCATTTAAAGAGAGTTGGGTGTGGCGTGGGAGGAGGTAAGAACTTGTGAAAGGAAAAATGGAAAGTAATCATTTTCTCAGATGTGCTGAGGAAAATTAACTGTAGGGTTTATTTTTCAACATACCCAACAGCCAGTTGGTTTGACAGGCCGCTTACTAGCAGCTGTTTAGCAGAACTATGGGTGTTCCTACAGCGCACAGACTGCAGTGGTTCAAGCCAGCTCACCAGCCTCTCCTCAAGGGCAATTAGGGGTGAGCAATAAAAATGCTGGCCTGCCCATTGATGCCCATATCCCATGTGGCATACTCTGTGTACCGAGTTCTGTTGAAATCCATCCATTAATAATATTATTACAGGGCGCGATTTAATGGGGAAACAAAACATAGTCCCGTTTTTGGGCATGAATAGCGTGAAGTTCCTTGGCATCTGCAGCAACAAGAATGACCCCTCTATCAAATGGGGTCTTTTTTCTCTGTCCTCGGTGAGGACGCCCCGCCAAGGCCACATTTAAAAATGCTGCCCCCGATCTCTCAACTCCATCCCCCCAAACCACAGCCTCCGAATCCCACTGTGCCCCAACTGACTTGTTAGGGGATCCCCGAGCCTCCCCTCACCCCACCTCAAAAGGTGCCCGATCCCCGGCACAGGCAACCTGCAACCCAGATATCTTGGCACTGCCAGCCTAGTAGTGCCCCGCCAACCTGGCAGTGCAAATTTACCTGACAGGCAGTGTCACCATGCCCAGGTCACAGGAATGCCAATGTACCACCCTTCCCAGAGCCCGACCACCTGAGGGGTCTACGATGGTATGGTCCACGTTTGTGAAGACCAGTGTCATGGGAGTGCCCCTTTAAGAAATGTTTTTGTCTTATCAAATGGCTTCAGTGATGTCATTGTGTATGTGGAGCTGGGTTGGGGCTCTGTGAGTTTTTACTTTCGCTTTGAGTTTTGGACTGGTTGAACTGCACAGGTTGAAAGAAGTGTCTCTCTATCTTCATTTTAAAAGCTGTTTCCAGACTGCTTGATAAGTTAAAAGAGATAATTGCTTTCTGGAAGGAATTCAAACCTGATGTTTGGAAATGGGAACAAGAGTATCAATAATAAGTCTTATACTAGTCAGAATGCCGTGTGCTGGGCCACACCTTTGAAAAGGGGTTTATGGTTTTACTTGGATTTTGTTAATGAATTGGAACAGTTAAGAGGGAATTCATTAAGGGTGCGGCAAGTTCTGGAGCACAAGTCTTCAGTATTACTGCCAGGATATTGCCAGGACCAGCCGCATCCAGTGCCTTCAGCCGTTTCTTGATATCACATGGAGTGCATTGTGATGCTAGGGACCTCCAAAGGAGACCGTGGAGACCAGAGGAGACCGAGATGGATCATCCACTCGGCATTTCAGGCTGAAGATTGTTGCGATGCCTCAGCCTTGTCTTTTGCACTCATGTGTTGGGCTCCACCATCATTGAGAATGGGGATATTTGTGGAGTCTCCTCCTCCACTGAGTTGTTTAATTGTCCACTACCATTCATGGCTGGATGATGCAGGACTACAGAGCTTAGATGTGATGTGTTTGTTGTGGAATTGCTTAGCTCTGTCTATTACTTGCTGCTTATGCTGTTTGGCACACAAGTAGTCCTGTGTTGTAGCTTCACCAGGTTGACACATCATTTTTTGGTATGCCTGATGTTGCTCTTAGCATGCCCTCCTGCACACTTTATTGAACCAGAGTTGATCCCCTGGCTTGGTGGTAATTGTAGAGTGGGGGATATGCCGGGCCATGGGTTTGCAGATTGTGGTTGAGTACAATTCTGCTGCAATTCAGCGCCTCATGGATACCCAGTCTCGTAGTCTATCCCATTTAGCACGGTGGTAGAGCTACACAATACAATGGAGGGTATCCTCAGTGTGAAGACGGGACTTTGTCTCCACAAGGACTATGTGGTAGTCCTTGAGATGGTCCTCAGCAGATGGTATCTCATTCCAGGTACCCCTTGTGCTGCTCCCAATGTGCTGTTGTACACGCTACAGTGAACCAATGCCCGTTTCCCATCATTGAGATATGTGCACATCATGAGGTTACAAATTATGGTGACATACCCTTCTCTGTTGCTGAATGTTCAAGCAGTTCATGTATGCCCAGTCTTTGATTGATAGATTTGTCTTCAGTCAAATGTCAGCGTGTGCAGTTCCCACATTTTTCTTTTCGGCCCAACTTTCAGATGCACGGCAAATCTAGCTTACTTCAGCTTGAGTTACAGCTTACCTGAGCAGCCAGGGGGCTAAAGAGACAAAATGGAAAATCACCTAAATACCTGCTGACCAGCGACACTCAATGGAAATGCGAATCAAGTTTAATTGTGATGTCTTTTGCATCCAAAAAGCCAAGTGCATTCACCATCTGGGTTCACACATCAGAATGGCCACTTGGACAAGGCAATAGAGAGATGCCAGGATCAATACCCTAGTAAAATAGGCAACTTTCAGGTTCTCTAAATATATTGGGCGGGATTCTCCAGTCACCGACGCCGAAATCGCGTTTGGCGATCGGCCGGAGAATCCCCGTTCATGACCAAATCGGGGGCGGTGCTCCTTTTGCGATGCCCCGCGCCCACCAAACCGGCGTATTGACGGCCTCAAGACATTGCCTGAGGCTCACCCCCCCAATGCTTCTCCCCCTCGATCGGCAAAGTTCCTGACGACATCGGTCGCGTGTGCTCTCATCCGTTGGGAAGCGGAACGGCGGCGGTGGACTCAGTCCAGGGCCACCACAGTCAGGGAAGGGCCGTTCCATAGGCAGGGGGACTTTGCCAGGGGCTGGAGGCACAGTTGGGGGTGGTCCACGGCACGCAGGAATCCAGTGGAGATAGTGATGTCTCATTGGTGTTAAGGACACCTGCTGCATTTAGTTTGCACATTTGTAGATCTCCAGTGGCACTTGCCCATGACAAGTCAAGAGACACGTGTATTTATAAGGGCGGGCTGGTTGTACCATGAAATATGGTACATTTATGCTGAGCGAAGGAGCTATATATAACCTGGCCTGTCCCTTTACAGTCACTGGCCTAATTACTAGACACTAGACCAGTGGTGTGCAGCGTGTAGCCTGTGGGCCTCATGCAGCCCAGTACAGCCCACAAGAGATTTTGCCAAATTCTGCTGGTTTTTATCCACGTTGTTTTTTTCCTACCAGCATGACTAAAGTGACACACACGCAAGCAAGTGCACGTTAAGTGAAACACGCGTGTCGATTGTGCACAACATTGACTGTGAGCGGCGAGTTCTCCCTCTGCAGCCAATCAAAACGTAAATCATTTTGGATTTTGCCATTTGAAGTTGATGCCAGTTCCATTAAAATATGAATAAAGCATTTTCTATAACTCATTATGAAATTTTTGGCTTGTACTAAATGTATTTAATATTATTCATGGGGTCATAGTTAGTGAACAAGCCGATTTCAATCTTGCGGCTCATTGAAATGAAGGAGGGCCACTTATGCGGCCCAATCACTAGCCTAGGTTGCTCATCACTGCACTCGACGGAATGCTTGAATTATCAAAAGGCCTTTGATGAAGGTAGCTCGTAACAAAGATCAAAGTTTTTGGAGTCGGATGACAAATAGCTGAATGGATAATAAAAGAAATAAAGGGTAACGGTTAGTTATTCAGAGTGGGAGTAGGTAAAAAGAAAAGTTCCACAAAGATCAGTGCTGAGACCAATCATTTATAATTGAATTAATAACTTGCACAATTAAACAAATACCAATATTTGCAGAAACTGGGGAGGAGAGGCAGCGGAAAGGAAGCATAATTCAAGACATCAGTAACGTTACAGGGTGGCTACAGTTAAGTGGAAAATGGACTTTTGCTGAGAATGTGAGCTGCTGTACATGGAGGAAAATTAGAAACGCGCCTATATCTTAAAAAAATTTTTAAAACTAAATGGTGCAGCACCTGATATCGAAAGGTCAATAACCCGAAAAGTTAGCTGTGCCTCCCTCTCCCCAGATGCTGCTGAGTATTTCTAGCATTTTCTGTTTTTATTTCAGATATCCAGCATCTGCAATACAATATCCGGAACTCCCCGGTCCCTGCGGTTCTCTTTTCCCGCCGGCAGCGCCCGGGTTTCTCGGCGGCGTGGGGCGGCTTCAACGGGAATCCCCATTGACAAGTGGCGGGAAGAGAGAAGCCCGCCACAAGCGAACAGTGCATCGCTGAGAAATACGCGACTGGGGGAAGAGGGGAATCCAGCCCAATATTTTGCTTATCCAAAAAGGTGAAGCTAATAAGAGTTAAACGCACAAGATCCTGACAAGGCACAGTGATTGTATAAAGCGCAATTCTGGTACCACACTGCAAAAGAGGCTTAGGAACAATGGAGAAGTTGCAAAGCATATCGGCTGAACTGTGAGACAATAGCAAACAGGGAGGATCGAACAGTATAGGACTTTTTTCTTTAGACATAGAGACCACTTGGAGATGGCTTGATGTAGGTCTTTTAAATTCTGAACGGGTTGGATAGGCTGGTTTTTGGAGAGAAGGCTTTCACTTGTGGGACAATCCAAAACTAAGAGCCGTAAGTAGAGGATAGCTACTACTAAATCCAATGCGCAAATAAGGAGAAAGATCTTTACACAGCGTGGTTCGGACTCACTGCAAGTGGCTGAGGCAAATAGCTTAGATGCTTTCGAAAAGCAAACTGGAAAATTACGAGAGAGAAACATAGGAATAGAAAGATAAGCTGAAAGGCTGAGGAGAGGAATGGGACACAACTTGTGTGGTGTTCGAATCACTGGCACAGACTAGTGTGACATCATCCTATAATTAGCAGAGATCAGCAGTGTTTCTAAAGAGTGGTCCCATCTACCCTTGCCTGATATGTTCTCAGAGATTTGAACAATTGTCAAGCAATACTCGGTTACAACTCATTATTTTAATTTTTTAAAATAAATTTAGAGTACCCAATTATTTTTTCCAATTAAAGGGCAATTTAGAGTGGCCAATCTACCTACCCTGCACATCTTTGGGTTGTGGGGGTGAAACCCACGCAGACACGGGGAGAAAGTGCAAACTCCACACAGACAGTGACCCAGGGTCGGGATCGAACCCGGGTCCTCAGCGCCGTAGGCAGCAATGCTATACAAGTCATTATTGATGAATTCCTAGGATAGCCCTTGAAGAGTTGAAGTGCACCTTTCGGCTGTTATCCAATATAGAGATGTCAGCATTGAATACAGAGCTATTCCACATTATTTGTGTTAAGAGTTTACATTTAGGAAATAGGGTCCACAGGGAAATTCTGGGATGGCATATGGGTTATCACATTTCTAACACACTGTCGTGTGAGGACGGTTAGAGGGGGTCTTTTAATTGTGTATAATTTTTATTTCATTGTATGCAGGTCATGCCCTGGAAAAGAGGAATATATCAAAACTGGATGCTGGACGACATGTTTGTAATTTGTATCACTAAAAATAAACACATAAAGATTGGCTCCAGTTCTATCCTTCACCATTGGCCTTCTGTCTGATAGACATGTGTTTGTATATTTTGTAAGCAGCAAACGAGTCCTATTTAGAGTTGGTAAAAAGAAAACTAGGTTTATTGTAAAACAATTATATTTGCACTATACATCCAATCCCAGCCAGGTCTGGTCTGTCGGTTCCATACCTGGCCGACTTTATATCGAACGTGAATGTCCTCGGGCATTCCAAGTCTTTATCAGCTGATCTTAAACTCGAATTGTGGCACATTTAGACCAAGCAAGAAATGGGTGCCAAGCTGGCGCACTCAGAAACAATGCCAAAAATGAATTATGTCCACGAGGAACATACAAAACACACATTGGTCTCTGAAACAAACCCTGCCACCGTTCAGCTGGCCCGCTAATTGAAGGCTTGCTTTGCGGTACACCAGACAGCAAAATGGTTTGCTTCACAATTTCACAGGGATGTCAATCATTTTGGTTCACAGACAGCACACCCTTGTGCGAAACCCCTCACACTTGGTCTGCACCTGATCTTTTGGGGCTGATTTATTATTAAGCACCGGTAATGAAAGACCTTCAACCCGGGAGACAGCCATCAGCAATCACTCATTCACCTGCAGGTAGTGGCCTGTGAACTCCGTACGCAACACAAGCAGAAAGCAACATCAACAACCTGTATTTAAGCAGCATTTTAGTGTTAATAAAAATCCCCAGCCACTTCACAGGAGCGTTACAAAATATGCCATCTAACCACATGGACACAATGATTAAAGACTAGGTCAAAGGTGTGTTAAGAGTAGCGTCTTAAAGGAGGAATGGCAGGTTAAGATGGGATGTTAAGGAGGAACGGGATGTTAAGGAGGGGGTGGGACGTTAGCAAGAGGAGGACAGGCTTGTCCAACCTTTGAGCATGTGGAGGCCTCATATTCACTTTTCTTCTCACTGAAATGCCAATAAGTAAATTTCAGAAAGATTCAAAAAAGGGTTGAGTCTGAAGAAAAAGAAAATTTACTGAGAGAAATGAAACAATGTAAAAGCAATAACTCGATAACTTAAAAGAGAATAAATAATTATTAATGTGTTTCTGGCTCATTCCCCCACCGTCTCAATCTTGCCTTCCCTCCCCATGCCCCTCCCCCAGCCTCGCCTTCCCTCCCCATGCCCCTCCCCCAGCCTCGCCTTCCCTCCCCATGCCCCTCCACCCAGCCTCGCCTTCCCTCCCCATGCCCCTCCCCCAGCCTCGCCTTCCCTCCCCATGCCCCTCCCCCAGCCTCGCCTTCCCTCCCCATGCCCCTCCCCCAGTCTCACCTTCCCTCCCCATGCCCCTCCCCCAGCCTCACCTTCCCTCCCCATGCCCCTCCTCCCAGCCTCACCTTCCCTCCCCATGCCCCTCCTCCCAGCCTCACCTTCCCTCCCCATGCCCCTCCTCCCAGCCTCGCCTTCCCTCCCCATGCCCCTCCCCCAGCCTTGCCTTCCCTCCCCATGCCCCTCCCCCAGCCTCGCCTTCCCTCCCCATGCCCCTCCCCCAGCCTCGCCTTCCCTCCCCATGCCCCTCCTCCCAGCCTCGCCTTCCCTCCCCATGCCCCTCCCCCAGTCTCGCCTTCCCTCCCCATGCCCCTCCCCCAGCCTTGCCTTCCCTCCCCATGCCCCTCCCCCAGCCTCGCCTTCCCTCCCCATGCCCCTCCCCTAGCCTCACCTTACCTCACCATGCCCCTCCCCAGCCCCACCTCTCCTCCCCATGCCGTACCCCCAGCCCCACCCTCCTTCCCCATGCCCCTCCCCTCCATCCCACATCCCTCACCATGACCCTCCTCCCAGCCCCACCTCTCCCCATGCCATACCCCCAGCCCCACCTTCCCTCCCCATGCCGCACCCCCAGCCCCACCTTCCCTCCCCATGCCCCTCCTCCCAGCCCCACCTCTCCTCCCCATGCCATACCCCCAGCCCCACCTTCCCTCCCCATGCCCCTCCCCCAGCCTCACCTTCCCTCCCCATGCCCCTCCTCCCAGCCCCACCTCTCCTCCCCATGCCGCACCCCCAGCCCCACCTTCCCTCCCCATGCCCCTCCTCCCAGCCCCACCTCTCCTCCCCATGCCGTACCCCCAGCCCCACCTTTCCTCCCCATGCCGCATCCCCAGCCCCACCTTCCCTCCCCGTGCCCCTCCTCCCAACCCCACCTCTCCTCCCCATGCCATACCCCTAGCCCCACCTTCCTTGCCCGGGCCCCTCCCCTCAGCCTCGCCTTCCCATCCTGCTCCCCACACCTCCCACCTGCCTCATTTTCCCTCCCCGTGCCCCTCCCCCAGCCTCTCCTTCCCTCCTGCTCCCCTCTCCTCAGCCTCAACTTTCTTCCCCCATGACCCTACCCCCAGCCTTGCCTCTCCCCGTAACCCTTCTCCAGAGCCCCTCCTGCCCCTTGCCCAGCTGCAGCCCCTCCAGACCCCCCGCAGTCCCTGTCTAGCAGCTTCACCTCTCCCCCCCCCCCCCCCCCTCCCCGCACCACCACTGGTTTTTGTTCAGCAATGAGTCTATCAATAAATGCGCTGTAGTAATGGCCTGATTGGAGGAGCAGTCTCTTGCAGAATCTTCAACTTCACTTTGCCGCCTGACTGACATTTGGGACTGTGGCTTTGGAGGGCCACAAAGAATGGCTTTGGGTGCTGCAATCTGGACCCATGTTGCAGAAGCCTGGGTGAAGAGGTTTCGGGAGGGAATTTTACAAAAATGAGAACAGTCACCAACGGCGGAGTGATTAATGTCAGGCAGGCTCAAGAAACAAAGAATTGAAGGCATGCAGACATCTTAGAGGGTAATTGGGCTGGAAGAGCTACAGAGAAAGCAAGGACCAGACCAGAGGGATTTGGAAACATTTGAAAGCTGCTCAAATTAAAAACAAACAGCACCTTGTCCCACAACACACGCAGATTCAGAAACTGAACAACTCTACTGGGACCTAAAACAGATGACAAATTCCAAACTGTGAAGTTAAATAACAAAACAAACACAAGGGGCTTGATTTTCCACATGCGCTCAGGACAATCTGGACGGCAGACATTTGCTCCTTCTGAAATGCCCGCCTTCCCCGTGTGGGGCCCTACCCAGGGATTTTTGTCTTTTCACACATGGGATAAATTTGCAATGCATTTGTCAAGCCGTGGTGGATTGCGTGAGTGCAGAGGCTGCCCAGTTAGAAGACCCACTTCTACTCTACAAGACAGATCCACATGCCAACGTCATTTGAAGACCCATAAACATCAAGCTTGTCCCACCCCCACCCACCCACCACATACCATCCATGTCCTTGCAGACTGCTAATGCCATGCCACCCAATGGCCCCTTACCCACTATTAATGCAACACCATGCCATCTCAACTTGCCCATGCCACCTCCATCCTCCCAACCACCTCTATGCCACAACCATGCCCCTTCGTCCAACCACCCCATCTCATCAGATGTCCCGGCCACCTCCATCCTCAGCCACCCTCCCATGTCACGCCATGTCCCACACATTATCCATGCCATATCCCCCATAGTCACTTACCCAGTTAGCACTATATACCATCCTCAGGAGCCATGCAATAACAATGAGGGTTATTTTTAAATCATTGGAAATAAATGAAACTGCTAACAATCTAATAAAATCCTGAATCCAAACCAAGTCACAAATGTTGGGAAGTAAAACAAACAACTCCAGCACAAACAAAATACAATCTTTTAAGTAAACAGACAAGAAGCCAAAAAGGCGCATTCTGTTATTACAGATTCTTAAAACCATCAAGCATTCTTGGCTCAGTGGCTCACCTGCTAAGCTGAAGCCATTAGCAGCTTTTGAGACCTAACCTAGGATTCGTTATGGCTTCCAAATACATTGCCTGATACTGATAGAACAGAAGTGTCCCATTTCAACTTCAAAGCAGTGTGCCTGTCAATCGATAAAGCGGCCAGATGCAGAGATTGCCTTTCAACTTTCAGAAGCAGGGTTTGTTTAAAAAAGAAAGAAAAAAACAGCCAGAGCTATCAGTGGATTTAAATCAGAGCACAAAACATGAAGCAGATGCCAACAGAATATTATTAGTGCATTGTGGCACTTCTTTCAGTGGAAAAACCACTATAATGCCTGACAACACTTAAACAATGGTGGTCAGTGGAGGAAACAGCTTACCTTTGCAGGACAGATCCCTACTGCATTAAGAACGCGTCAATATTACAATGCAGCATCTAATAAAGACATTTGAAGGCGTCAAAACATTTAATTCAACTTCTGCCTCCTCAGCAAGTTTCCGCAGCCATCACAAACTCTCAAAGGCAGTGCATTGTTTTTTTTAGGGCTTCTAAAACCCACGCCAGCACATGTGAATTGTGTGTAGAAGGAAATTAATTTTCCTGTGGTGCTCACAATGGGAAACCTGAGCTCGGAAGAGGCGAGTGTGCATCTTGCACCCAGGGCTTTCCTGACCTGTCAAAAGGCCACACAGAAATGGTGTGAGGTCAGGAAGAGAATGGTATTTTCGGCAGAGAAAAGCAAGCTCATTGCTTTCGCAATCTGATTTGCACCTCCATCGAGAGACGGAAATCCAACCTATGGTCACCCCAGTTCAGATGGGTAACTAAACTGGCCACTAACTGCAAGGAAAAGAGTTTAACTACTGATGCAAATCACAACACATGGCTACGCCACTACTAGTTTCTTCTTGGGAAGTTAAAACCGGGACAATCTCAAAATGACGCAAAGTTAACAATTAAAATTGTTACTGTCCACAGTTCAATTAAAACTACTGGCCTTCGTGGTTTTCTTTTGCCTCACCCACTGGATTACATGGCTAAGTGGTAGGGCTGGGGGGTGGTAGGGAGGAAGGAGGAGAGAAAGAGAATGGGGGACAGGTTTAGTTGAGAGGGTCTGGTCATCATGGTGCGTGGGTGAGGATAGCTTGATGACCAAATGGTCTTTCCCAGCCCTTTCCATCAGATTTATCAGCGTGACTCTCTGTTAAAACCAAGTGGATTGTTGGGGTAGAGAAGAGCGAGCACAGTCCCAGATAAAGCTGGAAGTGGGCAAATTGGGGTTGGGTTTTAAATTTCCTAACATTGTAGCTTTGCACCCTTACTCAATTCTCATCTTGTGGGGGTTAAAAATACCCCACATAGTCCATTAATCCCATCGATCTTGAGCTAACAAAGCAACTATTTTTATAATCAGTTCTTACAATCATTGTAACTAATTTCACCATGACCAAATCCCACAAACCAATGCGACGGTGACTAAATAACCAGTACTAATGCTGCTGCTCAAGGGAGAAATGTTAGCCCGGCTGCCAGAGAGAACCCCTCTGCCAATCTACACAAGATATCTAATATCATATCCAAAACTATTGCTTCAGCCATGCCCTGAAGGATTAGCCCAGCTGTTATGCTCCAAGTGGGACTTGAACCCTCAACCTTCTGACTACCACTGAACCACAGTTGACACCTTGAATGTATGAGCCTCAAATGTCAATATTGGCAACCTATGAGATTATAACTTGTGTTATGTAAGCAGATGCGAGGACCATTAGGCTGTGTTTCTTTCCTTCGGGTCCAGGGGCATTGCAACCAATCGCAGTATTGCTCCTGTCGCCCAATGTGAGAATAACTAACTTAACACAGATCAGAAGTCAAAGCCAGAGCTTCTCTGAGCTCAGTACTTACTAACCACACCAGCCAACACAAATACAAACGCAAATACGTCGAAGAGTTAACAGACATCTGATTCCACAGATCTTCAGTGTTCCAAAAGGTCACAAAAATCTTTAGTGTAGAAATGGCTTGAACTCAATGTCTTCAACCGTTAATTTTCCATTTCAATTATGCTTCTCTGAAAATCTAAATGACCATGGGATAAGATTTCCACAGATAGTGTTCTCCCAATCTTCCATCATAACTGCAGCAAGAGATCAACAGAAACCTCCAAGAGACCACACAAACAGCCAGGGTTTCTGGGCATACCTCCGAAAGTTACAGCAGCAAGTACGGAAAATTCCCATGGAACGTCTAGCCTTTGCGTGGAAGACAGCGACCTTCCGAAGCTTAATTTGGCGTTTGTACAGTGCAGGTCTGAACACCTCCAAATAATCAAATGATTCTGTCTGAGCTCCATTCCGCCATTCAGATTTCAGTTCAGAGCCAAAGAAGTCATCTTCAGGTGAAATTGTCACAACGTCTTAGCTTTTAAACTAAAAACTCTCCATTGGTGCAAGACAATTGGTCAGTGCACTAAGCGGATGTCAAATGTCCAGATTATTCTCTTACCTGCGCAACATCCAGATAAATGTGGCAAGACTGGGAATAGAACATGGGGCCATTACTGCAGTACTCTGGGTTACTGGAATACACCACAATTTCCTCAACTTGATTAAAAAATAGATATAATATGCACAACACACATAAAAATCAAACCCAAGCAATAATCTAATAGTCTTCAGCGCAAAAACAGATATTTAGAGCAAATACCAACTTCCCCCCTATCCTTAGAATGACCAACCTTTAACCCACAATATCCTTACCTATTTAGCCTGGCCAAAATTCAGTTTCCTGGACAGAAAATGCACTAAAGCACCTGACCAATGGCATACCTATCCACATTCAATCATATCTTTTTTTTAAATTTAGAGTACCCAATTATTTTTTTTTTCAAATTAAGGGGCAATTTAGCATGACCAGTCCACCTAACCAGCACATCTTTGGGTCGCAGACACGGAGAGAATGTCCAAACTCCACCCAGACAGTAACCCAGGGCCAGGATTCGAACCACTGTGTCACCGTGCTGCCCCATTCAATCATATCTCACTTATATACCAGTTACATAGACCCTGGCCCTGTTGCAGCACAGAAGTTAACCGGCTTTTAATTTTACATCATTGCTCTAGCATATTTCTGATCTAATGATCATACAAAAATAATTCATATTGACTTCTGAATGGAAGCTGATGCTGAATTATTGATTATATAATTCAATATTATAATTGAATATTATAATATTTGTCCCATTCAGTTGCCCTCTTGCCAGGTTCCCATCTATAAAATATTTCAACTCATGTTTGTTGTTGAAGCTCAATGGATTCCCCATTGAAATGAAATAAAATGAAAATCGCTTATTGTCACAAGTAGGCTTCAAATGAAGTTACTTTGAAAAGCCCCTAGTCGCCACATTCCGGTGCCTGTTCGGGTTGGCTGGTACGGGAATTGAACCCGTGCTGCTGGCCTGCCTGGGTCTGCTTTAAGAGCCAGCTATTTAGCCCAGTGTGCTAAACCAGCCCCTGCTGTGGACATTTTAAAATATTCTAAAGTTGATGACGAGTGCACCTCAAGATCCATGCTGTAGGGACTCCTATTGCCCCTCCCATTCTTAGAATCTGCCCACTTTCGGTGAGCCACTGATTGTCCAATTCAAGGAAAATCAGCGCCGGCTAACAGCTCCTGACCGTGTGGGATTGGGACCCTCATTTGACCCCAAGGTCAGAGTCCTGACTCAAACCCAACATCCCCCCTTCAGCGCAAGTCCCTGGCTTGTAAATAGGTCTCTGTAGTACCATCGCATGCCTCATCTGAAAGTCCCCTTCCCACAGATCCACTGGGGGATAATGGAGGAAATGGGGGTGGGGAGGGGTGGAACAAAGAACCTGGGAAACCCATGTTCCTCCCCCCGCAATAATCTGACCCCATCTTCCCTCCTCAAGTCTCCGAAATGGGATCTGAATTTTCCCCAACATTTTCATAGCTGGTGAGAGCTCTGCACTCTCTACTATTTTAATTTAAAATAAAACAATTCAACACATCCATAAAAGAGCAGAACAATGGGCGCGATTCTCCGCAAATGCGGAGAGTCGTAAAGGCTGCCGTGAAACTGGCTGTGTTTCACGGCAGCCTCCGCGCCCCCTCCCGGGACCCAACTCTCCTCCCCGGTCGGGGCTAGCAGCGCGGCCCCGTGAACCATGGCATCGCAGGCTTAGCGACCGTCGCTAAGCCCGCGCGCCAAGGGTCACGGTGGCTGACGCGCACGATGACGTCAGCCGGGCATGCGCGGATTAGACGGCTCCAACCCACGCATGCGCGGATGACGTCATCACGCATATGCGTCAAACCCGTGCATGCGCGGGCCGTCATGCCCCTCAGCCGCCCCGCGGACTGATCCAGCGGGGCGGCGGAGGAACAAAGAGTGTGCGGGTTTTGGACCCGCTGCCCGCGATCGGTGGCCACCGATCACGGGCCCATGCCACCCTTAGCACGGCCGTGGTGCGGCCGTGCCAATCGGTGCCATGGTTGTCGGGAACGGAACTTTGCGGCCGTTTTCACGAACGGTGAGAGCAGGTGTGTTTGCATTCGTGAAAACGGCCGTAAAGGCCTGGGAACTCGGCCCATCGGATAGGGGAGAATCGCCGTTCGCCTTAAAAAAACGGCGAGCAGCGATTTGTGTCGTGGGGCGGCCGTGGGGGGGGGGGGAGAATAGCGGGAGGTCGGGAAAAACGTCGGGAAGGCCCTCCTGCTATTCTCCAACCCGTCGTGGGGGGGCGGAGAATCGCGCCCAATGGGTTTTAGGCAAATATATTGAGGGCTTGTACATGAGCATTCTACAATGTAAAGGCTTATTTGAAAGTTAAACAAGTTGGACGAGACAAGAAATTACTGGGTGGCTGTCATTCCCTCTATTCTTTTCATTCTTCAGTCAATTTCTTTCCATTTCTTTGTTGCCTCTGGCAGTTTCCCAACCCTAATGGGTATTTTTAACTCTATTCCTTTATAGGTGCACCTGTGCTGTGAACACGGTTCTGGTTCTAAAATCGGGCAGTATGGGGAGAATAGACAGTAATGAAATTCAACCCACAGGGAATAGAGAGGGCCGTCCATTCATTATGGTAAGTTATCCTAGAGGTAGAATGATGTACATAGGTATGCACACACACACATGGACACGCACATACATACAAATTCGCAAAATTTCACTGCTCCAACCAATGCAATTTCTGGTCACCCCAGGTCGCAGCACGTAATCTCCTCTCTCATTTTCTAACGTAATATAAAAATATATAAATCATTCAGCATGCGTGGCTTCCTCGCCTCCATTTATATCTGCTTTATAGATCTGTGAATTAAACGTTACTGACACTCCACAGCACTCCTGCCTATGTTTACAGAAATGCCATTTGCCACCGTTTGCAAAATTCTCAATAAAATAATGCCAAACTCATGGAAAACAATCAACGTGCTTGCTGCATTTCTTTGGCAATTTACAGGAAAGAGGATGGGGAGGGTGCTTGCAAAGAAGCCTGATACTTTGCAACAGGAGCTACAAATTGAAATAAGATCTCCAATGACTGCAGGGAAAGCAGATGGAGATTGCATCTGCCCCGGTAAGCTCGAGGCCAGGGAAAACAAACGAAGAACAAAATACAAAAAGGAAAATGTCAAAACTGGACGATCAAGCCAAAAAAAGGTGATTTTGTTGCTAAATAAGGAGTTGACCAAACGTCTGGAATATCATGTACTGTTCTGGTCAACTCAAGGTACAGTGCCAAGTGATGATTCGGAATATCAGGAATTTGAGTAAAGGTTAAAGAAGTTGGGTTTGCTTTCATTAGAAAGGACAAGACTTTGAGATGATCTAATGAACGCCTCGAGCTTATGAAGAGAAATGACCCGAGCAAACTATTTTAATAAGGGTTAAAATGCCAGAGAACACAAGTAAAAGTTATGTTATGATCAAGATGGGAAATCAGGCAACATTAATGTTTAATAAATTAACTATTCTGTTCTGGGTTGAGACTGAAGTATATTGTAGGAGAAAAAAGAGTGAGTTTCACTTCTAACTATGCCACATCTGGCCCAGGAGTGTTTGATACTGGGTGCAAAATTCAATAACCAATTAAAATATTGTGCAACTGAGCCTACCCTATTTTAATTAGAGATTATACTCAAGAAACACAAGCTCTGGGTGCACACATTTTGTTTTTAAAATCACTCTCACAGCTGATCTGTCATCTAGATATGGCTCTCCAAATATTCCAGATGAGGAGATTACCCATACACTTGAGGGCTAAATGAAAAGTTCACCAGCTATTCTGAAAGTCAACCAATCATTCCTGGCCTTATCCACGCGAGAAGCAGCTGCAAATTTCATAGAATACAATCTAGGGAGAGTAGATTCATTGAATCCCTATACAGTGCAGAAGGAGGCCCTGTGGCTCATCAGGCCTACACAGACCCTCCAAAAGACCACCTTACCGAGGCCCACTCCCCCAGCCTATCCTCATAAACCCACATAACCTGCAAATCCTTGGACTGGGGGGGATGGGGAGAACCGTAGCACCCAGAAGAAACGAATGCAGACACAGCGAGAGCGTACAAACTACACACAGTCACCCAAGGCCAGAATTGAAGTCAGGTCCCTGGCACCCATGAGGCAGCAATGTTAACCACTGTGCCACTAAATTGACAGGTTACAATAATTCATCATCAGATATTCCACTAGTCACACTTCATTTCAACACTGGAAATTCTACCCAGTTATTAAAACAGTACAGGAGTCAATTTGGTCCCTCACATTTGCCCCTTGAACCCAGGGAAACCATTCCCACTGGTCTCCAAAAGGATCAAAGATTTATTTAGCATTCCGGAAATAAAGATAAACAGTGATCATGTCCAGTTCAATTGCCCTTACACCTTCAAGCCATTACACCTTCAAGCCAATGAGACAGATTTTTAAATAAATCTGGTAAAGGTGGTGTGCAGTATGTAAATAGTCACGGCAAAGCGGCTCGGCTCAAATCCATTAAACCGCTTACTTTGTAATCTTAGCCCAGTTGGAAGAATTATCATCTGGGAGTCAAACCATTTTCTCTGTTATTAAAAATCTTCAGCTCTGTTCATCAAACAGCTGCTGCTATCCATTTGGACATGTTTGAGACCCAAGGAAGAACTGTACAAGCTTTCAAAAGGAAATATAATTAAGATAGCAGCAGCACGCGTTCAATGAACGGATATTTCTAATGGTTACACTCAAAGGTTCAGGACACACGCATTTGGTTTTTAAATCACTCTTACTGCTGATCAGTGACTAAGATATGGCTCTCCAAATGTGGCAATGAATAATTTTAAATTAAATTTTAAAAGTCAGTACGTTCATTTATAGTCAGTGATGCAGGCTCTTACCAAGCAAGCACTTAAGGATGGGTGTTAGTTTATCTCTTCCGCTGTGTATGTGCGGGGGGGGGGGGGTTCTTTTTGTTCTTTGTTTTTAAAAAAAATTCTGTCTTTTTGTTGTTGATATTATGCAAAAATTTTAATAAAAATTATTTTTTTTAAAAGCAAGTACTTAAGTATCAATAATGGCGCACGAGTATATTGCAGGGACAATACACCAAGACGGATGTAACTTGCTCTCTGTTGGTTTACTTTTTGAATACAATATTCTCCGCGGGAGGTGGTCTGATGTTGGTTCAGCACCAAAATTGCAGACGGATTTCTCCCACGTCAGTTTAGGAATGCAGAAACCTCAGGCCCTCTCCTCACTCGGGAGTCGTTTATAATCAGGAGTAATTTTCATTCCTCCGATTCACACAATTACATTTGCCTTTTTATATTGTCCCTACAAGATACTTCAGTCTCGCCCTGGAGATGGTGTGTTAGCAGAGGAACGTCAAAAGCCAGAACAGGAGAAATCCACTTCAAACAGCAATTAAAAATGAAATGGAAATTGGACAAGTGAAAATGACATAACGCCTGAAATCTTTCTTTACCCTCAACATCCCACAAAGTATCTGTGGATAATTTTGGAAAGGTAGTTAAAATGGGAAGGATGATAAGCTGTTCCCTGAAATGTATGCTGTAAAATAGTTTGAAAATAATTTGTTGGAGGATCTGGTTAAAACACAACTCCTGTACCTTTCAAGTTCAATTTTAAAAAGTGGTGCAAGTTGGATGGAAAGCTGGTCAGCACAACCTCTGGACTGGTGCCATCCGAGAAATAAAATGTATCCATTTGAGTTTGTTTGGATTTCTTTGTGGAAGTGCTCCGTTGTCTCCAGAATGCTCTTGCACCAAATTACCCACATGCAGCACGCTTGCATCTTTAAAAATTTGACTGAAGCTACTTTCTCGCCACAATATGCAGAGGTGCAGCAGAAGCTTCCACCCTGCACCACTGCTGGAAGTGCTCGGAAAGCAGAAAGCAAAGCCGGATCTAACCAAATGGAAAACAAAGTCTTTTTTTTCTTCTTTTAACATAATGCACTTGTGGCGCCTCTTGCAATAGTAATTGGTCCTTCTGGAATTAATTAACGGTTGCCATCCCCACTCTAGACCCAACTTAAAGCCCAGAGTGGCACATATACCTTCTCTCAGTAGACCTGGGTCCCACTGGACCCCCATGAGGCCCAACAACCTGAATTTCCAGGACTTTGCCCCCCCCCCCCCCCCCCCCCCCATCGCATTTATTTGTTCTCGTGACTCGATGGCAACTCCTAATTAACCTCGGCCATTGCCAACAGAAATGTGCTTCTTTATTCCCAGGCATAAACTGGTAAGACTGTTTAATGATCATAAAGGTGTGTTGTGCCCTGGAGAATACATGGGATATAGTACAGTTGACTCCACTCCTGCTCAGAGCGAAATAGACAATTTCGATAATCAGACTCCGAACCCAAACCCCAAATGTATAATTTTGGGTGGGGCAACCCACAAGAGTTAGTAATTATCCTTGTGCCACAGCAGAATTCACTAGAAATCACTTATTGCTTGCTTATCCGGTTTCAAAACCACATCATCATTATTATGTTCAGGCTAAAACTGAAAACAACTCCACAACCAATGTGTTGTACCCAAGCAATATTATCCAGGAACATATTCCAAGGAATGTTTGCTAACTGATAGCCTTGAGATTAGCTCGGTAGCATTGTGGATAGCACAATCGCTTCACAGCTCCAGGGTCCCAGGTTCGATTCCGGCTTGGGTCACTGTCTGTTTTCCTCCCACAGTCCAAAGATGTGCAGATTAGGTGGATTGGCCATGATAAATTGCCCTCAGTGTCCAAAATTGCCCTTAGTGTTGGGTGGGGTTACTGGGTTATGGGGATAGGGTGGAGGTGTTAACCTTGGGTAGGGTGCTCTTTCCAGGAGCCAGTGCAGACTCGATGGGCCAAATGGCCTCCTTCTGCACTGTAAATTCTATGATTCTTTGATCTTACATCCCCCTTTAATCTATTTTACAAATGTAGATACAGAGGCTCTGCCCTGTTGCAGTGTGTTAGCTTAATAACTGCAACATTACAACAGTGACTGCATCGCAATGATAATAATAATAATAAATAATAATCTTTATTGTCACAAGTGGGTTTACATTAACACTGCAATTAACTTACTGTGAACAGTCACCACATTCCGGTGCCTGTTCGGGTACACAGAGAGAGAATTCAGAATGTCCAATTCACCTAACAGCACATCTTTCAGGACTTGTGGGAGGAAACCAAAGCGCCCAGAGGAAACACACGCAGACACAGGGAGAACGTGCAGACTCTGTACAGATAGTGGCCCAAGCGGGAATTGGACCTGGGACTCTGGCGCTGTGAAGCAACAGTGCTAACCACTGTGCTACCTTGACTTCAATTGGACCAGAAGGTCCCACAGCCAGCCAATGGCGGCCTGCCTCCACGCCGCAAATGACAACTAGGCAAGGGGGGGAGGGTGCAGAAAATCCCAACAAATAGTTTTCAACACAGGTACCCTGGGGGTCAAGAACTGCACTGGTACAGAACGATCCATGAAGTACTCTTTCATCCTCTCCACCCATCTCCCCAGTTCCTCTACCTTCTAAGGACCCAATCAACCTTGCTCCTGTCACCATTGGAAATTTGAAAATAGCTTGTAGCTGCACTTGTCCATTGATAGACCAGAGACACCTCCGTCCCTACATCAGACTTCAAAAGCTTCCTGACCTGTCAAACATACTGAAAGTTTGGGATAAATGGTGTCAACTGATGATCACACAAAATATTAATAATTTAATGACAACATAAATGTCCAGGCTTCAAGTGGCTCACAGATGTTGTTGCTAACTTCAGGCTGAGGGATTGTTGCAACACATTCAATCACAAAGCTTCCTGTTTCTGGACACAGTCAGCGACATGACCTATCCATCTGAATCCTTGCCCCGTTTAGTTTAGTCCTCATAACCTCATGCAGAGACTTCCCGATCATTCCGTTAAGGTGATGTTAAAGATGATGTTTATGCATGTGCTTTTTAACCATAAAAAATACAATAGATTCATTAGTTGAGGGGCTCACCAATATAAATAGAGCTGATCCACTAAAGGTACAGATCTAATCAAAAACAAGGAATTGTAGCCCAGCTCTTACTTACAAAAGTCATTCAACCCACAGAAGTCATCTTGCCTACACTCTGCCGAGAGTCTTAAAAGAAGAGGCTGCAAAGATAGCAAAAGTAATGGTTGTAATGTCCCAAAATTCCCTAGATTGTTACTGTGTGGAGTTTACACCTTCTCCCCGTGTCTGCGGGGGTTTCCTCCAGGTTCTCCGGTTTCTTCCCATAGCCCAAAGATGTACAGGTTAGGTGGATTGGCCATGCTGAATTGCCCCTTAGTGTCCTTGGATGTACAGAACAAAGAACAAAGAAAAGTACAGCACAGGAACAGGCCCTTCGGCCCTCCAAACCTATACCGCCCATGCTGCCCGTCTAAACTAAAATCTTCTACACTTCCTGGGTCCATATCCCTCTATTCCCATCCTAGTCATGTATTTGTCAAGATGTCCCTTAAATGTCACTATCGTCCCTGCTTCCACCACCTCTTCCAGCAGCGAATTCCAGACACCCACTACCCTCTGTGCAAAAAAACTTGCCTTGTACATCTCCTCTAAACAAAGTTTAGGTTAGGTAGGGTACGGGTTTATGTGTTATCTGTGTTGGTCTAACATCGACTGCAACTGGATGCAGTAAAACAAGAAACAGGTTTCCGACACAGGAGATGGTCCAACACTGTTTTACTGAACCTGTTGATTGCTGTACATAATCTGCTGTGGGTTGACACTCTATTAACCTAACTGATAACCTCCTACTGGCTTGACCAGACTAGCTCTCTATCACATGGTGATGATATTCATTGGCCTGTGCACTGCGACTATCTCCCTGGCCGTGTCCTGTGAGAGAGAGAGAGCCTTAATGCCCTGTGGGCTTTATAGTGGTGGTGTCCTGTCTGGTGATTGGTTGTTCTGTGTCGTGTGTGTTCATTGGTTATCCTGTGTGTCAATCACTGCCTGTCTGCATCTCATGATATACATGAGTGGATATTATGACACGGGTTACGGGCATAGGGTGAGGAAGTGGGCCTAGGAAGGGTGCTTTTTCAGAGGGGGTGGTTCAGATTCGATGGGCCAAATGACCTCCTTCTACATTGGAGGGATTCTATTGAAGATCCCAGCAGATTGGAAACTTCAAATGTAACACTTCAACTCAAGAAAAGGGGAGAGATAGAAACCAGGAAATTATATGCCAGTCAACCTAACATCCAACATGATGAAAATTAACTTTTAACATAGTAGGAGAAGGGCATTTAGACAATCGTACTAGAAGCAGAGTCAACATGCTTTTAGGAAAGGAAAAATATGTTTCACAAATTGATTAGAATTCTCTAAGGCTTTTACAAACAGGGTTGGGTAAAGGGGAACCTGTAGATGTTTATCTATTTGGGATTTCAAAAAGCATTCAACAGGATGCCACATGACAGGTTACGACAGGAATTCATGGTGCTGGAGGTGATATATTAGCATGGATTGAGAATTGACAAACAGGAAACAAGAAAGTCAGGATAAATGGGTCATTATCGGGTTGGCAAACTAACTAGTGGGATGCCAAAGTGATCAGTGCTCGGGCCTTAGCTACAATCTATAATAATGACTTTTATGAAGTGATAGTGTACTGTAGCCAAATACAAGGGTACAAAGGTAGTTAGAGAAACAGGTTGTGAGGAAGAAGATATCAAGATTCTGCAAAGAGATAGAGATAGGTTAAGTGAGTGGGCGAAAATTTGGCATCTGGAGTATAAACTGAGGCCATCCTCATATACAATAGAAAAGCAGAACAATATTTAAATGGAGACAGACTACAAAATGCTGTGGTACTGAGGGATCGGTGTCTTCATACATGAATCACAAGAAATTAGCATTTCGGTACCACAAGTGTTAGGAAGGCAATTGGAAAATTGGCCTTTATTACAAGGGGGAATGCAGTATAAATTAGGGAAGTCTTGCAACAACTGTGCAGGAATACTACACAGTTTTGGTTTCATTTAAGCAATCTCCTTGTAATCGAGCCTGCTCAGAAAAGGTTCACGAGGTCGATTCCTGGGATGAGGAGGTTGCCTTGTGAGGAAAGTTTGAGCAGGCTGTGACTGCATTTATTGGTGAGTTGATTTTATTGAAACCTGTAAAATTCCAAGGGTACACGCTGAGAGGATGCTTCCTCTCGTGGTAGAATCTAGAACTGAGGGCACAATTTCAGACTAAGCAGTCAGCCATTCAAGGCAAAGATGAGGGGTTTCTTCTTTCCGAGGGCCTTCAATCCTTGGAATTCTGTATCCCAAAGAGCACAAGAGGCTGCGTCTTTCTCTGCCCCAGGAGCACTGGAGGCTGGCTCATGGAGGCCGAGTTAGATAGATTTTTGACCTTTAAAGGGAGGTCAAGATTTAGGAGGGCAGGCAAAAAAGGGGAATACACAGAATCATAGAATTTACAGTGCAGAAGGAGGCCATTCGGCCCATCAAGTCTGCGCAGGCCCTTGGAAAGAGCACCCTACTTAAACCCGCACCTCCACCCTACCCTCCGTAACCCCACCTAACCTTTTTGGACACTAAGGGCAATTTAGCATGGCCAATCCACCTAACCTGCACATCTTTGGACTGTGGGAGGAAACTGGAGCACCCGGAGGAAACCCACGCAGACACGGGGAAAACATGCAGGCTCGGCACAGATAGTGACCCAACCCGGGAATCGAACCTGGGACCCTGGAGCTGTGAAGCAACCGTGCTAACCACTGTGCTACCACGCCGCCCCTTAAGGCCACATTCAGATCAGCTATGATTGTATTGAATAGCAGA
This sequence comes from Scyliorhinus canicula, assembly GCF_902713615.1. Classification (NCBI taxonomy): domain Eukaryota; kingdom Metazoa; phylum Chordata; class Chondrichthyes; order Carcharhiniformes; family Scyliorhinidae; genus Scyliorhinus; species Scyliorhinus canicula. The sequence goes on along the minus strand of NC_052156.1, from coordinate 21,750,919 downwards.
GCAGTCTCAAAGGGCTGAATGGTCTATTCCTGTTCCCATTTCTTATGCTCACATGTTGCAGTTTAGGCTCATATTCCTGCACATTTAGATACATTGCCTCTGATTTACAATCAAGGTCTGTAATATAAATTGGTTTCCATTTCTCTTCCCTGTCCAACTGTACCGTTTCATGAGCCCATGGACAAGTGCAACCCTCGATAAATTGAGGCTAAGCAGTGTCGGATAAATGATAGTAAAACACGCATTCACTAACCCTTGAATGAAAATGTTTAGAATTAATTTGTTGTTTCTCATCACAGTGAATGGGGCTGAACTGACAGTTAAGATCAATGAGTAAGCTAAACACTTAACGGGTTTAAGTGGCAATAACTGTTTTAGAGCAGGGCAATCCAGAGGCCAACGAAAGGACACGTTTTCAAATAGGCAGGCACACAATTACTGTAATCCAGACAGAAACACAGACATCAAATGCAATATCCAACCTTAGAACCATCCTAGTATAAGAGAGCTTTCCTATATTAATCATTATCTGTAGAGGTCAGCTGCCTATAACAAACACATGTAATTTTATAAACTCCAACTGACACTACATTATTGCAAAAAAAATAAAGGTAGTTTTAGGAGATTTATGTTTGTATTGGTAAGCATCAGGGGTAAGGTACAGATTTAAATGGTTCTGTGTCGGGAAGGGTAAAACCTATTGTTTGCTGGGCAAAAAGGAGTTTGTGGAGGTCGGTTTCAATTCCAACTGTGACTCTCTTGATCTTAGAGAGGGCTACGGCGCAAAGAGTAAAATAAACTAGCAGTGGTTGCTTAGCAACTGGGACTGATACAATCTAAGACCAGACCGCAACAGTGACTAGTATACTGGATCGAAACCCCAATATTTCAGTTTATTTTACAAGATTGTGGAAAGAATGATTCGCTCCAGGAGTGAGTGCATGAAAAAATAGAGCTTTGGTATTTTTAAAAAACAAAACTTTATAATGAATACAATATTAAACTCTTTAACTTCATACCTGCAATGTACAGCTTGCCATTATCCCTGAGACACTACCACTCAATTTCCCATTAAACAACACAAAAAGAAACATACAGGTCTCAATCCATCTTAAAATCACCCTGGCATAGAGTAACACTTGTTTCACAGAACAGAATTGTGTTCCAGTTAGAACCCCTGCAGACTCTGGTTAGATGTCTTCAAAACGTTGTTTCATCAGACTTATTTCAGCTTCTTCCTGGTCCTCAGACAAGACTACTCGGCTTTAAATATTTTTACCCTTTTGTAACTATCCTCCTGGGAGAGAATTGTGGGCTCAGTGTCAGACAGATCAGACTTAAACTCCTGTCAAAAGCCTGTCAAAATGTCTCTGAATCCCCTAGCTCCACCCAGTAATAACATCATTTCCCCAAGATGAGAAATATTCCCAGTCAAACCACAATACATTAGCCCAGACTGAAAAACACATTCCTCCAGTCAATTTTTACGATCTGGCTCCTACAAGCTCCTAGGCCCTGAAAAACAAAATTATTTTTAAAAAACCCCATACATGACCACTGTCAAACACTATAACCCCAGAATTTTAACACTTGTATTGCCCAATATTTCGAATCCAATGTTCCTAAAATCCTCCATTCATCACAGGTCCTTGTACGGTAAAGAGGCTTTGAGGTTTTAGTTTAGTTAATTTGATTGCAGCTGGAGATAGGTAGATAGTGACAGCACTGCTGGAAGCAGCTGGTTTTGAAAGGCTAAAGAGGGAACATCTCTCTTAGCCTTGCTAGAAGAAACGCCATACTATGGAGAAACGGTTAAAAAAATAGCTGCCAAAGATCTAAAGTCCAGCTAGTTAAGGAAACTAGAGAAATGAAGAGACGTTTCCAAGAAGTCTGGAGTTAACGGAACAGAGGAAACTGGGAACCGGAACAGATTACTGCTCAGTAAAGTCACAGAGCTTTGAAAAGACATTGGATCATGAGGCCAGAAAGATACCTGCAGTATCATAAAATCTCGACTGTACAGAAGGAGGCCATTCGGCCCATCAAGTCTGCGCTGACCCTCCAAAAGAGCACCCTATCCAGGCTCAATCCCCCACCCTATCCCCAGAACCCCACCTTGCCCCTATCCCTGGAATACGACCTAACGTTTTGACACCAAGGGTCAATTTAGCATGGCCATTCCACCTAACCTGTACGTCTTTGGACTGTGGGAGGAAACCAGAGCAGCACAGGAAATCCACGCAGACACAGGGAGAATGTGCAGACTCCACACAGACAGTCACCGGATATCAGGATCGAACCTGGCTCCCTGGTGCTGTGAGACAGCTAACCGCTGTGCCACCGTGCCCTAATGCTAACGTTTGAGAGAAAGTACTATAGTTTGGGAGACGTTATTTGAAATAATAATGAAAATCGGTGGCTGGATCTCAAGAGCTTGTGTAAAGGCCTTTAAGGCAAATGAAACCTGCAGGGAGAGGTGTAAAAGCTGAAAGTGAAACCTTGATGGAAGCAGCGGAGGGAGAGCATCATTTAAAAGATGATTTGAAAGTGTGACTTTTTGAAAGCGGAATTTCAAATCACTCCTGTGGAAGCCAGAGTTCAGTGAGACAAGGTAGCTTATGGTATAAGAATCATTTGGTGGGTGGGTTTCAGAGGAGGTAAGCACAGACACTAACTTGGGTTCAGGAGTCTGGAGTGTTTGTGTTTGACCCCTGCTAATCCATGTGTTTAAAAAGGAATTTCAATGGAACCATTGTAGCTTAAGATGTATTTTGTAATCCATGTTAATCTTAAAATCTGTGTGTATTTGTTAAGCTAAAAGGGGGGGTGGAGGTAAATGAGTATTGTATCATAATCCAATTTTTTCATGTTTAAGATTTGTTTTCTTGTTGTTAAAACTAATGAGAGGTCATGTGACTCTGTTACTTCATGTTTAATGAAAAAATGTAAAGGTTACAGTGCCAGATTCTCCGATTCTCAGCCTAAGTGTGAAGGATCCGTGGAGCTTTACGTGGAAAAAAATCGGCGGCGCCCCCCCTTACCGATGCTGCGGCTGGTGAGGGGCTAGCAGGCGCGCCACGTAAATGCCCGACTTCAACTAAATGAATGTCCGCAGAATTGCCGGTCCGTGGCCGCGCATGCGCACGGCTATGACCCGCAGCGGTCGCGCCATACAAACATAGCGCCGGCCGTGCGCGGACCCGACCTGCCAGATAGTGCTCCCCTGGATACCCCCTGGATACCCTCCTCCAGCCCCCCCAGCCCTCGGAGAAGCCCCCCCCTGCTCTAACCAGCAGCACAGCTCCCGCCCGACTGTGGCAGCGCTGGACACAGTCCGCAATGTCCCAACGGAGTACGCCATTTCAGAGGCGTAAAACAGGCGTCGCCCCCGTTTCCGTCGTGAAAAGGGGGGATTCTCCGCCCGATCGCCGGTTATGAAATCGCCCTCGGGGAACGGAGAATCCCGCCCACAGCCTTTTGAGCCGGGGTTCCATTCTGGGACTTTCCTGTCCAGTTATATCATCAACTGGGACTATAACACAATCATTAACAGCAATTGGTGTTCAGCTGTCATGGTTACTTTGATAGCTCCCCATTATTGTAAGATAATTGGCCCAGCCCTAGCATCATAATCAGCACAAGAATGGATAATGATATTAATGAGCTGCTTTTTATCCTTAACTGGTTAACTATTAAAGGATCCGATGGAAGACTGTATGACTGGCCTATTGAACTCCGCTCCTCAAAATTCACCAGCATTTTAAATAGCTGCACAACTCTCCACCCCATGCTCATATGGGTTGAAGAATCAACAAATGGAACAAAACAAAAGGAACTACCATTCTTTCTTTAACAATGAGAAGAGGCCAAGTAGCAAGTTAATCAATTGTTTAAAGAAAGAATAGGAAATTTAGATAGCATCTTTCACAACCCAACCTCAGGATGTCCAAAAGTGCTCTGCAGCTACTTTTGAAGTACAATCACTGTGAGAATGTAGGAAATGGGTCCGCCAATTTGTGCAAAGCAAGCCCCCACAAATGCACACTGGATAATGGCCCGATAATCTGTTTTTGTGAATCTGATTGACAGATAAATAAATATTGACCAAGACTCTTTCACAAAATGGCGTCACAGGCTTGTCGAAGAGTAGACAGGACTTTGGTTTGGTTAATCTCTCAACTGAAAGACTGTGCCTCCAATGGTGCAGCACTCCCTCAGTACTGTACAAGAAGCCTGAATTTTCACGATCAAGTCTTTGAACTGGGACTTGGACTGACAACATACTGATTTAGAAACAACAGTGCAACCCATTGAACCCCAGGTGACACCCAGTGCTGGCAGGCTCCAAACTGTCAAACCAGGAGATCCACCATATAGCATAGTGGTTAGCACAATTGCTTCAGAGCTCCAGGGTCCCAGGTTCGATTCCCGGCTTGGGTCACTGTCTGTGCGGAGTCTGCAGGTTCTCCCCCTGTGCGCGTGGATTTCCTCCGGGTGCTCCGGTTTCCTCCCACAGTCCAAAGATGTTCAGGTTAGGTGGATTGGCCATGCTAAATTGCCCTTAGTGTTGGGTGGTTATGGGGTTATAGGGATAGGGTAGGATGCTCTTTCCAAGAGCTGGTGCAGACTCGATGGGCAAATGGCCTCCTTTTGCACTGCAACTTCTATGTATAGGCGATTGCTAGCTTTAAATGTACTGGTCAGATGGAGTCAGTTCTTCACCGTACAATATGACCTTGGTGCCCATCTTTTTGCCCCTGGCCCTATTTGGATGACTTATTGTAATACAGGATATACTTTGTTCTAAATATCCTTGAACTTATGGGACAAGCAGGCCAGTGCCCATTCCATGAACCAAACCTTGCCTGATGGCTAATTGGCATTTTACAGAAAACACCCATTTCTGACACAGCCCCTTCCTAACTGGACAATAATCTGCCTTTTCCGAAGTATGTTTCAGTATGTTTAAAAGAAAATCTTTAAACTGCTCTCCAAATAATATTACATTTGGTGAGAAAACAAATTAGTATTTTATTTAGAATACAGAAAAATGCGCAAATATATAAACATGTGTTTAAAAATATATCTGAAAAAAGTGTGAATGGCGATCAAGCTACAATAATGTTTCAACTGAACATCAGCTCAAGTGTCACCATTTCCAGTCCATTTTCTCATTTATAAATGCATTTAATTAGGCATATACACATATATCCATATATGTATATGCTGCATAAGTCAAGTATTACCCGCCTTTGCATTACAATTCATTATAATTATAATTTATTATTTTTGGAACATCCTTTTATATTGGAGCTCTCGAAAGTCTTGTGGCACATTGGTTGCCTCGTTCCCGCTGGGCCAGAAACTCGGGGTTTGAATCCAATGGCAGGACTTGTTGGCCACAGAAGAAGCATTCAATGCGGTTCAACGGGCTGATAATCAGCTCAGGAATTCTTCCACCACTCCCCCCCACTATTCCCCAAAGGGGTAACATAAAAGGTTTGCCTACGCGCTCCAAGAACATCAATGTGTTGGAAAGCACAGCACACCTCACATTTGACAATGGGGGCATCATGCAGGACTCAAGTGCTTTTATATCGCTCCCAGAGACGGACGTAAACACGCAGCACTTCAGTGTGGGGCCCTCGCCAAGGTGGGGGTCCCATACGGAGAGGTGACTGTTGTGGTGGGAACACCATGGAGACACGAATCGGAGCCTTGGTAAATCTAAATGTGGAGATCTTCAGGAAAACAGAGCAGAGGCTACCAAGCCGGATAGCCAGCAACAGCAACTAGGCAGGCAGCCAGGAGCACACGAGGTCATCGAGGCTCGAGACTTGGCCACCCGAGTGAGAGCCGAGGGGCAAGCAGAGCAGCAGACGCCAGGCAAGCACCGGCGTCGTACCTCAGGGTATTGGAGAGCAGCAGCCAATGGGAAAAGTGAAAGTCTGTCTCTGATTGCTCCAGTCACTAGCTGATACACTGGAAGATTTGGGCAAAGCATGTTGAGGTGAAGGTATGGAAGATTCTTTACTCAAGCTAATTGTTAATGTAGAAAAATGTGCAGCATAAAGAAGATGATATTCATTTTCAATTCTCTTCCATTTCCAGGAGAGATTGTATAGTTTTTTTAAAATTTAGTGTACCCAATTCTTTTTTTTTCCAATTAAGGGGCAATTTAGCATGGGCAATTCACCTACCCGGCAAATCTTTTTGAGTTGTCGGGGTGAGACCCACGCAGACATGGGGAGAATGTGCAAACTCCACACGGACAGTGACCCGGAGCCAGGATCAAACCTGGGACCTCGGCGCCGTGAGGCAGCAGGATTTTAACAATAACCCAACACAATGGTCACGATTCTCCTGAAATATTTCTAACTGTGATAGCGAGCGGAAATTGCCCAGTGAGGCCAGCAACGCTATTCACCGTTAATTGGTCCACTTAACGAGGCCTCATGGGCTTCTCGCTGCAAGTGATGACTCGCTGGGACCGCGCTCGTCAGCCCCTGGCTAACAAGGCCGAGCAGCACTTAAGCTGCACACACTCGGCCCACCCCAGCCAGATCGCAATAATGGCGTCGAGGAGACCAGCCCCAGGATTCGGTGATGCTGACCTGGGGAGGCTCCTGGATGTCCTGTTCCCCCGGGGTCCCGGGGGGTGAGTCACAAGGGAGCCAGTTCTGCCTGGAACGAGGTGGTAACAGCAGTCAGCTCGGGCAGTGTGACCCGGAGGATTAGCCTCCAGTGTCGGAAGAAGGTCAAAGACCTAAACCGGGCAGCAAGATTGTGTAGACATCAACGTCCCTTGCCCCCACCCCCCAAGGGAGCATCCCCCCAGGTGACTCCCAAACGTCCCTGCACTCCCCTCCACCTTCAGCCCTCTCTCCACTCACCACTTTAACCCTCCCTCCACTCCAACCCTCCATTTACACCCCCCCCCCTCGCAACTGTGAACCACGCATGTGGCCGACGATGCTCTTTCTGTGTCGTCTCAGGAAAAACTCTCCCATAATCGGCGGAGGAGGGCCCAAACTGGTGGTGGGGTGCTGGTCTTGAGAATCCTCACCTCCTTGGAGGAGCAGGCCCTGGAGGTAACTGGTGTGGCCGAGGACAGGGCAGTCACCCACGCGGAGGCTAGCAGATGCCGCAGAGGTGAGGAACTACCGGGCTCTACCCGGAGGACCTGTCAAGCATGAGTACTGATCATTGACTGACTCATCCCTCCCACTGGCCACATGTCCATCCTCCCGCGGGACCTGCAGCCAAAGGCCCGGCTCATCCCAGGCAGCCCCTCTTCTGACCCCGAGGAGAACACCTCGGAGGAGAGCTCCGGGGATGCAATTCATAGAATTTACAGTGCAGAAGGAGGCCATTCGGCCCATCGAGTCTGCACCGGCTCCTGGAAAGAGCACCCTACCCAAGGTTAACACCTCCACCCTATCCCCATAACCCAGTAACCCCACCCAACGCTAAGGGCAATTTTGGACACTAAGGGCAATTTATCATGGCCAATCCACCTAACCTGCACATCTTTGGACTGTGGGAGGAAACCGGAGCACCCGGGGAAACCCATGCACACACGGGGAGGATGTGCAGACTCCGCACAGACAGTGACCCAGGCCGGAATCGAACCTGGGACCCTGGAGCTGTTAAGCGATTGTGCTATCCACAATGCTACCATGCTGCAATACTATAACTGTTATAGACATGGCACATCTGCCCCCACCAGCGCAGATACAGACAACTCGGTGGGAAATGTTAGTGGACAGGCTTCTGGGGCACAATCTGGTGAGCACCATACCGCTGATAATGCACATCAGGTGGAGGCAGGTACCTCCAGGTGAGACAGCAATTGGAGGGCTGCTGGATCCCAGGACCTAGCTGGATCCCAGCCTGATGCTGAACCTCTGGAACAGGTTTACCCGGAGCTGATGTAAACGTGAGGGAGTGGCCGGGACATTCAGAGGGAGATTTCAGCATCACTCCAGCAGATCCAAAGCAGCTTGAAGGACCCCCAGAGGCTACGGGCGCAGGAGATGGCGTCGGTAATGAGTGGCACCGAGGCCAACACTGATATGTTGGCACCATTAGTGAAGGTGTCCAAGGTATCGAGGAATCGGTGACGGCCATGGCTGAGGGTCTCGGCATTATTCCTGCCTCGCTGGGGGATGTGACCCAGTACCAGGCTGACCTTGATGAGATTCTGCGGGACATGTCCCGCTCTCCGATGGGAATGGCCGATGCGCTGCAGAGCTTGTCCCAGTCGCAGGTGGGCATTGCCGAGGCACTGCAGAGCGTGGGCCAGTCACTGCGGGATGTGTCCCAGTCACTGAGCAGCATTGCCGAGGGCTTCAACACCATGGTGCAGACATTGGGGTGCCGCCAGGGCTGGCAGGGCCAGATGATGCAGCAGCAGCCGGGGCTCGAACCAGCTGCTTCTCTGTCCCAAAGTGAACTCCAGAGCCCTATGGGCACCGCCCGGGAGGCGGGGTGCTGAGTGCCAACTCGGCCCCGTCCCATGTGGCGGCGACGGTGACCACCAGCTCTCCCGAGTCCCATTCCTCTGAGGTGGCAGTGTCTCAGGGTCAGCACACTGGAACAATGCGGTACAGCTGTGCATGTGCCATCGAGAGGTGAAGCAGAGCCTTCGGGCCCTGGAGCCCCAAGAGGACAGCCAGCAGGGGCATTGAAGGTCACGGGACAAAGTAAGCAGCTGACTGCCTCCACCTTCTGGGAAGACATGGTGGTAGAGCCGGGAGGACCAATCACATTGAGGAGAGCACCATCGAGAGAGTGGGGACCTGTTTTGAACAATTAACACCCTTGTACACAGCCAGTAGGAAGCCTCTGTCACTGTCTCCCACAATGCATCACCACGTGCAGGTGATGGGGGTGAGCAAGCACTCAGCAGACAGGCAGGGGTCAAACTATGGCATAGATTGAGGACATCCGTACCCAGCTCTCTGCGGGTTATCATCACCCCACCTTGCCCTTGACAGCGACCCACAGACAGTGCCAACACAGTCCCAGCACCCCGGAGTGATGTGCCACATATCCTGGGAGGGTGGGAAATCGAGGTGGTGGGTGCGTAAGGATACGATGATGGACCAGGCTACATCCAAGGTGAAGTATGAGGGCCTCCCTGGGCCTCCGGGCTTGCAGGACCCTCACCGCTACTTTCTGTCCTGCAGCCTCCAGCTGGGCCTCCTGTTCTTCCCTGGCCTCATCCTCCAGCCTCTGCTGATCCATCGCCTCCTCGTCATCCTCATCCCCATCCCGCTCCTCCTCCGAGGTGGCCACATTTTCCTCGTCATCAACCTCCAGGTCATCACCCCACTGCTGTGCCAGATTGTGGAGGATGCAGCAGACCACAACAAGCGGGCAGCCCTCTGGGGAGTGGGCTGGAGTGCACCACCGGCGCGGCCGAGGCATTGGAACCACATCTTGATGAGTCCGATTCACTGCTCAATGAGAGCCTGGGTGGCAGCATGGGCCTCATTGTACTGGATCCCTAAGTCGGTATCCGTCCTCCATACTGCCGTTCCACGGCCTCAGCGGATACCCCTTATCCCCAGGAGCCCTCCACCTATCCTGGGGTGGCCTCCAAGAGGCCGGGGATGATCGACTGTCCCAGGATGTAACTGTCAGGCACACGCGTGCATTATCTTCATCTGGTAGTTGCAGATGAGTTGAATGTTGAGGGAGTGGAACCCCTTTCGGTTAATATAGACACCCCCACATGGCCCGGTGATACGAGGCAACTATGACCCCCTGGACCTGGGGCATCCCGGTGATGGCGGAGAAACCTGCTGCCCGGTCCTCTTGCTGGGCTTGGTCCATGTCAAACATGATGTAGTCTTTCGCCTGGCCATTCGTGCACATGATGCTGTGGCCTGTGCAATGCCACACAGGTCCCCACGAGCCCTGGAATGATCCCAAGACGTAAAAGCTCAAGGCTGTGGTGACCTTGACGGCCACCAGAAGCAGGGTGTCCTCCTCCTCCCTGTGGTGCCAAATCCATGAGGATATGGCACAGTTGCCGCACTGTCTCCTTGTTGAGGTGGAGCCTCCTGCGGCACACGATGTCCGTTACCTGTTAAAAGGGCCAGCAGGAGACTTCCGGTGGCGCCCTCGAGGAGGCAGGTCGCAGGTCGGATCGCTCCCGCCCGAGATGGGCAAACGGACCTTTGTCAACGGACTTTTTAGGGACCTGGCAGCCTGAATTGGTGGAGGAGACGACAGGGAAGAGGCTTTCTTCCCGGGGTATGGGCAGCTGGACCAGAAGCGGTCGAGTGGAGCGGCAAGGATCGAAGCGGGAGCAGCGGGGAACCCAGGCCGGGCGGCCAAGCATGGCGGACGGCGGGGACCGGGGAGCGGAGGCTCACTGGCCAAGGGAGGAGCAGATGGAGTTTTTCAAGAACTGCTTCGCCGAGCTGAGGAGGGACACGCTGGACCCGATGAGAGCGGTGATGGACCGAATGGTCGAGACACAGGCGGCCCAAGGGAAGGCGCTCAGGGAGGTCGAGGCGAAGCTCTCCAGTCAGGAGGGCACGGTAACGGAGCTGCAGCACGAGGTGGAGGAGCTGAACGCCCGTCAGAGGAGGATGCAGGAGCAACTTGAAGAGCTGGGGAACAGAGCCAGGAGGCAGAATTTACGAATCGTTGGCCTCCCCGAGGGCTGCGAGGGGTCGGATGTGGGCGCATACGTGACGGGTATGCTTGAGGCGCTGATGGGACCGGAGGCCTTCCCTCAACCCCTGGAGTTGGATGGGGCACATAGAGCCCCCGCAAGGAAGCCCAGGACGGGCGACCGACCGAGGGCCTTGGTGGTCCGCTTTCACCGGCTTGCTGACAGGGAACGTGTGCTGCGATGGGCCAAGGCGGAGAGGAGCAGCAGATGGGAGAACTGCGAGGTGCGCATTTACCAGGACTTGGGAACGGAGCTGGCCAAGAGGCGTGCAGGATTCATCAAGGTAAAGGCAGCCCTCTACAAAAAGGAGGTGAGGTTTGGAATGCTATATCCTGCAAAGCTTTGGGTTACGTTTGAGGAACTCCACTGCTACTTTGAGACACCAGAACAGGTTTGGACCTTTATTAAAGACAAGAAGCTGGACTTGAACTAATGGGCACTTAGTTCTTTCAGTGCTGTACAGTGGCGGCGGCCTGTTAACTTAAAATTGCTCTGATTAGGACTTTTACTAAAAAAAAGAAGCTGGACTGGAACTAAAGGACTCGGGGCTTTCAGACATTTTGTGTGGCGGCGGTTTGTTAAACTATCCTGTACTGTAATGTTTTATCCAAGATTGTTTTCAGCCTGGACAGAGAGTGGGGGCTGGAGGGCGCACTGTTTAGGGTCCTTTGGGGGGATTGCAATGGGGGGGGGTTGCAATGGGGGGGGGGGGGCCTGTGCTTGGTACCTTTTGGTGCGAGATCGGGGGATGGGCTAGGGGCTAGTCACGGGACTTTAAAGGGCTCGGTGGGATACAATTAGGTTAATGGGTCCCAGGCGTGTGGGGGGAGAGCCTGAGCGCTGGGACGGGAGACAGGTAGGCGCCAAGGGCAGGGGTCAGTGTGACTTGCGTAGGTCAGGGGGCACCAGGGAGATCGGAGGGGGGGCGGGGCGGGCTAGGGCCAAGCGCAGGGCTGACCTGGCAGGTCAGGCCTGGGGGAGTAGGGGAGACCAGGCGGAGGGGGGCGGGGACGGGGGAAGAGGGTTAGGGCCACGTTAGTTTAGTTGAACACGTGTGGCATGGGCAAACAGAGCTGGCCGGGAAAGTGCCTTATGGAAGGATCTTTGGCATCAACACTTATTAACGACTTCCGGTTGCGGCTATGACTAGCTAAGCCGCACATTTGGAAGCTCCTGCAACAAAGGTGTTTTTGGGCCAATTGGAGGGCCCCAACGGCGCTGAAAAAACGAATCCCGGTGGGGGAAGGTCCCCTGAGGAGAACTAGACCGATTTTATGGTCGGTACCCGGAGCGGAGCGGCAAGAAAAACGGCAGCAGCTCCCCAAAAAAAGCGGGGGAAGAAAATCAAAATGGCGGCCGGCGGTGCACCGGAGGAGTGGAAGAAATGGGCGGAGGAGCAGCAGGCCGCTCTCCTCCGTTTTTTCACGGAGATGAAAGTGGAACTCTTAGAGTCCATGAACGCGACGGCCACCAGGTTGGTGGGAGCCCAGGCGATCCAAGAGGCGTCGATTAAAGATCTGCAGCAGGAGATGGCCGCGAGGGAGGAGGAGGCCACAGTCATCGGGGCAAAGGTGGAGGCGCACGAGGCACTCCACACGAAGTGGCAGAGCCGCTTCGAGGAGCTGGACACTCGGATGAGGAGGAAAAATTTGAGGATCCTGGGCCTGGAAGAAGGCCTGGAGGGGTCGGATCTCCCGGGATATGTGGCGGAGATGTTGAGCTCCCTGATGGGGGAAGGGGCCGGTCCGGCGCCCCTGGAATTGGAAGAGGCATACCGGGTCATGGCCAGGAGGCCTAGGGCAAACGAGCCCCCGAGGGCGGTGCTGGTGCGGTTCCAGCGGCTAAGTGATCGAGAGAAAGTCCTGAGGTGGGCTAAAAGGGAGAAAAGCAGCAAGTGGCAGAACTCGACGGTAAGGGTGTACCAGGACTGGAGTGCGGAGGTGGCAAAGCGGCGGGCCCGGTACAACCGGACAAAGGCGGTGCTACACGCGAAAAAGATCAAATTTGGAATGTTGCAACCGGCGCGCTTGTGGGTCACCTACAAGGACCAACATCATTATTTCGAGTCCCCAGAGGAGGCCTGGACCTTTGTACAAGAGGAAAAGTTGGACACGAACTAAAACCTGGGAGCACCGGCGGTCGTAGCCGCCGGGGGACTCTTGATTGTGCAAGTGGCCCTTTTCTTTTTCAGGCCAGGTCGGAACTGGGTAACAGTTTCGTGGAGTGTTTGGGGTGTTTTTTCTCGAACGGTTGACTTTTCTGAATATTTTGAAGGTTTCGAGTTGTTGGGTGTTTCTGTATATTTGTACTGTTGAAATCTCTATTGTGGGTCGTTGGCTTCTTATGGGGTGTTTTTTCCCGTTTCCAATTTCCCTTAGTTATTTACCCCTCCTACCCTTTTTCTTTGGGTGCTTGGGGGGGTTTTTTGGTTCTTTTTTTTCTTTTCGGGTTATGGTTATCTGCGGTTATTTATACTGTTTGATGGAGGGTGATGGTTGGGCACGCGGTTAGTTGATAGTTAGTTAATTATTTTGTTATTTAAGTATGTAGTTAAGTATTTATGTATTTAGTTGCCATTGGGTATTTGTATTTATAGCGTTAAGTTGGGGAGACGGGACGGGGGGGAGCGGGTTGATTATGCGGGTCTTTCTCGGGGGTTTTAAGGGGATCTTTCACGGGCGCAGATGGGGTGAACCGGGAGGAGTCGGAATGTGGCAGGAGCAGCCGGGTCAGCGGAGACCAGCTGACTCTCGGGAGTACGATGTGGGGTACATCGCGGCTAGGAGGGGTCCTAGCCAGGGGGGGGGGGGGGGGGGGGGGAAGGGGAGGGGACTGGGGGGGGACACCGGGTTGCTGCTAGAAAGACCAGGGACGAGAAGGGGAGAGCCGGGGGGGGTGGGGGGGGGGCCATCGCTATGGGAAGCGGGTCAGAAAAGAAGGGATGACCCGGGGCGAGCAAGGGACAAGACATGGCTAATCGACAGGGAGTAGGGACGGGTCGCTCTGCGACCCGATTGATCACGTGGAACGTAAGGGGGCTGAATGGGCCGGTCAAAAGATCAAGGGTCTTCTCACACCTGAAGGGACTGAAGGCTGATGTAGCAATGCTGCAGGAGACTCATTTGAGGGTAGCAGATCAGGTCCGCCTGAGAAGGGGGTGGGTGGGACAGGTGTTCCACTCAGGCTTGGATATCAAGAACCGGGGGGTGGCGATTTTGGTGGGAAAGAGAGTGTCGTTTGTGGCGGCAGAGGTGGTGGCAGACAAGGAGGGCAGGTACGTGATGGTGAGGGGTAGGCTGCAGGGAGAGAGTGTGGTACTGGTAAATGTGTATGCCCCGAACTGGGACGACGCGGGTTTTATGAGGCGCCTGCTGGGCCTCATCCCGGGACTGGAGGCAGGGGGCCTGATCATGGGAGGGGACTTTAATACGGTGTTAGACCCTGGGCTGGATAGATCGAGTTCCAGGACGAATAGGAGGCCGGCAGCGGCAGAGGTGTTAAGGGGGTTCATGGAGCAGATGGGAGGGGTAGACCCATGGAGATTTGGTAGGCCTAGGGCGAGGGAGTATTCTTTTTTCTCCCACGTCCACAGAGTGTACTCTAGGATCGATTTTTTCGTATTGAACAGGGGGCTGATACCGAGAGTGCAGGACACGGAGTACTCGGCCATTGCGATATCGGACCATGCACCACATTGGGTGGACGTGGACATGGGGGAGGCGCGGGACCAACGCCCGTTGTGGCGCCTGGATGTAGGGCTGTTGGCGGACGAAGAGGTGTGCAGAAGGGTGAGAACGGGCATTGAGAACTATCTGGGTACGAATGACACAGGTGAGGTGCAGGTGGGGACGGTCTGGGAGGCCTTGAAAGCAGTGATTAGAGGAGAGCTGATCTCCATAAGGGCACACAGAGAGAGGAAGGAGAGGCAGGAAAGGGAGAGGCTGGTGGGGGAGCTCCTAGAAGTAGATAGGAAATATGCGGCGGCGCCAGAGGAGGGGCTATTAAGGGAGCGGCGTAGCTTGCAGGCCAGGTTCGACCTACTGACCACTAGGAAGGCGGAAATGCAGTGGAGAAGGGCGCAGGGTGCGGCGTATGAGTACGGGGAAAAGGCGAGCAGGATGCTGGCACACCAGCTTCGTAAGCGAGATGCAGCCAGAGAGATTGGGGGAGTGAGAGAGAGGGGTGGGGATGTAGTGCAGAAGGGGCAAGAGGTGAATAGGGTCTTTAGGGACTTCTATAGGGAATTGTATAGGTCTGAACCGCCGAAGAGGAGAGGGGGAATGAAGAACTTTCTCGACAAATTGGGGTTCCCAAAGGTACAGGAGGAGCTGGTGGAAGGGTTGGGGGCGCCGATAGAGCTGCAGGAGCTAATTAAAGGGATAGGCCAGATGCAGGCGGGGAAGGCGCCGGGGCCGGATGGGTTCCCGGTGGAGTTTTACAGGAAATTTGTGGACTTGGTGGGTCCAGTGCTGGTGCGAGCCTTCAATGAGGCGCGCGAGGGGGGGGTTCTGCCTCCAACAATGTCGCAGGCCCTGATCTCCTTGATTTTGAAGCGGGACAAGGACCCGGTCCAGTGCGGGTCCTACAGGCCTATCTCCCTCTTAAATGTAGATGCCAAGCTGTTAGCAAAGGTCCTGGCAACCAGGATAGAGGACTGTGTGCCAGGGGTAGTCCATGAAGACCAGACGGGGTTCGTGAAGGGACGCCAACTTAACACAAATGTTCGGAGATTGTTAAATGTGATTATGATGCCAGCAGTGGAAGGGGAGGCGGAGATAGTGGTAGCGCTGGACGCGGAGAAGGCATTTGACAGGGTGGAGTGGGAATACTTGTGGGAGACGTTGGAAAGGTTTGGGTTTGGGGAGGGATTTATCAAGTGGGTAAAACTGCTCTATTCAGCTCCGATGGCAAGTGTGGTAACAAACGGGAGGAGGTCAGAATATTTTGGGCTCCATCGAGGTACCAGGCAGGGATGTCCCCTATCTCCCTTACTCTTTGCATTAGCGATTGAGCCGTTGGCGATGGCACTGAGGGGTTCAGGGGGGTGGAGAGGACTGACAAGGGGAGGGGAGGAACATCGGGTCTCGCTCTATGCGGATGATTTGTTGTTGTATGTGGCAGACCCGGAGGGGGGAATGCCGGAGGTAATGGGGATACTAGCGGAGTTCGGGGACTTTTCGGGATATAAATTAAATCTGGGGAAAAGTGAGGTCTTTGTAATACACCCGGGAGACCAAGGGGAGGGAATTGGGAGGCTCCCCTTCAAAAGAGCAGTTAAAAGTTTTAGGTATTTGGGGGTGCAGGTGGCAAAGAACTGGGGGACCCTACACAAGTTGAACTTTTCCAGACTGGTGGAGCAGATGGAGGAGGAGTTTAAGAGGTGGGACATGGTGCCGCTGTCGCTAGCAGGGAGGGTGCAGTCAGTTAAAATGACGGTCCTCCCGAGGTTCTTGTTTTTGTTCCAGTGTCTGCCCATCTTCCTCCCCAGGGCCTTTTTCAAGAAGGTAACGAGTAGTATCATGGGGTATGTGTGGGCACATGGCACCCCGAGAGTTAGAAGGGTCTTTTTGGAGCGGAGTAGGGATAGTGGAGGGCTGGCGTTACCCAACCTTTCAGGATATTACTGGGCGGCAAATACATCGATGGTACGAAAGTGGATGATGGAAGGGGAGGGGGCAGCCTGGAAGCGCATGGAGAGGGCGTCCTGCGGCAACATAAGCTTAGGGGCACTGGTAACGGCACCATGGCCGCTCCCTCCCACGAGGTATACCACGAGCCCGGTGGTGGCGGCCACCCTCAAGATCTGGGGGCAGTGGAGGCGACACAGGGGGGAAGTGGGAGGTCTGATAGGGGCACCACTAAGAGGGAACCACAGATTTGCGCCGGGAAACACAGGAGGGGGATTCCAGAGCTGGCAGAGGGCGGGTATTAGACAACTGAGGGACTTGTTTATAGAGGGGAGGTTTGCGAGCCTGGGAGAGCTGGAGGAGAAATATGGGCTCCCCCCGGGGAACACGTTCAGGTACCTCCAAGTGAAGGCATTTGCCAGACGACAGGTAGCGGGGTTCCCCGCGCTCCCCGACAGGGGGGTGAGTGATAGGGTGCTATCAGGGGTCTGGGTCGGGGAGGGGAAGATCTCGGACATCTATAAGATTATGCAGGAGGTGGAGGAGGTACCAGTAGAGGAGCTGAAAGATAAGTGGGAGTTAGAGCTGGGGGAACAGATAGAGGACGGGACATGGGCAGACGCCCTGGAGAGGGTTAACTCGTCGTCGTCATGTGCGCGACTAAGTCTCATTCAATTTAAGGTACTGCATAGAGCCCACATGACGGGGACAAGGATGAGTCGGTTTTTCGGGGGTGAAGACAGGTGTATTAGATGTTCGGGAAGCCCTGCGAATCATGCACATATGTTTTGGGCATGTCCGGCACTGGAGGAGTTCTGGAAGGGGGTGGCAGGGACGGTGTCGAGAGTGGTGGGGTCCAGGGTCAAGCCAGGATGGGGACTTGCGATCTTCGGGGTTGGGGTGGAACCGGGGGTACAGGAGGCGAGGGAGGCTGGAATATTAGCCTTTGCGTCCTTGGTGGCTCGGAGGAGGATCCTGATTCAGTGGAGGGACGAAAGGCCTCCGAGTGTTAACACCTGGTTAAACGACATGGCAAACTTTATCCAATTGGAAAGGATCAAATTCGCCCTGAGAGGGTCGGTGCAGGGGTTTTCCAGGCGATGGCAACCCTTCCTAGACCTCTTGGATCAGAGATAGAAACTGAGGCCATGACAGCAGCAACCCGGGAGGGGAGGGGAGGGCGGGAGGGGGGGAGGGGGGAAAACGACGAAGGAAGTACGGTAGCGGCGGTGGCACGGGCAAGGCCTGCCCGAGGACGCTGCTAGAAATGATAAGTTGGTCTGACTGTCGGTTCGCCGGCGGGGGGGGGAGGGGGGGGGATGCGCGGGTAGGGGGGGGGGGGGGGGGATTCTTTTTTTCTTTCTTGTTAAGTAGGGGGGTTTGACTTTGTGTTGTTATAATTTAAATGTAAATGTAGGGGGGGTTAAAATGTTTGTATTTTGAAAAATTCAATAAAAATTATTTAAAAAAAAAAAAAAAAACACTTATTAACATGTTTATTCTCTTCCACTGTTCGTTTTCACTATGTTAAGGCTCTTTGCACAGGGCCATTTTTCGCTCTGTAACTGTTACAAATTTGTGTTAAATAAAAAACTTCAAAAAAAAAAAAAAGGGCCAGCAGTGCCTGAATGCCCTGGGCCGTCACGGGCCTCCCCCTCTGGGTCCCTCCCTAGCCTGATGGGTGGCCGGGTCCTCAGGGTGTGGGGTGGGGTCCGGCACATAGGCCGCTGCCTCGAACATCTGCAGACCCTGCTGCTGCTGCAGCCTTCTCCAACATCTGGCTGCACCGCGTAGCACCAGCATCACTAGGGCAACCTCTGCGTCCAACATCCCTGCCATAGCGTTCAATATCTGTAAGGCACTGGGACAGGGTGTGAGACTACCAAACAGCAGTGGCTCCCCACCCCAGTACCCTCCAATCCCCCACTGATTCCCCACCCCCTCGCCCGTAGCAGGAAACTACGCCCTGCCCACGCACACCCGGCCACTGCGGTCTCCCCTCACCGGGCCCCAGACGCTGTACTCCAGACACCCACTCACAACTTCAACTGGACTGGGCACTGGTTCCCTCTCCATGGCACTCACCCACCCTCTGACCGTGGACTTGTGCCCCCGGAGCTGTTTCCCATCACCTAGGTGTTTGGCTTTGGCTGCTGCGTGCGTGGTGTTGCCTCCCGCAATGTTCTGGCACAATGTCCAGGCATCACGGTCCGATTGGGATGCTGGGCAATGACTCCCACATGGTACATGCTCCGCCCACCCACAGTGATTCACTTGGGTTGCGTCAAGTGCTCACCTAACCATGATTGTCAATTCTCCATTAGCACTAGCCTTCAGCCGTGCAGCCAGTGGGAGTGATGGTTGGTCGGGGGGTCAAATGGGCAGGGACAAGTGTTGCCCTAGGAACCAGTATCCATGATCCAGGGGTTGGCATGGTGGTTCCATGAGCGGTTGCCCACCCGTTTGCCCCCCCCAGCGCTCCCCACACCCTCTCATGGTGGCCCATTCCACATCCCCAGCCGGGGGTCCCTCATCCCCCGCCGAGCACTGGGGCAGGAGGCTCAGCACCCCAGGCATTTTTGTCTGCGAGCAAGGGTGACTACTCACCTCCTCAGCTCCCCACAGAAGCCCTTCCGCCAGGTTCACCTTTATCAAAAGGATACTAATCGGCACCAGAGTGACCACTTGCTGGAGAGGCCGATGAATGACAGGAGGCCGTTGGATAACAGTTGGCTCTCGTTAGTTGTAGGAAATGGGGTTTAAGTGGTGACAATTGGTTTCTCACCATGCTACGGTGAGGTCCCAATTTCATCTACGGGAGGGGGTTGGTTGCATCGCAAACTGTTTGGCGCCTGGCGCAATTCTCGATTTTTGGCCTCTCTAGCTATTCACTGGCCTCGTTTCGCTTGAGGGTGAGTGCAACGAGGCCGGAACATCGTGTCTCCAATTAATCCATTGCCACTGATTCCGCTCCGTTTCTGAATCAATTGGCTGCAGGGATGGTCTGTGAAATGAGCTCAATAATTCATTTCAGGGCCAGACTTCCCTCCTCAAAGCAATATTCACGCATGCCTCCAAAATCGGTCACCATGCCTAACACGCCAGTCATAATTATTATTTTTTCAAATCTTCAATCCCACCCACCACCTCAGTTTTCGGAATGCAGGGCATCAGCAATGGAGAAGCCGGCGGAAAGGCAACAGAAAGTGGAATTGCAAAACTAATTCAAACTGAAAATGCCACTGCCTCACTGTCAATCTGAAACGCAACATTGCCTTGGGCAACAGTAAAGTGCAGGTAATAAGTAATTTAGCCCAGTGGAGCAGAACTTTACATTATTCTATTACTTAAACAGCATCAGGAGTGCTATGAAGTGAGTATATGAGTATGGCATCTCCATCTGTTAGCCTGTACTACATATGTCCTTACGCACAGCCAAACACACAGACAGTAAATCCAGAATATCTGGTCAGTGGCACAGTGCGGTTTCTTTGGAGATTGTTGTGCAAAATCTGTATGACATATTTCCTATTATAACAGTGACTGCACTCATTGACACTTAACCACTTCGGAGCACCCCGACATTGTGAACGGTGCTACATAATACACAAATATTCCTTTAATGACCTATGAAGCCAATATAATAGAACACAGAAATTACCCAATGCTCTTCAGCTTTCACAATATGACAGGTGTAACTGGTGCTTGACAATGGCTTGCAAGGCACCATTGGGAAATAAACTGAACGTGTGGGCCAATAACAAACATCAAGTCCCTGGGTATTGTGTGAAATACCGAAGAGAATTGTACATTAATAAGACTCCCTTTATACTAATCTCCGACAAATCTATATGAAGGAAATAAAAATTCATTACCAAAGAAAGCAAGGTTAGAAATTTTGAAATTAAAATAACGAAAGCATCAAGGGCCTCGGCTTCTGTCGTGTTGCACTCACGGGTCATTTATGATGAAAGATGTGTTTACAATGATTTTCTAACCAGATCAGAAGCAAAGCAGATTGCACAAGTTGTGAGAACCACCTCGATTTCAATTTTATAATTTGTGTGACTTTATTCCAAGTTAATTGCCTCCCTTAGCCCTCTTTTTGATTCTTGAGCATGCACATGAAATTAGATCACGGGGCGGCACGGTGGTTAGCACTGTTGCCTACGGCGCTGAGGACCCGGGTTCGATCCCAGCCCCAGGTCGCTGTCTGTATGGAGTTTGCACATTCTCCCAGTGACTGCTTGGGTTTCACCCCCACAACCCAAAGATGTGCAGGTAGGTGGATTGGCCACACTAAATTGCCCCTTCATTGGAAAATAAATAATTGGGTACGCTAAATTTTAAAAATAAATAAATAAATGAAATTAGATCAGAGTTCAGAAGCAAAGCGATGTCTGTGACAGAAATTTATCGCTAAAATATTGATCAAAGTGTAAACAAGCTTATTATTCCAAATACATGTGTATCAAAATACAGGTTGGTCAGGGTGGTGGACTACTACGCAGTTACGCAGAATGGTGAAGATTTAATCTCCAGTTCCATTGAGTTCCTGATCTCAGTCACCCTGGACGTTGAGACTAGATGAAACTAAGCTGCCTGGTCAACATGCTGGAAGGAAGCAAGGATAAACTGAGAGCAACTTGGTGTCTGGCTGTCCGCCAAAGGACAGAGATGCCAAAAGCCAGAGAGCACAACATTCATACAGCAGTGTTTGAGTGCTGAAACTCAACAAAACCCACACAAAGGGAAAAGAAAATAATCCTAAAAAATCAGATAACCTCACTAAAAATATCTGACTGTGTTGCATTCCTATATATTGGACTTTAGCGGAAAAAAATTCCCATGAGCTCACTTGGTCTATTTTGGGTAGATTGGACAAAACAGAGAGAACGAGAGAGGGAGAAATAAATTATTCTTTTTTAAGTTACAGAATTAAGAATACTGACCTGACGCTGGTCAACTGAATATTTTCTATTTTTCCAGAGGTACAATGAATGAAAATCGCTTATTATCACAAGTAGGCTTCAAATGAAGTCACTGTGAAAATCCCCTAGTCGCCACATTCCGGCGCCTGTTCTGGGAGGCTGGTACGGGAATTGAACCGTGCTGCTGGCCTGCCTTGGTCTGCTTTCAAAGCCAGCAATTTAGCCCAGTGTGCTAAACCAACCCCTGAGTAGAATGTAAGTAGAAGGAATTTTGGGAACATTTGGCAATGGACTCAAGCAAAGAGAATCTGAATCTATTATTATACTCTGCAGTCCTTCACATTTAACAAATTATTCAAGTAAACATTCCAGTTAGAATGAAGTTGCTGAAAGTATTCTTCTTTTTGCTCCAGATTCTGACTTCTAATTCACAAGAACTTTTCCCAAGCTAACACATGTCACTGTGTACAAGAAAAATATATCTAAGCTTTCAGTACATAACAATATGTAACCTTTAACCATGATCGCATGTGTGGTTTAGCTGCATAGCTACATTTTAATTTAAGCTTTGCTGGTCATTAATATCAACCATTTTCTATCAGGCAAAGACAGAAAGGCTAGTTTAAAAATAAACTCATAAAAGCACATGGGTGGTTCTCAGCTATCAGTTTTTCAAATTTGATCCGATTTAAATCTGGCTTTTATCACACATACTAAGGATTTTCATCTTAACCCGAAATCTAAGAAAAGATGAATGATGATGATTCAACTAAAATTTCTCATAGGTTTGCTTCTGACATGTCTAAGATGGGATGCTGTTGTCACATAGCCTGCTCTTTAACAAATTATACTTGTAAATACCACATTAGAAGTGCAGTAGATTGTCGACTTCAATGGAAAAGCTATTTTCCTCTATGGGCAAAATAGCTTTTTATCTCGTTCATGATACAAGGGTTGAAATACTCCCTAAGAAGCAGAGAACTTTATTTGAAAAGGCTGTTTTTTTTCCTAATCAGCATGCTTTTTCTCTCTCAAAAGTTTACTTCACCTTTTTGGTGCCAGTCCGTCATTTTGTATTTTAAATTTAAATAGACAAATAGTATTGTGCATTGGTAAATCAAATGAGAAATTCCTTCTTGCGATCTCTGGCTATTTTTTGAAATAAGTTGCTCATGGAAGAAACTTGCTCAATTGAACTTACAAATCTGTTGGATGAAAGGAGCCAACAGCAAGAGCCTGTTAAAAGCTTGGGGGCAATTTGACCATGTACATTTCTTGGAAATTTGTAATTATGGGTGTGACGAGTTGTTTACACAACAAGCAAAAAAGGTAAATTGATCAGACGCAGCCAAGTACAATAAAACCAGGCCAGGGACATAGAAAGTACAGAAACAGAGACCAGCAGGGAAACCAATCTTTTCAAACAGACACGGTAAATAAACAAAATTGCTATGCAAACTGTCGTGAGGTATGCTGGAAAAAGGCACATGTTGTCAAAGCTTTTTGACTTGTACTCATCAGAACAATTTGCGAGAATACCAACTGTAAAGGGAAGAACCATTTAAACTGCCTGGAAAGAGAGTTCTGATTGGTTGGCAAGTGGACTCCAATTGAAAGTCCTATCAAAAGAAGATGAAAGCATGTGTCTTTGTTCAGCAATACTCAAATTTAACACGGTTGTTTTTTTTCCCAAACAAACCAGAAGTTCTGATGAAGAGTCAAATGGACTTGAAACGCTAACTCTTTTTGTTTCTCTCTCCCTACAAATGGTGCAAGACTTGCTGAGTTTTTCCAGCATTTTTTTGTTTCAATTTCCAGCATCCACAATATTTTACTTATTTTAGCTGATCAATTAGGCAGGTTTTAAGAAATGTCTTCAAGGAGAAGAAGTAGAGGCTCAGGAAAGGATTTCCAGAACTTAGGGCATAGACAGATGAAGGTACATCAGTCAACGGTGGAGTGATGAAAGCTGGCTCTGCACAATAGATCAGTGATAGAGGAAAACAGAATTCTTAAAGCATTGCAGGGATGAATTTTAAAACTGACATGATTCCTGCACAGAGAGCCACTGTAGGTGGTGGGTACGATGAGGGAACATGACTTAGTGCTAGTTAGGATATATGCAATAGAGGTTTGGATGAAGTCAAGCTTACTAAGGATGCAAGATGGGAGCTGGGGCAGCTTGGTGGCACAGTGGTTAGCACTGCTGCCTCACAGCGCCGAAGATCCGGGTTCGATCCCGACCCCGGGTCACTGTCTGTGTGGAGTTTGCTCATTCTTCCCGCGTCTGTGTGGGACTCACCTCCACAACCCAAAGATGTGCCGCGTAGGTGGATTGGCCATGCTAAATTGCCCCTTAATTGGAAAAAAACAGGGTACTCCAAATTTATATTTTAAAAAAAGATGGGAGCTTAGCCAGGAAAGCATTGCAATAGTCAAGCCTGAGGTAACAAAGACATGAATTAGAGTTTCAGTTGCTGAGCTGAGGTAGGAGCATAGTTGGGCAATGTTACTAAGGAGGGAGTCAACAAAATTGTTGTTGTAAGGGGAATGGAAAGTGGAAGCTCTTCTCAGGATCAACAGCATGCCAAGTCTGCCAATGGTCTGAGTCAGCTGCAGTAGCCAGGAGGAGGGATGAAGTTGTGCCTGCAGTTTGTGGCAGGGTCTGAAAATAATGGCTCCAGTTTCCAACTATTTAACTGGAGGAAACAATTGCTAACCCAATACTGGATATCAGGCTAGCAGAGTGGCAAATCAAAGGGAATGGAGAAGTGAAGGCAAAGTAAAGCTAGTTGTCATCAGCGTGTATATTCGACCATTGTGGCCTGGATTGACTCTCCATTGTTGCGAAAATAGCAGAAAAGATCAAAAATCAGAAGTCCGGCCTGCAAACACAGCACCAGCTATTTTTGCAGGGGAAGGAATGGGGACGGTCACATTTCCTGTATCTGCAAATTGCAGAGGCAACTGCTCATAAAGTCAGCAGCTGCTTCCACTGGTGTTTAATTTTGATGACCCAAGTGTGTGGCACAAAACGTGCCAGAATCTGGCAGGAACAGGTCTGAACTTTGTGAAGCCCTTTGGAAAGTTGGGGTACCACTTTTGATATGCTCCCGAGACAGCTTACAGAGAGGCTGAAAGGAAGGGTGCCCTTGGGACTTTTCAAATTAGGCATGAATGTGCATTAAAAGAGTGCATGGATTAATTAACTGTCAAGCTCATTAGGACTGTCAAAAGTATCAAAAATAACTAATAGGAGCAATTGTCAAATGTGTCCAAATGAACTGACAAGGGCAACTATCAAGGCATTTAAAACTCATGCCCTTTAAATTTTGGAAAAATGCATGGAGTGTTTAAAAAATATATTACTTGCTATTTCACCCTGTTTGGTGGCATAAGCCTGAGGGTTTTCATTAGTGAATTTGTGCTGCATGACTGGTTTCACAATAATCCATTATCACAGTCTGCCATTTCAGCTTGACTGACTGCTCCATGTTTGTTATACACATTTTAAAGTGGGACAGTTTTAATGTTTGTTTATATAAGGATTATGCACTTGAATTAAATGTTTATACTTGTAAGGGATCGTGTGGTTGAAGGATGGTAAATATAGTGAATGGATTTTATGAATGCTGGCACCTAAAAAAGAAAGTCTGCAACAGACACTTAGAACTTTATGTTAATTCATCTCAGCATGGCTTGAGGTCTGCCATGGTGGATAATGGGTGAGTTAGGATGACATTTGTATGGGCTTGGAGGATAGGAGGGACCATAGACTGGCATAGTCTGTGTGTGTGGGGAGGGGGGTTGATGGAAGGGGGGGGGGGGGTGAGGGCTAGATGGGTGTTAATTTTTTCATTGCTTTTTAAATATCATAAATGCTGGTTCTGCCCGGCCTTCCTCCACACCCTGCAGCCTATGCTCACCTTCCAGGGTCATCTGGCCTGACTCCCTGAGGACACCAGTACCCTGGAAAGAAAATCCGGTTCACTTATTTTCCAGATCGGACATGCGGAGCCGGGAAATGTCCCGAATCTGCGCCCCTGACCCCGGAGGAATGTGCTTTCAGATGAGCAGCATATTGATAAGAAATAGGAAAGGGCCTTGGGTCAATTACTCCAGAGATAGGCACACAGGAGGTGAAAGGGACACCATTGGTGGTGATTCACCTCTGTGATTGGATCCAGGTGAGAGCAGATTCCTCCTCCTCCAACTGGGCAACAGAAAGCAAGGAGGATGATTCAGTCAACTGTGTCAAAGGCTGCAGACTGATCAGGAATAATAAGGTGCGACAAATAGTCGCATAGGATATTGTGCTGTGACAGGTGCAGAAACTGGATTTCAGGCATTCAAGCATGGAGTTGCTGGAAAGATTAGTTCCGATTTGGAAGGCAGCAAAAGTGTAGGTCAAAATCCAAACTTAGCACTTGAATGGGTTTTTTGACTGTATCTTTTTATTATTTGGCCATGGGATGTGGGCATCACTGGCTAGGTCAGCATTTGATGCCCACCCCCAACGGCCCTTGAGTGGGTGGTGGCAAACCACTTGCTTGAATCGCTGCAGTCCAAGTGGTGTAGGTACACCCATCATGCTGTTACGAACAGAGTTACAGGATTTGGACCCCGCAACAGTGAAGGGACGGTGATATAATGGGCTTTTCACAGTAATTTCATTTGAAGCCTACTTGTGACAATAAGCGATTTACATTTCATAGTTCCAAGTCAGGATGGGGTGGATGGCCTGCAGGTGTTCCATCTGGTTAGAAATGATTAAAACATATAACTGAAGCTACAAAGACCTGATGCACATTTCAAAGTTGCAAGCTTTAGATGGATATTTGGGTAAGTGTATTGTTGACTAACAGACCAGTAAATCTTTTTTTTTGCCTGTGCAACCGGCCTCAACGACAACAATTCTTGGGTATATCTCTGCGTGAGGGTTCCCGCTTTGATTGTTCACCAGTGACCCATAGAGTATACACAGCTATATGGATGAGAACTTTATCAGGATCGGTTATAATGTCCCACAGAGTAAAGTCCTATCTAGGCTGACACATGGAATGAGTGTAGACACATGAAAGCCATGGCTTAAGGTGAATGTTAAAAGCAAGGGGTAGGAAGGATGATAAAAGGGAGGTAGGAATCAACAAATTGATGTTACGCCACTCAAATAGTGGGTGATGCAGTTAAAGCAATTAGCAAATATAATAAAAGCTCCAATATTCACAAACATTTGGGGAATATAACCTGGAGCTATGGAAAACAGTATTTATCATCCACGGCAGGGTCTCCCTGAATTAACTCAACGGTCAAGCTTTGTTTCATATTCCCCATTCAGAAGACAGCAGAGCACAGTCCTCTTGTAACTGCTGAGGACTCAGAGGGGGATAGACTGCTACAGATCTGGCGATGTCGCCTGCCCCCTTTTACCGCCTGCACTTACTTTCACATGTGTCTCGTCTTCAGATTTAAGGCGCGGATCACCAGAAGGAGCTCGAAGCCTTCATCTCCAAGCTATCAGGCCACCAGAATACGCATTTTATTTTAAAGATAGGCATGCCATCTTGGCAATCGATTCCGATCTCGGCGTGGTGTCCTGACCTCCTCCGACAACAAATCAATCCGTTCCCAGAGGGCAGAAAACACCGGCACATAACTGATCGTACTTACGTTCCCAGGACTTCTCTGAACTCGTACGCCACTTTGATTTCTTCCTTCTTTTTCCATGTTTTGTCCATCTCTCCGAGAGGCATCCTACCCTATGTCTTTTCCAAAGAGTGCAGCTTCTTCCACTGGGAGAGGGAGGGGGAGAAGAAAAACAGGGAGGAGAGAATGATGTTGGCTGTACTTTCGGTGCATGAAAAAAAATCCGCCTCCAAGCAGCACCAGAGTCTGAGCATTTAAGATCAAACCTGTCAGTTACGAGCGACAAAGCAGAAGGAGGAACGGGAATTATACAAAAAACCACACTACAGCCTGGCTTTCAGAGACACACGCACGCATACACAAAGAAATGATTTCGCCAATAATATTCTTTTAAGAAACGATGCAGATCACAAACGTCAAGAACCTCTCGTTGTAAGAGACTAGACAGAAGATGTCGTGATCACTAAGGAAAGACACGGTGCAAAGAGCTGAGGAGCTGCTTTGTCGTTTACCTGGTTATGTGTGTGTGTGTTGCACGGTGTAGCTGCTTGGCAGCCTGCAGCCTGCTTCCTGCTGTGTGTGCCCGGCTCTCGCTCTCTCTCTGTGTCTCTGTGAGAGTCTCCGGGTGGCTCCCAGCTCTCTCTCCCTCTCCAGCGCTCGCTACTTCGAGCGCTTGACACTCAGCTGCTGCCGCATTGACGTCAGCGACCCGCCACAGGTGGGCGGGGTTTCGCCTCCCCACCAATCGGAGACAATCGAGGGGGGCGGCGCCTGGCGGCAGCTCCGTCCAATGACAAGCCTGGAAGGGTAGAAGGGGGCGGGGGCAGCTCTCTTCCGGGTGAAATCGATCATTGACACTCTCATTCATGAATCCCGTCCCCAGCTTTTGCTGTAGGTCATTGACCTGAGCTGCTAGCTCTGCTCTCTCATCGGGGGCTGCATGTCCTGCTGAGTATCTCCTTGCATCTTCTCCTTTCTTTTTGAAATTTCAGGTTCATCAGTAAACCTCCCCTGGACAAGGATTCCACAGCAATATTGAAGCCGCCTGCTTCATCGTCACCCAACTTAAACCTTCACACCCCCCCCCCCCCCCCCCCACTCCACACTGTGTGTGCACCATCTACAAGGTGCACTGCAGCAAACTCATCGAGGCCCCTCCGGCAGAAACTTCCAAGCCCACACCGAGAAGGACAAGGGCAGGGGGACACATGAGAGCCACACCGCCTTGAGGCTCCCCTCCAAGCCACTCACCATCCTGACTTGGAAATATTGTGCCATACTTTCACTGTTGCTATCAGTACCCTGGAACTGCCCCCCCCCCCCCCCCAACAGCACTGTGGGTGTACCTACACCACATGGACTGCAACAGTTCATCATCACCTTCTCAAGGGCAATTAGGGATGGATAGTAAGTTCTAGCCTAATAAATGACAGCCACATCCCACGATAGTATAAATAAAGTGTTAATCGGCAAATACAAATAGAAATACATTGGAATTATCTATATCCGGTAACTGCAGTATTTTTCTTTTATCTAATTGTTTAATTCAGTGTCACTACTCTTCTAGGAATGCCCACCTTGAAGAAGTTCTACTTTTCTCACTTGTTTAAACCCTATGTCATTTCTAACTTTTCCAGTTCAAAGCAGAGGCAACTTGTCCACATTAGCAACTGTATAGAAAAATGATTATGATTTAAAAGAAAACTCTTGGGAAAGGAGATCACCTGACTCTGAAAAGTATCAACAAGGGACACGTCTTTGACAAACATTTGATCATCTAAAAGTGGCTGCTGCAGGGCATTGGAGGAAATTTTCAAGCAAGTGAGTAAGGCTCCCTCCAGCCATTGTCCAATTAAGGACAGAGGGTTGGCTCTCCAGCCAGGAGGGCCAATGGGAGTACACAATGTTCTGGGCATCTTGTACCTCCATAGGGAGAGATGGGCACTGCCGCTGCAGGCGGGGGTGCTCTATGAACACTTGTAAATACTCTAAAATGTCCCAGGTTTGATTCCCCGCTGGGTCACTGTCTGTGCGGAGTCTGCACGTTCTCCCTGTATCTGCGTGGGTTTCCTCCGGGTGCTCCGGTTTCCTCCCACAGTCCAAAGATGTGCAGGTTAGGTGGATTGGCCATGCTAAATTGCCCTTTGTGTCCAAAAGGTTAGGAGGGGTTATTGGGTTATGGGGATAGGGTGGAAGTGAGGGCTTAAGTGGGTCGATGCAGACTCGATGGGCCGAATGATCTCCTTCTGCACTGTATGTTCTATGTTCTATGTATCGGGGTCACAGCTGCCAGGCCATTAAAGCAGGGGAGGAAAAAAATCTTTCACAAGATCATCTGTGTGACTGTGGCCCTCAATAATCAAGTTGGTTTGTGCCGAGTCTCTTTGCAGGATGCAACTCAGCCCTGCAGGCCAGCCATCAGGAGGCTGCCACCAATTTATCTTCAAGTTCCAGCCACATCAGGAGGCCCATCTGAAATCTCGTGTGCGAAAAACGCCATCAATTTGCATTTAACTTGGCCTAATTGATAACCCACTGGTGGGCGGGCAGATAACCATCACCTCCCAGAATCCACCTACCTGGTTAAAGGCCAGAAGATGGAACATGAAATGAAATGAAATTAAGTGAAAATGGCTTATTGTCACGAGTAGGCTTCAATGAAGTTACTGTGAAAAGACCCTAGTAGCCACATTCCGGCACCTGTTCGGGGAGGCTGTTACGGGAATTGAACCGTGCTGCTGGCCTGCTTGGTCTGCTTTCAAAGCCAGCGATTTAGCCCTGTGCTAAACAGCCCCTAATGCCATCAAAATGCCAACTCGTAGCAAAAAACTGCCAGGCACACCCAGCTCTTGTATATAACATATATATATTTGTATATACACACAAGAACAGGAAGCATAGCATGTACAAATAGTCCAAATCTACAAATTGAGACGATCAGGTTTTTTTCTGACTCTGGCTGATCTTCTGAAAGATTGACCTTGCTGCTCAGAACCTGTAGATTCAGTTTTCTCCATGACATTCTCATGGTCAGAAACTGTTGAACTATCTGTCACTGCAGCTGATGTTGATTCTGATGTAGACTCGGCATCCAACATGTTGCTGTGAAAGACGTCTGTGGTTTTCAAGAACAATTTCTTCTTAAACTCAACCTATCCTCTGATTGTACATTGTAGGAATAAGGTGCTACTTCTTCAAGTACATTGGCTTTTCTCGACCAATTGCCGGAATCTTCTACTCTCACAATGTAATCACTACTCAGAGGTGGTAAAGTTCTGGACACCCTATCATAGAACTGCTTTTGTTTTGCTTTAATGTTTCACATTTCCTGCAGTAGCACTGCATTCTTCTGCTCCTTTGCCAAGTATGGCAGTGTGGTACGCAACCTCCTATTCATAAGTAACTCTGCTGGCGATCTACTATGTGATAATGGTGACACTCTGTAACTCAATAGTGTGAGATAGGGATCAGATTGGCTGTCTATTGCTTTCAACAATTGCTTGACAACATGTCCACCTTTTTCACCTTTTCTATTGGCTTGAGGGTACAATGGACTTGACTTGACGTGATTGAAATCATATGTGACTACGAAGTTTTGCCACTCTTTACAGCTAAAACAAGGACCGTTGTCACTCATGACGACTTGAGGAATTCCGTGTCTAGCAAAAATTGACTTGGTTTGCAGTATTACACTGCTTGCCATCATGCTTGACAGTAGAGCCATTTTGGGATAGTTTGGAAAATAGTTTATGATCATTAAATAATCTTTCTCTCATAGGTGAAAGAGATCCAAAGCTACTTTCGGCCATGGTACAGTAAGAAGTCTTACAACACCAGGTTAAAGTCCAACAGGTTTGTTTCAAACACGAGCTTTCGGAGCACGGCTCCTTCTTCAGGTGAATGGAAAGGCTTGTTCCAGAAATGTTTATATAGACACAGTCAGAGATGCCCCGGAATGCGAGCACCTGCAGGCAATCAAATCATCAAAGATGCAGAGAGAGAGGTAACTCCAGGTTAAAGAGGTGTGAATTGTCCCAAGCCAGTTCAGTCGGTAGGCCTCTGCAAGTCCAGGCTTGTTGGTGGGGGCCGAATGTAATGCGACATGAATCCCAGATCCCGGTTGAGTCCGCATTCATGCGTGCGGAACTTAGCTATAAGTTTTTGCTCAGCAATTTTGCGTTGTCGCGTCTCCTGAAGGCCTCATTGTAGAATGCTGACCCGGAGATCAGAGGCTGAATGTCCTTGACTGCTGAAGTGTTCCCCAACTGGAAGGGAACAGTCCTGCCTGTTGATAGTCGCACGATGCCCGTTTATTCGTTGTCGCAGTGTCTGCATGGTCTCGCCAATGTACCACGCTTCGGGACATCCTTTCCTGCAGCGTATGAGGTAGACTACATTGGTCGAGTCGCACGAGTATGCGCCGCGTACCTGGTGGGTGGTGTTTCCACGTGTAATGGTGGTGTCCATGTCGATGATCTGGCATGTCTTGCAGAGATTACCCTGGCAGGGTTTTGTGGTGTTGTGGTTGCTGTTCTGAAGGCTGGGTAATTTGCTGCAAACAATGGTTTGGACAGTAAGAAGTCTTACAACACCAGGTTAAAGTCCAACAGGTTTGTTACATTCGGCCATGGTGGCATAGGTAAATCAGATATTTGCATAGGTTCTCTTGTTTGCTTGTAACTATTCGCCTGGCATGTGTCACAACAACTGACCATCCTGTCAATATCCTGGTTTATATCGGGCCAGTAAACAGAGTCACCAGCTCTCTGTTTACATTTCTCAATCCCGAGATGTCCTTCATGCATCCTCCTTAGTACATCCTTGCAAAGAGATTGCGGTATACCAATAATGTTCAAATGAAGTACTACTCCATTAACGATACTGAGTTCAGATCTTATATTGTAGAACTCCAAACATTGACCTCTAGGCCAGCGTGAGTTGATGCTCCTCATGACCTCTTGAAGAGTTTGATCCTTCCTGGTCTCTTCTTGGATCTCACGTAGTTTTGTATCTGATACCAGTAGTAGTGTGGAAATAAGATTGACACCCAGATCTACATCTGCAGCAATTTTACTACTAATATTTTGTATCGGCACTCTCGATAATGCATCTGCTAAAAACAAATATTTTCCTGGCATGTAGATGAGATTGAAGTCATAGCGTTGTAACTTCATCATCAACCTCAGACATCTGATTGAGATGTTCCTCGATGATGTTAAGCAAAGGACAATGATCTGTCTCAACTGTAAAAGTTGGAAGCCCATACACATAGCCGTGGAATTTATCCAAGCCTACAACTAACCCAGGCATTCTTTTTCGATTTGAGCTTACCTCTGCTCTGTTGTCGTCAAGGATTGTGATGCATACACGACTGGTTTCCAAACGTCATGCTCGTGTTGCAGAAAGAACTGCTCTGAGACCATCTTATGACCTGTCTGTTGATACTTTAATCTCCTTAGATGGGTCAAAAAAACTTGAGAACTGGCATGATGGTTAGTGAAGTCTTGAGCTTCTTCCACTCTTGCTCATGTTGCTCAGTCCAGTGAAATCCATTGTCTTGTGACGGAGATCACATAGATGGGTTGTTTTTGCTGATGGTTTGAAATGAATTTCCAACAAAATTGATCATACCCAGCACTCTTAAGATGGTATTCTTGACGTGTGGTTTTGGCATGTTGAGGATTTTGTCCTTGTCAGGTTCAATGCCAAGCGATGAGAGCTTGTCACCTGGGAATGTGACCTCAGTTACTCCAAATTGGTACTTTTACTTGTTGTGCTTCAGCCATTTCTCCTGATGTTCATGAGAACTTCAAGCAACCTCGTATTGTGCTCTTCTATGGTTGAGCCCCAAATGATGATATCATCCATGTACACACATACACCTTCCATACCATCGATTACCTGACCCATGGCACAATAATCGTTCCCGACTTTTTGGAAAAAGGGAGGTGCTTTCCTCCAAAAAGACACCACCATTACTGAGAAACAGTTTAGGATGTTGTGCTGCTAGCTCATGAGTCTGCCAAATCTTAACTGTTTGTTCCAAGAACAGCTCAGCAACCGTTCCCTCAGTTTATTTTCATTCACACCAAACACAATCTGGTCCCGAATCATTGAAGACTCCACCAGAGAAAAATTACAGGTTTAAGCTTTTAACTTTAAATCAGTGATGACATGATCTAGGGACTCTTCTGTCTTCTGTAAACGTCATTGAACACATAGCATCCATAAATTAATTCTTTTTGGGGGTGCAATGTGTATCAAATCGTTGAATTTCTTCATTAAAATTTTTACTATCTTCATCGTTTGCAAATTTAAATGTATTAAACACAGCAATTGCTTTGGTCCCTGCCATTGTTAGGAGCATCACTACCTTAAACGAATCTGATTGATCTACTAGAATTACTGAAGTAAGAAACGGATAAAATTGTTGTTTAAACACACACCAATTGCTCTCCACATTACCATGAAATCTGAGTCTAATTGGTGGTTTCAACAACTCCATGTTGTTAAATCTGGCAGTCTGCAACATTTTCAAATCCTGTGGACCTCGTGGCAGGCTGATAGTTTTTTATTCTCAGCGTTTAATACCATCCAACCTGGTACCATGTAATGTTCTTGTCGAATGATCTGAATTATATTACAAGAACACTTGTAGCTAAAGCTATAAATGACATTTTAACATTAACTGCGGGTCAACTACATACAAAACTACATATGAATAACAGTATTAACATGCACAAGTAACCTCTCGCTTCCAGCTCTCCAGTCCGTCTGAGGTCACTTAAGGAAATAAGGGAGAGTGTCAAATTGACGGAAAAAGCATACAAAATGGCAAAAATTAGTGGGAGACTAGAGGATTGGGAAATCTTTACCGGGCAACAGAAAGCTACTAAAAACTATAAAGAAGAGTAAGATAGATTATGAGAGTAAACTTGCTCAGAATATAAAAACAGATAGTAAAAGTTTCTATGAATATATAAAATAAAAAAGAGTGGCTAAGGTAAATATTGGTCCTTTAGAGGATGAGAAGGGAGATTTAATAATGGGAGATGAGGAAATGGCTGAGGAACTGGACAGGTTTTTTGGGTTGGTCTTCATAGTGGAAGACACAAATAACATGCCAGTGACTCATGGAAATGAGGCTATGGTAGGTGACAACCTTGAGAGGATTGTTATCACTAAGGAGGTAGTGATGGGCAAGCTAATGGGGTAAAGTGTAGACAAGTCTCCTGGCCCTGATAGGATGTATCCCAGGGTACTAAAAGAGATGGCTAGGGAAATTGCAAGTGCGCTCATGATAATTTACCACAATTCACTGGACTCTGGGGTGGTCCCAGCGGATTGGAAATTAGCAAACGTGACACCACTGTTTAAAAAAGGAGGTAGGCAGAAAGCAGGTAATTATAGGCCAGTTAGCTTAACTTCAGTAGCAGGGAAGATGCTGGAATCTACCATCAAGGAAGAAATGGCAAGGCATCTGGATGGAAATTGTCCCATTGGACAGACGCAGCAGGGGTTCAGAAAGGGCAGGTCATGCCTAACTAATTTAGTGAAATTTTTTGAGGACATTACCAGTGCAGTAGACAATGGTGAGCTAATGGATGTGGTATTTCTGGATTTCCAGGAAGCTTTTGACAAGGTGCCACACAAATGGTTGCTGCATGAGATAAAGATGCATGGCGTTAAGGGTAAAGTAGTAGCATGGATAGAGAATTGGTTAATTAATAGCAAGCAAAGAGTGTGGATTAATGGGTGTTTGTCTTGTTGGCAATCAGTAGCTAGTCGTGTCCCTCAGGGATCAGTGTTGGGCCCACAATTGTTCACAATTTACATAGATGATTTGGAGTTGGGGACCAAGTGCAATGTGTCCAAGTTTGCAGATGAACTAAGATGAGTGGTAAAGCAAAAGGTGCAGAGGATACTGGAAGTCTACAGCGGGATTTGGATAGTTTAATTGAATGGGATAGGGTCTGGCAGATAGAATACAATGTTGACAAATGTGAGGTTACCATTTTGGTAGGAATAACAGCAAACGGGATTATTATTTAAATGATAAAATATTAAAACATGCTGCTGTGCAGAGAGACCTGGGTGTGCTAGTGCATGAGTCGCAAAAAGCTAGTTTACAGGTGTGACAGGTGATTAAGAAGGTGAATAATGTTTTGTCCTTCATTGCTAGAGGGATGGAGTTTAAGACTAGGGAAGGTATGCTGCAACTGTATAAGGTATTAGTGAGACCACACCTGGAGTATTGTGTTCAGTTTTGGTCTCCTTACCTGGGAAAGGGCGTACTGGCACTGGAGGGTGTGCAGAGGAGATTCAATAGGTCACTCCCAGAATTGAGAGGGTTGGATTACGAGGAGAAGTAGAGTAGACTGGGACTGCACTCGTTGGAATTTAGAAGGATGCGGGGGGATCTTATAGAAACATATAAAATTATGAAAGGAATAGATATGATAGATGCGGGCAGGTTGTTTCCACTGGTGGGTGAAAGCAGAACTAGGGGACACAGCCTCAAAATAAGGGGAAGTAGATTTAGGAATTGGTTTAGGGGAAACTTCTTCACCCAAAGGGTTGTGAATCTATGGAATTCCCTGCCTAGTGAAGCAGTTGAGGCTCCTTCATTAAATGTTTTCAAGATAAGGATAGATAGGTTTTTGAAGAATAAAGGAATAAAGGGATAAGGTGTTCGGACCGAAAAGTGGAGCTGAGACCACAAAAGATCAACCATGATCTAATTGAATGGCGGAGCAGGCTCGAGGGGCCAGATGGCCTACTCCTGCTCCTAGTTCTTGGACGCGATTCTCCGCACCCCACGCCGGGTGGGAGAATCGTGGGACGGCCGGGCGACTCATTTCACGCCCCCCCTGGCGCCCCCCGCGACTCTCCCACCCCCCGCTCGGAAGAATCACCACTCGCCGTTTTTCACGGCGCCCGGCGATTCTCCGACCCGGATGGGCCGAGCGGCCTGACGTTCCTGACTGGTTCACAACGGCGGCAACCACACCTGGTCGCTGCCGTCGTGAACATGGGCGCCAAAGGCCCGTTTGAAGCTTGTGGGGGGCAGAGAGAGGAGTGAGCACCACGGCCGTGCTCGGGAGGGGACTGGCCCGCGATCGGTGCCCACCGATCGTCGGGCCGGCGTCTCAAAGCTACGCACTCTTTCCCCTCCGCCACATCTTGCGGGGCAGCGGAGGGGAAGACGGCCACCACGCATGCGCGGGTTTGAGTCGTCAGCCGTCGTGACGTCAACCGCGCATGCGCGGGTTGGAGCCGGCCAACCTGCGTATGCGCGGCTGACGTCACATAGGCGCCGCCGTCGCGTCATTCTCGCCGTCGCGTCAAGGCACGGCGCCGCTCCTAGCCCCCCGGGTGGGGGTGAATATGGTGAGAGGAGCGGCCTCCGAGGCCGTCGTGAAACTTGGCCGAGTTCACAACGGCCTTCCTGATTTTTCCCGGGAGCGGAGAATTCCGCCCCTTACGTTCTTATGACTCTAACATTCACTAACATATACTAGTGAGACTCCTAGTGATCAGTCGGTGAATTACAACACAACCATGCTATCACTACGTGGGGTAGGAACATATTTGGAGGCATTGTTCCTTCTCAAAATGATTTGGTACTTGGAAAAAATGGATAAATAAATGAAAGGCAGCTTATACCGTGACGGGTAAACTGTGTTTGAGCGAGTACTTTGATGAAGTAACGGAGTGAGTGGAGGACGGGAAGATGGTTGATGTGGCACATATGGACATTCAAAAAACCTTTTTAAGAAGTGCCACATATTAGTCTTGCTGTCAAAATTAAAGCTCATGGTATGGAAGAGTCAACGGCCATGTGGTCAAGGGACAGAAAGCAGGGAGGGGTGGTGAACAGTTGCTATTTAGGCTGGAATAAATGACGTTCCCCATAAATGATGCCTGGATCTCTGCTCTTTTTGATATATACTAAACACTTGGTCTTGGATATAAAGGGCATCATTTGAAAGTTTGCAGAGGAGGCACAACTGGGAAATGTAGCGACCAAAGAACAAAGAAAAGTACAGAACAGGAACAGGCCCTTCGGCCCTCCAAGCCCGTGATGACCATGCTGCTCGTCTAAACTAAAATCTTCGACACTTCCGGGGTCCAGATCCCTCTATTCCCATCCTATTCATGTATTTGTCAACATGCCCTTAAACGTCACTATCATCTCTGTTTCCACCACCTCCTCTGGCAGCGAGTTCCAGGCACCCACTACCCTCTGTGTAAAAAACTTGCCCCATCCATCTCCTCTGAAACTTGGTCCTCGCACCTTAAACCTATGCCCCCTAGTAATTGACCCCTCTACACTGGTAAAATGTCTCTGACTATCTACTCTGTCTATGCCCCTCATAATTTTGTAGACCTCTATCAGGTCGCCCCCTCAATCTCCTTCGTTCCAGTGAGAACAAACCAAGTTTATTTGACCTCTCCTCACATCTAATGCCCTCCATACCAGGCAACATGCTGGTAAATCTCTTCTGCGCCCTCTCTAAAGCCTCCACATCCTTCTGGTAGTGTGGTGACCAGAATTGAGCACTATACTCCAAATGTGGCCTAACTAAGATTCTATATCAGTGAGAAGGAAAATCAGGAGAATATGTACTGGCAGGGTGAGCAGATGCAGGGCAGATGAATGTTAATGGAGAGCAGTGTGGGCCGGGTTCAACCGGACGAAGGCGGTGCTGCATGCCAAGCAGGTCAAATTTGAAATGCTGCAGCCTGTGCGTCTGTGGGTTACATATAAGGACCGGCACCACTACTTCGAGTCCCCGGAGGAGGCGTGGGCCGTTGTACAGGCGGAGAAGCTGGACTCAAACTAGGGTCTGGGGGCTGCGGGGTCCTGTGTAATACGGTCGTTGCTGTTTTTGCTGTTGCTGTTTTTGTAATTTTGACATGTGTTTTTTATGCTGGTTTTTGCTCTGTTTCCGGGTGGTTCTGTTGGGTATAGTTTTGGGTTATGTGGGGAATGTTGGGGGTTTGTTTTTTCTTCTGTACGGGGCTGGGGGATGGGGTGGAGCTGGAGTTTGGGAGCGGTGTCAGAAAGGTGGGGTGGGGCAGCGTGAAAGCGCAGGCTTTCCTCTGGTTTCCCGCGCTGCAGGGCAGGAGGGGTGGAGCTGGTGGTGGGGGCGTGGCCTCTACTGTTTTTTTCCCGCGCTGAAGCGGTGCCAAGGAGGTGTGGCAGGATGGGGGATGACCCCATGTCGGGAGGGGCCGGGTTTTGGCGGGAGTGGCCGGGGTCAGCAGAAGTCAGCTGACTCACGGAGGTACCATGGAGGGTGCGTCACGGCTAGGAGGGGTCCTAGCCTGGGGGGTGGGGGGGGGGGGGGATACCGGGTTGCTGCTGGAATGGCCAGGAAGATGCTGGTGTGGGCCGGGGGGGGGGGGGGGGGGGGGGGGGGGGGGGGGGGTAGAGGAGAGGCGGTATCGTCATGGGGAACGGGTCAGGCGGGGTGTGCTGGCCTGGGGCGAGCAGTCGATGAGCTATGGCTAGCCGGCGGGGGAGGGGTGCGGGTGCCCTCTGATCCGGCTGATCACCTGGAACGTGAGGGGGCTGAATGGGCCAGTTAAGCGGGCTCGGGTATTTTCTCATCTGAAGGGGCTGAAGGCGGACGTGGCTATGCTCCAAGAGACCCACTTGAAGGTGGCGGACCAGGTTTGTCTGAGGAAGGGGTGGGTGGGGCAGGTTTTCCACTCAGGATTAGACGCGAAGAACCGGGGGGTGGCGATTCTGGTGGGGAAGAGGGTGGCGTTCGAGGCATCTGAGGTGGTGGCGGACAAGGAGGGCAGGTTTGTTATGGTGAAGGGTAGGCTGCAGGGAGAGAAGGTGGTGCTGGTGAATGTATATGCCCCGAATTGGGATGATGCTGGCTTCATGAGGCGTATGTTGGGCCGCATTCCGGACCTGGAGGCAGGGGGCCTGATCATGGGGGGAGACTTTAACACGGTGCTGGATCCCCCACTAGACCGGTCCAGTTCAAGGATGGGTAGGAGGCCGGCGGCGGCCAAGGTGCTGAGGGGGTTTATGGACTAGATGGGAGGGGTAGATCCCTGGAGGTTTGGGAGGCCGAGGGCGCGGGAGTACTCCTTTTTCTCCCATGTCCATAGGGCTTACTCCCGAATAGATTTTTTCGTCCTGAGCAGGGGATTGATCCCGAGGGTGCAGGATGCCGAGTATTCGGCCATAGCAATTTCAGACCATGCTCCACACTGGGTCGATCTGGAGATGGAGGAGGCGCGGGACCAGCGCCCGTTGTGGCGTCTGGACGTGGGGTTGCTGGCTGATGTGGAGGTGTGTAGGAGGGTCTGGGGAAGTATTGAGGGGTATCTTGAGACCAACGACACGGGGGAGGTCCGGGTGGGGATGGTTTGGGAGGCTCTGAAGGCAGTGATCCGGGGGGAGCTGATTTCCATCCGGGCCCATAGGGAAAGGAGGGAGAGGAGGGAGAGGGAGAGACTGGTGGGGGAGCTCCTGGATGTGGACAGGAGATACGCGGAGGCACCGGAGGAGGGGTTGCTGGGGGAACGGCGTAGCTTGCAGGCCAAGTTCGACTTGCTGACCACCAGAAAGGCGGAGACACAGTGGAGGAAGGCGCAAGGCGCGGTTTATGAGTATGGGGAGAAGGCGAGCAGGATGTTGGCGCATCAGCTCCGCAGGTGAGATGCGGCTAGGGAAATTGGTGGAGTGATGGGAATGTGGTGCGGAACGGTGCAGAGGTGAACGGGGTCTTTAGGGTCTTTTACGAGGAACTGTACCGGTCGGAGCCACCGGTG
Organism: Scyliorhinus canicula; assembly: GCF_902713615.1. Lineage (NCBI taxonomy): Eukaryota > Metazoa > Chordata > Chondrichthyes > Carcharhiniformes > Scyliorhinidae > Scyliorhinus > Scyliorhinus canicula. Next base: position 21,711,227 of record NC_052156.1, on the reverse strand, counting down.
GGGGGGGGGGGGGGGGGGGGGGATGGAGAGCTTCATGAACAGGCTACGTTTCCCAAAGGTGCAGGAGGAGCTGGTGGAGGGGCTGGGGGCACCGATAGAGTTGGAGGAGCTAGTCAGGGGGATTGGTCAAATGCAGTCAGGAAAGGCACCGGGGCTGGATGGGTTCCCGGTGGAATTTTATAAAAAGTATGCGGACCTAGTGGGCCCCCTGCTGGTGCGAGCCTTCAATGAGGCATGGGAGGGGGGGGCTTTGCCCCCGACGATGTCACAGGCGTTGATTTCTTTGATCCTGAAGCGGGATAAGGACCCCTTGCAGTGTGGATCATACAGGCCAATCTCACTCCTCAATGTGGATGCTAAGTTGCTGGCGAAGATCCTGGCCACCAGGATAGAGGACTGTGTGCCAGGGGTGATACACGAGAATCAGACAGGATTTGTCAAGGGAAGACAGCTTAACACGAATGTGCGGAGATTGCTAAATGTTATTATGATGCCGGCGGTGGAGGGGGAGGCGGAGATAGTGGTGGCGCTGGATGCAGAGAAGGCGTTTGATAGAGTTGAGTGGGGGTACCTGTGGGAGGTGCTGGAGCAGTTTGGATTTGGGGAGGGGTTCATCAAATGGGTGAAGTTGCTGTATGAGGCCCCGATGGCGAGTGTAGTTACTAATGTAAGGAGATCAGAGTACTTTAGGCTCCACCGTGGGACCAGGCAGGGGTGCCCCCGTCCCCCTTGCTTTTGCACTGGCGATTGAATCTCTGGCTTTGGCGTTGAGGGAGTCGGGGAGGTGGAGGGGTATGGTGCGGGGTGGGGAGGAACATCGGGTATCGCTGTATGCGGACGACCTGCTGCTGTATGTGGCGGACCCAGAAGGGGGAATGCCGGGGGTGATGGAGCTGTTGGCTGAGTTTGGGAGCTTCTCGGGCTATAAGCTGAATCTGGGCAAGAGCGAGGTATTTGTAGTGCACCCGGGTGATCAGGAGGAGGGAATTGGGAGGCTCCCGTTTAAGAGGGCAGTGAAGAGTTTTAGGTACCTGGGGGTGCAGGTGGCCAGGAGTTGGGGGACTCTCCACAAGCTTAATTTTACCAGGCGTGTGGAACAGATGGAGGAGGAATTCAAAAGATGGGACATGGTGCCGCTACCGCTGGTGGGTAGAGTGCAGTCCGTCAAAATGACGGTTCTCCCGAGGTTCTTGTTCCTCTTTCAGTGTTTGCCCATCTTTATCCCTAGGGCCTTTTTTAGGAGGGTGACTAGCAGCATCATGAGCTTTGTTTGGGTGCATGGGACCCCGAGGGTGAAGTGGGTCTTCTTGGAGCGGGGTAGAGATGGTGGGGGGCTGGCGCTACCCAATCTCTCGGGATATTATTGGGCGGCCAATGTGTCGATGGTGCGCAAGTGGGTGGTGGAGGGGGAGGGGGCAGCATGGAAACGGTTGAAGATGGTGTCCTGTGGAGGCACAAGCCTGGGGGCCCTGGTAACGGCGCCGTTGCCGCTCCCTCCTATGAGGTATACCACGAGTCCAGTGGTGGTGGCTACCCTCAAGATTTGGGGGCAGTGGAGGCGACATGGGGGGAAGGGAGGGGGCTCGATGGAGGCTCCGCTAAGGGGGAACCATTGGTTCGTCCCGGGGAACACTGATGGGGGGTTCCAGGGTTGGCACAGAGCGGGCATCGGACAGCTGAGGGACCTGTTCATTGATGGGAGGTTTGCGAGCCTGGGAGAGTTGGAGGAGAAATTTGGGCTCCCCCCGGGGAACATGTTCAGGTATCTGCAGGTAAAGGCGTTTGCTAGGCGGCAGGTGGAGGGATTCCCTTCGCTTCCCGCAAGGGGGGTGAGTGACAGCGTGCTTTCGGGGGTCTGGGTCGGAGAGGGGAAGATATCTGATATCTACAAGGTAATGCAGGAGGTGGAGGAGGCGTCAGTAGAGGAGCTGAAAGCTAAGTGGGAGGGGGAACTGGGGGAACAAATCAAAGATGGGACATGGGCTGATGCCCTGGAGAGTGTTAACTCTTCCTCCTCATGTGCGTGGCTTAGCCTCATCCAATTCAAGGTGCTGCACCGGACCTACATGTCCGGGTCTAGGATGAGTAGGTTCCTTCGGGGCGAAGACAGGTGTGTCAGGTGTTCGGGGAGTCCAGCGAACCATGCCCATATGTTCTGGGCATGCCCGGCACTGGAGGAGTTCTGGAAGGGGGTGGCGAGGACGGTGTCAAGGGTGGTGGAATCCAGGGTCAAGCCAGGCTGGGGACTCGCAATTTTTGGGGTTGGGGTGGAGCCGGGAGTGCAGGAGCGAGAGAGGCCGGTGTTTTGGCCTTTGCGTCCCTAGTAGCCCGGCGGAGGATCTTGCTACAGTGGAAGGATGCGAGACCCCCAAGCGTGGAGACCTGGATCAATGACATGGCGGGTTTCATTAAGTTGGAGAAGGTCAAATTCGCCCTGAGAGGATCGGTGCAAGGGTTCTTTAGGTGGTGGCAACCTTTCCTCGACTTTCTGGCTCAGCGATAGGGTACTGGGTCAGCAGCAGCAGCAACCCGGGGGGGGGGGGGGGGGGGGGGGGGGGTGTGTGGCGGGGGGGGGGGCGTTGACTATGTTTATTTAATTTAAATTTATTTTTAAGTTCTCTTGTTGTTTACTGGGTTTGGCGAGGTGGGTGGGGGGTGTGATACATGCGTTGCTACGGTCTTGGGGGTGTTATACTTATTATGTTGTTTTATTGTTGCTTGTTATTGTTTGTTGTTATATTTTCTTTTAAAAATTACAATAAAAATTATTTTTTAACAAAAAAAAGAAAGCAGCAGTTCTACAGGTGGCTGAAGGCAGTGGTACAGCACAACCCATGACATAAAGAACAAATAGTAGGTTGAAAGAGCACGGGAGATCCAGGAACTCACAAACACCAATGACATGTGCAGTTTCCTCAGAATTGTCAAGGTGATTTATGGCCCAAGCCATGGGACTACATCACTGAGGGCCAAACATGGAAGGAAGCCCATCAAGGGCAAGGAGGCAAACACCACTTGCTGGGAGAACATTTGGAAGATCTGTTCAGCCGAGACTCTGTCTTCGATGACAATATCCTGAATTCTATGCCTTAATATAAACATAAAATTCCTACAGAAGAAGGCCATTCAGTCCATCAAGTCTGCACCAACCCTCGGCACGACATTGAGGGCCGAACGGCCTGTTCTGTGCTGTACTGTTCTATGTAACCCTCTGAAAGAGCACCCAATCGAGGCCCATTCCCTCTCCTATCCCCCACCTAACTTGTACTTCTTTGGATGCTAAAAGGTAATTTAGCATGGTCAATCCACTTAACCTGCACATCTTTTGGCTGGGGGAGGAAACCGGAGCATCCAGAGGAAACCCACACAGACACTGCTGCACGGAACATGTTTAACCCGTCCCTACTCCGCTCCAAGGTTCCCACTTACTTCAAGAAGACCACCATCATACCAGTGCCAAAGAAGAACCAGGCGGACTTCCGGTGTCGGCGATGACGTAGGAAGCTGCACATTTGGGAGCTCCCGTTTTAAACAGACTTTTCGGCTATTTTTAGAGCCCAAAATGGAAATTTTTCGACGTCTCCCGGTGGAAGAAGATGTGCTGATCGACTTTCCCCGCAGTCCATGACTCGAACTCGGAGTGGAAAGGGGGAAAAAATGGCAGCAGCTCCCCAGAAAAAACGAGGGAAGGAATCCAAGATAGCGGCCGGCGGAGCACCAGAGGAGTGGAAGCAGTGGGCCCAGGAGCAGCAAGCTGCTCTCCTGCGCTGTTTTGCAGATTTCAAGGCTGAGGTACTGAGCTCTCTGCAGGAAACGAACAGAAGGCTGTCGGAGATTCAGACGACCCAGGGTGCTGCCATCAAGGAGTTGCAGACGCAGGCCACTGAACGAGAGGAGGAGGCCGGGATCCTTGTGAGTAAGGTGGAGGGACACGAAGCACTCCACAAGAAGTGGCAAGACCGCTTCGAGGAGCTTGATCAACGCATGAGGCGGAAAAATCTGCGGATCTTGGGCCTTGCGGAGGGGCTGGAGGGGTCGGACCTGACAACCTACGTGGCTACGATGCTGAACACGCTAGTGGGGGCCGGGTCTTTCCATCTGCCCTTGGAGCTGGAGGGAGCCCACAGAGTACTGGCCAGGAGGCCCAAAGAGAACGAACCCCCGCGTGCGGTGCTGGTGACGTTCCACCGGTTCAGTGATCGGGAGTGTGTGCTGCGCTGGGCCAAGAAGGTGAAGAGCAGCAATTGGGAGAATGGGGTAGTACGGACCTACCAGGATTGGAGTGCGGAGGTGGCTAAGCGGCGTTCCGGGTTTAATCGGACGAAAGAGGTGCTTTACAAGAAAAAGATAAAGTTTGGAATGTTGCAGCCTGCGCGCCTGTGGGTAACGTATTCGGACCGGCATTATTATTTTGATTCCCCGGAGGAGGCGTGGGCCTTTGTGCGGACGGAGAAACTGGACTTGAACTAGGGGTTGAGGGTTGCAGGGTCGGTTGTAATACTTTATTGCTGGATTCTGCTGTTGCTGTGTTCTCTTTTTTTGTACTTTTGCAATTTTGATATGGTTATTTGTGGGGGTGTTGTTCTGTTATTTTTTTTAAGGCGGGGCCTTAACTGGTTCTTCCCCGCGCTGGAGCGGTGCCAGGAGGAGGGATAGATTGGGGGATGATCCCACTTTGGGAGGGGCCGGGTTATTGGCGGGAGTTTCCGGGGTCAGCAGAAGTTAGCTGACCCACGGAAGTACAATGGAGGACGGTTCGCGGCTGGGAGGGTTCCTAGCCTGGGGGGGAAGGGAGGGGGGGGAAAAGGGGAATACTGGGTTGCTGCTGTTAGGGTCAGGAAGGAGCTGGTGGGGGCTGGGGGGACAGAGGTGAGGTGTTGTTGCTGTGGGGACTGGGTCGGGCAGGGGGTGCTGGCCTGGGGCGGGCAGTCGACGGGCTATGGCTAGTCGACGGGGGAGGGGGGCAAGACGCCCTCTGATTCGGTTGGTCACCTGGAATGCAAGAGGATTGAATGGGCCGGTGAAGCGGTCGAGGGTACTTGCTCATCTGAAGGGGCTAAAAGCAGATGTGGCAATGCTTCAGGAGACCCACCTGAAGGTGGCGGAGCAGGTCCGTCTGAGAAAGGGATGGGTGGGGCAGGTTTTCCACTCTGGGTTGGATGTGAAGAACCGGGGAGTGGCGATTCTGGTGGGGGAAAATGTGTCGTTTGAGGCATCGGAGGTGGTGGCGGATAAGGGGGGTAGGTATGTTATGGTTAGGGGCAGGTTACAAGGAGATAAGTTGGTACTTGCTAGTGTGTATGCCCCAAATTGGGATGATGCGGGCTTTATGAGGCGAATGTTGGGACGGGTCCCGGATCTGGAGGCAGGAGGTCTGATCATGGGGGGGGACATCAATACGGTGTTGGATCCTTCACTGGATCGGTCCAGCTCTAGGACGGGTAGGAGGCCGGCGGCGGCCAAGGTACTGAGAGGGTTTATGGACCAGATGGGCGGGGTGGATCCATGGAGGTTTGTGAGGCCGAGGGCACGGGAGTACTCTTTCTTCTCCCACGTACATAGGGTCTACTCTCGGATAGACTTCTTCGTGGTGAGTAGGGGACTGATTCCGAGAGTGGAGGAGGCCGAGTATTCGGCCATTGCAATCTCCGACCACGCTCCGCATTGGATAGAGTTGGAGATGGGGAGGTGCGGGACCAGCGCCCATTGTGGCGGTTGGATGTGGGGTTGTTGGCGGAGGAGGAGGTGTGTAGGAGGGTCCGGGCAAGTATTGAGGGGTACCTCGAGGTGAATGATACGGGGGAGGTTCAGGTGGGGGTGGTCTGGGAAGCCCTGAAGGCAGTGATTCGTGGGCAGCTGATATCCATCCGGGCACACAGGGAGAGGAGCGAGAGGAGTGAGAGGGATAGACTGGTGAGAAAGATGCTGGAGGTAGACAGGAGGTACGCAGAGGCACCGGAGGAGGGACTGTTGGGGGAGAGGCGCAGCCTGCAGGATAAATTTGATTTGCTGACCACTAGAAAGGCGGAGGTACAGTGGAGGAAGGCACAAGGGGCAGTGTATGAACATGGTGAAAAGGCGAGTAGGATGCTGGCTCATCAGCTCCGCAAGCGGGATGCGGCTAAGGAAATTGCTGGAGTGAGAGACAAGAGTGGGAATGTGGTGCAGAAGGGGGTAGAGGTGAATGAGGTCTTCAAGGACTTTTACGGGGAACTGTACCGGTCGGAGCCAACGGGGGAGAGGAGGGGAATGGAGAGGTTCCTCGACGGGCTTTCTTTCCCGAATGTGCAGGAGGAGAAGGTGGAGGGGCTGGGTGCGCCGATTGAGCTGGAGGAGCTAGTTAAGGGGATCGGGCAGATGCAGTCAGGGAAGGCACCGGGGCCGGATGGGTTCCCGGTGGAATTTTATAAAAAGTTTGTGGACCTAGTGGGCCCCTTGCTGGTGCGGACACTTAATGAAGCGTGGGAAGGGGGGACTTTGCCCCTGTCGATGTCGCGGGCGCTGATCTCGTTAATTTTAAAGAGGGACGAGGACCCCCAGCAGTGTGGTTCATACAGGCCCATATCTCTCCTCAACGTAGATGCCAAGGTGCTGGCAAAACTCCTGGCCACCAGGATAGAGGACTGTGTGCCAGGGGTTGTACACGAGGACCAGACAGGTTTTGTGAAGGGAAGGCAGCTGAACACGAATGAGCAGAGATTGTTGAATGTCATCATGATGCCGGCGATTGAGGGGGAGGCAGAGATAGTGGTGGCGCTGGATGCGGAGAAGGCCTTTGATAGAGTGGAGTGGGGGTACTTATGGGAGGTGTTGGGGAGGTTTGGATTTGGTGAAGGGTTTATTAGATGGGTAAGGCTGCTATATGAGGCCCCGATGGCGTGCATGGCCACGAATGGGAGGAGGTCGGAGTACCTCCGGCTTTACCGAGGGACCAGGCAGGGTTCCCCCTGTCCCCCTTGTTGTTTGCACTGGCAATCGAGCCGCTGGCGATGGCGTTGAGGGATTCAGAGAGGTGGAGAGGTTTAGTGCGAGGTGAGAAGGAACATCGGGTGTCGTTGTATGCCGATGACCTGTTACTGTATATGGCGGACCCAGTGGGAGTGATGCCGGGGGTTGCCAGGTTATAAACTAAATTTAGGCAAGAGTGAGGTGTTTGTGGTGCACCCTGGGGACCAGGAGGAGGGAATTGGTAGGCTCCCGCTTAGGCGGGCAGGGGAGAGCTTTAGGTACCTGGGGGTGCAGGTGGCCAGGGACTGGGGGACTCTTCACAAGCATAATTTCACCAGACTTGTGGATCAGATGGAGGAGGAGTTCAAGAGGTGGGACATGCTGCCATTGTCGTTGGCGGGGAGGGTACAGTCCGTCAAAATGACGGTGCTTCCGAGGTTCTTGTTCCTCTTTCAGTGCCTGCCCCTCTTTATCCCCAGGGCCTTCTTTAGGAGAGTGACTGGCAGTATTTTGAGCTTTGTGTGGGCACATGGGACTCCGAGAGTGAAGAGGGTGTTCCTGGAGCGAGGAAGGGATAGAGGCGAGCTGGCGCTGCCCAACCTTTTGGGGTACTATTGGGCGGCCAATGTGTCAATGGTGAGTAAATGGGTGACGGAGGGAGGAGGGGCGGCGTGGAAAAGAATCGAGATGGCGTCATGTAGAGGTACGAGCCTGGGTGCCATGGCAACGGCGCCGTTGCCACTCTCCCCTAAGAGGTTTACCACGAGCCCGGTGGTGGCGGTGACCCTAAGAATCTGGGGACAGTGGAGATGGCATAGGGGGGAAACAGGGGGCTCGATGGAGGCTCCATTAGGTGGAAATCATCGGTTCATCCCGGGGAACAAGGATGGGGGATTTAGGGGGTGGCAAAGGGTGGGCATCAGTAAATTGAGGGACCTGTTTATTGGCGGGAGGTTTGCGGGCCTGGGGGAACTGGAAGATAAATTTGGGCTTCCCCAAGGGAATATGTTCAGATACTTGCAGGTAAAGGCGTTTGCTAGGCGACAGGTAGAGGGATTCCCTTTGCTGCCCTCGCGGGGGGCGATGGACAGAGTGCTTTCAGGGGTGTGTGTCGGAGAGGGGAAGGTGTCTGACATCTATAAGGTAATGCAGGAGGTGGAGGAGTCGTCAGTGGAGGAGCTGAAGGCTAAATGGGAGGAGGAACTCGGGGAGCAGATAGAAGACGGGACTTGGGCGGATGCCTTGGAGAGAGTCAACTCTTCCTCCTCATGTGCGAGGCTTAGTCTCATCCAATTTAAGGTGCTGCACCCAGGGCCGGCTCAAGGCACCGGCAACTCGGGCAGTCGCCCGGGGTGCCATGTGCTAGGGGGCGCCAGACTCGGGTCCCGCGCATGTGCAGTTGGGCCGGTGCCAACCAGCGCATGCGCGGTGGCCGCCCTCCCCCGCTGTGGCCGCCCTCCCCCAGGGGAATGGGACAGTTCAGCGCCGACGTTTCAGCGCTGCCGTTTCAGCGCCTGGACGTTTCAGCGTCAAAAATTTCAGCGCTGCCGTTTCAGCGCCAAAAATTTCAGCTGGCCAGCGCTCATTCATTCACAGGTCACTTTACAAGCGCAACGAGATTAACAGGGGAGCCAAAAAGCTGCAGTGCAAAGGTGGTGACACAGGTATACTTAGTTATAACACTTAGTTATTTGGCCTTTTTTTGGAGTTTTATTACTGTGTGCTAAGTGGTGTGCAGAACCCAGATACAGAAGCCTCACCCCCAAGGTCTGCTTAAATGTCATGTCTGAAGCTTTTAAAATTTGCTTATCTTTAAACATGGGGATAAAAATCCCATGCTCTTTAAACATAGGGGAGAAAAAGCTGAAACTGTCAGTGAGAGTTTTGAAAAACCCTCCATTGAACTACATGTCATCTGGTGTAGGTTAGAAAACAATTTACCATCTGCTCATGCGGTTTCAATAATCAATAATCAATTATCACTCCCCCCAAGGACTATTATTATGACTGCATCGCGCTCCTTTCATTCTTTTCGTCTCTCTTGAGGGTGTTATTTCTAATCATGGTGCACTCTGTTGGTCGGGTTAGTTTCCCGGGGTCCCCCTGGCTGGGGCTGGAGTGATTATCCTTTTCCTCTTAATATGAATGGGGACAGTACATTTTCCCTGCTGGGACGGGAGAGGTTTGGATTTGGATGGGGTGCAGGTCCAATGATATGGCCAGTATCCTGTTGTCCCTGGGTACTTGGGATGTTCCTTCTGGAGGATGCTTATGAGGGGCAGTTCCCCAAGGTCTTGTTTTTCCTACTGTATGATTTTTTTTTTCTGGTGCTGAAATGTCCTGTCGCTGAAATGTCCTGTCGCTGAAATGTCCTGTTGCTGAAATGTCCTGTCGCTGAAAGGTCCTGGCGCTGAAAGGTCCTGGCGCTGAAATGTCCTGTCGCTGAAATGTCCTGTCGCTGAAATGTCCTGTTGCTGAAATGTCCTGTCGCTGAAATGTCCTGTCGCTGAAATGTCCTGTTGCTGAAATGTCCTGTCGCTGAAAGGTCCTGGCGCTGAAATGTCCTGGCGCTGAAATGTCCTGGCGCTGAAATGTCCTGGCGCTGAAAGGTCCTGGCGCTGAAACGGCAGCGCTGAAGCGGCGGCGCTGAAACGTACCGCACCCCTCCCCCAGGGCGCCCCCCCCCCCCCCCCCCGGCCCCCCCCCCCCCCCCCCCCCCGGTCCGCCCCCCCCCCTCGGTCCGCTCCCCCCTCGGTCCGCTCTCCCCCCCCCCCCCCCCCGGGTCCGCTCCCCCCCCGCGGGTCCCCCCCCCCGCGGGTCCCCCCCCGCGGGTCCGCCCCTGCCCAGGCCCCGCCCCCCCTCCCAGGCCCCGCCCCCCCCTCCCCAAGGGCGCCGAAGTTCAGCTTGCCCGGGGCGCCAGCAACCCTAGGGCCGGCGCTGGCTGCATCGGGCCCATATGTCTGTGACTCGGATGAGTAGGTTCTTTGGGGGTGAGGACAGGTGCACCAGGTGTTCGGGGAGTCCGGCGAATCATGCCCATATGTTCTGGGCATGCCCGGCACTGGAAGAATTCTGGAAGGGGGTGGTGGGGACGGTGTCGAGGGTGGTTGGATCCAGGGTCAAACCAGGGTGGGGACTCACGATTTTTGGAGTTGCGGTAGAGCCGGGAGTGCAGGAGGCGAAAGAGGCTGGTGTCCTGGCCTTTGCGCCCCTAGTAGCCCGACGAAGGATCTTGCTGCAGTGGAAAGATGTGAGGCCACCAAGTGTGGAGACCTGGATCAGTGACATGGCGGGATTTATAAAATTGGAAAGGGTCAAATTTTCCCTGAGAGGATCAACACAAGGGTTCTATAAACGGTGGCAGCCTTTTCTGGACTTCCTGGCTCAAAGATAGGTATCTTGGTCAATAGCAGCAGCAACCCGGGGGGGGGGGGGGGGGGGGCGGGGGGGGGGGGCGGGGGGGGGGGGCGGGGGGGGTGTTCCTTATTGTAGTTTCTATTATGTAACTTAATATTGTGTTAATTTGCGTTGTTGTTAAAATGCTGTGTTGTTCATGGAGGTGGGGCGAATGTTTATGATTGCTAATATTATTGTTATTTTTGGTATTTTATTATGCTTCATTGTTGTAGTACAAATTCAAAATTTTTCAATAAAAATTATTTTAAAAAAAAAGAAGAACCAGGCAACATACCTCAATGACTACCGTCCGGTGGCCCTGACATCAATCATAATGAAGTGCTTCGTGAGGTTGGTCATGAAGCGCATCAACTACATACTCCCAGAATGCGTAGATCCACTGCAATTCGCTTTCCGCCTCAACCGGTCCACAACAAACGCCATTTCCCTGGCCCTACACTCACCCCTAGAGCATGTCGACAACAAGGACTCCTAAATCAGACTCCTATTTATTGACTACAGCTCCGCGTTCAACACCATAATCCCAGCCAAGCTCATATCAAAGCTCCAAAATCTAGGACTTGGCTCCTCACTCTGCAACTGGATCCTCGACTTTCTGACCCACAGACCACAATCAGTAAGAATATCAACAACGCCTCCTCCACAATAGTCCTCAATACCGGGGCTCCGCAAGGCTGCATACTTAGCCCCTACTCTACTCCCTGTACACACACGACTGCGTGGCAGATTTTGGTTCCAACTCCATCTACAAGTTTGCTAATGACACAACCATAGTGGGTCAAGCCTCAAACGACGAGTCAGAATGTAGGAGGGAGATAGAGAACCTAGTGAGGTGGTGCAATGACAACAATCTCTCCCTCAATGCCAGCAAAACTAAAGAGCTGGTAATTGACTTCAGGAAGCAAAGTACTGTACACACCCCTGTCTGCCTCAATGGGGCCAAGGTGGAGATGGTTAACAGCTTCAAGTTCCGAGGGGTGCACATCATCAAAAATCTGTCCCGGTCCACCCATGTTGAAGCTCCCACTAAGAAAGTACAACAGCGCCTATACTTCCTCAGGAAACCAAGGAAATTCGGCATGTCCACACTGACTCTTACCAACTTCTCAAGGTGTACCATAGAAAGCATCCTATCAGGCTGCATCACAGCCTGGTTTGGCAACTGCTCAGCCCAAACCACAAGAAACTTCAGAGAGTCATGAAGCCCAGTCCATCACACAAAACTGCCTCCCATCCATTGACTCAGTGCTAACCACTGTGCTACTGGGCAGCACAGTAGCACAAGTGGATAGCATGTGGCTTCACACCGCCAAGGTCCCCGGTTCGATTCCCCGCTGGGTCACTGTCTGTGGAGTCTCCACGTTCTCCCTGGGCGCGATTCTCCGCCCCCCACGCCAGGTGGGAGAATAGCGGGAGGGCCTCCCGACATTTTTCACGCCCTCCCGCTATTCTCTCCCCCCCCCCCCTCGCCCGACCCACGCCACGAATCGCCGCTCGCCGTTTTTTACGGCACTGTCTGTGCGGAGGCCGCACGTTCTCCCTGTGTCTGCGTGGGTTTCCTCCGGGTGCTCCGGTTTCCTCCCACAAGTCCCAGAAAATGTGCTTGTTAAGTGAATTGGACATTCTGAATTCTTCTTCTGCATACCTGAAAATGTGCAGGAGTGTGGCGACGAGGGAACTTTCACAGTAACTTCATTGCAGTATTAATGTAAGCCTACTTGTGACACTAATAAATATTATTATTATAAATCCATTTGACCGCTGAAAAAGGCCTGAGCAGATGGAATCCATGCCGAAATTCTGAAGCCCACATCTGACATGTCTACAAAATCGCACGTCCCTCAGCTGAGAAGAGGAGCACTGCCAGGGCTTCTCAGATGATCGTGGTCATGTTCAAGAAGAGAGACAAGCCCGATTACAGTAAGTACAGAGGAGTCTTGCTGCTTTCTTCCACAAGAAAGATCACTGTAAGGATCCTCCTCAATTCCCATCTCAGTGGCTGAAGTTTTCCTTCCAGAGTTGATGCGGTGTTTGCCCATCAAGAGGTAACACAGATATGATCGTCACAGAGTGGCAAATTCAATAAAAATGCAAGGAACCCATCAACCGCTGTACATGGCCCTTCCCAACCGTTGACTGTTATTATGATATATTATAAATCCAATGGCAAGAAAGGTGGTCCAACAGCAGCATCCTCTCCCCCCAAGCCACCATGCCCAGCAATGATGTGCTAATCATCTAAAACCAGTCCCACTGGACATCAGACTCTCAAAGCAACTGCTCTGCCCTGAAGAGGTAAAACATCCCAATGATGGAGAAAGTTGATTTTGGAAGGCACTGTATCCATTGAGAAGCTTTGTCAGGAGCACACAGAGGTGAAGTCACGGCTTCAGGGAGGGTGTACAAACCTCCAAATACCTCAAAACCCACCTGCCTGACATGAGTCTGCATCTTGCCAGCCGCCTCAGAACCCATCGGGCCGAAATGGAAGCAAGTCAGCCTCAATCGCGAGGACTGCCTAAGAAGATCGATTAACCCTTACGTCTTATTATTCATTGAAACAGAGAAACGTAGGAATTAGGAGCAAAGTAGTCAATTTAGTCCTTCGAGCCCGCTCTGCCACTTAATCAGATCACGGCTGATCTCTTCCTGGTCTCACATTCATCTCCCTATCTGTCCCCATATCCCTTTAACACATTTTTAAAATCAGAAATATATCTATCTCCTTCTTGAAACCATTTAATGATTCGGACTCCACTGCACTATAGAACATAGAACATAGAACAGTACAGCACAGAACAGGCCCTTCGGCCCTCAATGTTGTGCCGAGCCATGATCACCCTACTCAAACCCACGCATCCAACCTATACCCGTAACCCAACAACCCCCCCTTAACCTTACTTTTTTTATTAGGACACTACGGGCAATTTAGCATGGCCAATCCACCTAACCCGCACATCTTTGGACTGTGGGAGGAAACCGGAGCACCCGGAGGAAACCCACGCACACAGGGGAGGACGTGCAGACTCCACACAGACAGTGACCCAGCCGGGAATCGAACCTGGGACCCTGGAGCTGTGAAGCATTTATGCTAACCACCATGCTACCCTGCTGCCCCTATGGGGCAGCGAGTTCCACAAATTCACCACCCTTTGCGAGAAGTAGTTCCTCCTCGTCTCAGTTCTAAATCTACCACCTCTCAACCTATATCCATGACCTCATTCTAGATTGCCCCACAAGGAGGAACATTTGGTCTACATTTACTTTATCGATCCCTCTTAATATTTTCTATACCTCAAACAGATTACCTTCGCATTCTTCTAAACTCTAGCGAGTATAAGCCCAAACTGTTCAACCTCTCCTCACACGTCAACCCTTTCATCCCCGGAATCAATCTGGTGAACCTCCTCTGAACTGCCTCCAACACCACCACATCCTTCCTCAAATAAGGGCACCAAAACTGGACACAATCCTCCAGGTGTGGTCTCACCAAAACCCTGTGCAATTGCAACACTTCTCTGATTTTATACTCCAGTCCTTTTGCAATATTCGCCATACATCAACTTGAGTATCCGTTATTCTTGATTGAACAAGCTTATTACAGTAATTTATCCAAATCTTTCATTTTGTTACAAGTTGCACTCCTTTTATTTTCAATTTGCCTGTCTCAGACGCACTGATGCTAATTTTCATACTCCCACACTTGCCCACCTCAGTGGCCCTAAAATCTGCAGCTTGATCACGAAGAAATGTTGTACTGCCGCATATATTAGAGCACAAATCCCACACAATAACCCGGAAACCTATCTGAACCAAAAATAGTCTCAAAATCCAGGCTGACATCACCTATACCAATCAACTATCTTCCAGCCTGCATTGAAGCAAGTTGCATAATTTACAATAATTTTGTGATTATGTCTTCCTGAGCTAGTTTTACATGACTTTTTGAATAAACGCATACTTTGATATACCTCATACAATTATGGGAAGATTTCGAACTGTTGCACCTTAATTGGGATCCATTGATTATATTTACTCATCTCTCATTATTCCTATTTCAGTCCCATTTACATGGGGAGATAATGGCATTGACACCTAGGTTACATAAAAGGTGTGAATCATTTAGCATTCATACAAAATGAAATTACTTCTTAGCAAGTCCTTTCCCCAATGTCTGACATCAATGGGTGTCAGTTCTTTTTCTCAAGATTCATTGACATTTACAGCAGAGAAAAAGGCCATTGTGTCCACACCGGTCAAGAAAGATCTGACTACCAATCCCATTTTCCAATGCTTGGCCCATAGCCCTGGAGGTTATGGCAGCCCAAGTAAATATCTAAATACTTTTTACGAGTGTTTCTGCCTCAACCACCCTCTCAAGCAGTGAGTTCCAGACTCCCACTACCCTCTGGGTGAAAGATTCTCCACAATTCCCCTCTTCGCCTTCAACCTCTTACCTTAAATCTATGCCCCCTGGTTATTGATCCTTCTACCAATGGAAGAATGCCTTCCTATCCACTTTATCAATGCCCCTCATAATCTTACACACCTCAATTAGGTCCCCTCTCAACCATTGTTGCCCCAAAGAAAACAGCCCAGGCCTATCCAATCTTTCCTCCTAGCTCAGACCCGCCAGCCCAGACAGCATCCTGGTAAATCTCCTCTGCACCCTCTCCAGTGTAATCACATCCTTCCTATACTGAGGTGACCAGAACTGCACGCAATACTCCCGTTGTGGCCTAACCAGCGTTTTATGCAGATCTAGTGTGACCTCCCTGCTCTTGTATTCTATGGCTCGGCTAATAAAGGCAAGTATCCCACATGCCTTCTTAACCAATTTATCTAACGGTTCTGTCGCCTTCAGGGATCTGTGGATGGGCACTCCAAGTTCCCTCTACTTCTCAGGGTCCTAATATCCACAGTGTAATTATTTGTATTGATGGCCCTCCCCAAGTGCTTTACCACACTTCTCCAGTTGAATTCCATTTGCCACTTCTCTGCCCTCCGAATCTCCTCCCCAGCATTTAGCCCTGAGGAACCCCACTGAAACAGACCTCCAGTCACACAAACCTCCCTCTACCATCCCCCTCTGTTTCCTGCCTCCCAGCCAATTTGGGATCTAATGTGCCACTTTGCCTTGGCTCCCATGGGCCCTTACTTTCTTGACCAGTCTGCATGAAACACCTTATCAAAAGCTTTGTTAAAGTCCATATAGACCACATCAAATACACTAACCTCATCAACACTTAGTTACCTCCTCAACAAATTTGATTACATTTGTCAAACATGACTGTTCGCGGGGAAGTAATCTTCGAAGAATCAGTCCACACTCGGATCTGTTCCAAAAGTCAAAAGGTTTACCAGTGGGAGTAAATGTTTGGTCAAAGCCAAGCTTCTCTCCACTGAACAAAAGAAAGCATCATCCTTTATACATTTTCAAATAATTGACAGCCCACCTTGGTTGGACATGATCCAATCATTGTGATTATAGATTACATACATTGACTGTTAGATCCAATCAAAGTTGTTATGAGGCAGCCTGGGACTGCGTGATCAGCTCATAGACACTCGTGCATGGTCATCTGATGTTTTCCAGACCCCCTTATCTACTGTCCTTGTTTCTTTGTACATACACTCCCCCAATCCTAACCTTGTTCCTGACTGGAACCATTGTCCGTATTCGTAACTGCTGTCTGGGGACTGCTGATAAGGGATGTTTGTGTGTGTTTCTGTATAAATCTGCCTTCCTAAAGAATGTGGCCAAGTTAGCTGGTTAGTCCCATTATGACTCGTGAACATTTCACTGTTAACAGAGATTT
The DNA here is from genome assembly GCF_902713615.1 of Scyliorhinus canicula. NCBI lineage: Eukaryota > Metazoa > Chordata > Chondrichthyes > Carcharhiniformes > Scyliorhinidae > Scyliorhinus > Scyliorhinus canicula. The sequence goes on along the minus strand of NC_052156.1, from coordinate 21,695,043 downwards.
GTATGCTTATTGGTTATGCTTAAAGAATACTGTTAATACTTGCTGCAGGTGCCTCTGCCCAGGGAATAGACTTTAACAATGACCTTCCCTCAACAAATCCATGCTGACCATCCCTGATTAATCTGTGTCGATCCAAGTGCAGATATATTCCGTCCCTCAGAATTCTTTCTCGTAACTTCTCCACCACCAAGGTTAAACTGACTAGTCTATAATTTCCTGATCTATCCTGACCTCTCTTTTTTTAATGGTGTTTTTTCATAAAATTTATAAAATTATCTTTTACACACATGGGATGTGGTCAACGGTTGATAGGCCAGTAATAATTGTCCATCCCTAACTGCCCTTGGAAAGGTGGTGGTAAGCTGCCATCTTGAACCGCTGAGGTCCTGTGGTGTAGGTATATTCAGGATTTTGACTTAGTGACAGTGAAGGAATGGCGATATAGTTTCCAAGCCAGGATGGTGAGTGGCTTAGAGGGGAATTTCCAGGTGGTGATGTTCCCATATGTCTGCTGCCCTTGACCTTCCAGATGGATTTGGAAGGTGCTGTCGAAGGAGCCTAACATTGAACCATAGAGTACCTGCAGTGCAGAAGGAGGCCATTCGGGCCATTGAGTCTGCACCAACCCTCTGAAAGATCGCCTTGCCTAGGGCCACCCCGCCCACCCTATCTCTGTAACACCATAACCTGCACATCTTTGGATACTGAGGGGCAATTTAACATGGCCAATCTACTTAACCTGTACATCTTTGGACTGTGGGAGGAAACCGGAGCACCCGGAGGAAACCCACGCAGACACGGGGAGAAAGTACAAACTCCACACAGTCACCCGAGACCGGAATTAAACCCGGGTTCCTGGCGCTGAGAGGGGGCAGTGCTAACCACTGTGCCACCGTGCCATCCCATAACTTCAAACTTGACATAAAGTGCAAACCAAACCAGTTTATGTTGCTACATTAACTATTAAAATGAATATCTCCAAGGTTCATTACATCAAACATCTGTATTTACTATGGAGAAGGACGATGTAGGTATAGAAAGCCGGGATTGTGATATAACTGAACAGATTAGCATTGAGAGGGAGGTGATGTCAGTAGGCTTAAAGTAGACAAATCCCCAGGCCCAGGTCAGATGTATCCTAGGCTGCTGTGTGACACAAGCGAGGAGTTTTTAGGGGCTCTGATTGCTAATTTTCAAATCATCTCTGAATACAGGAGAGGTGCCGGAGGACAGCTCATGTGGTACCGTTATTCAAGAAGAGAATCAGGGCAAAACCAGGTCGGTGAGTCGAACATCAGTGGTCGGGAAATTATTGAAAAAAATTGAACGGCAGGTTTAATCTCCTCTTGGAGAAGCAAGGGTTAATCAAGGATAGTCAGCATGGCTTTGCCAAGGTGTGATCATGTCAAACAAATTTGATTGAATGTTTTGAGGAGGTGATTAGGTGTGTAGATGAGGGTAGTGTAGTTGATGTAGTTTACATGGACTTCAGTAAGGCTTTTTACAAGGTCCTGCATGGGAGACTGGTCAAGAAGGTAAGAGCCCATGGGATCCAGGGCAATTTGGCAAATTGGATCCAAAATTGGCTTAGTGGCAGGAGGCAGAGGGCAGTGGTTGAAGGTTGTTTTTGCGACTGGAAGCTTGTGTCCAGTGGTGTACTGTAGGGAGCGGTGCTGGGTCCCTTGCTCTTTGTAGTGTACATTAAGCATCCAGATATGAATTTGGGAGGTATGAGCGGTAAGTTTGCAAACAACACAAAAATTGGTGGTGTGGCAAAGAACAAGGACGAAATATAGATGGGCTGGTCAGTGTAGCAGAACAGTGGCAAATGGAATTTAACCGTGAAAAGTGTGAGGCAATGCATTTTGGGAGAACTAACAATGCAAATGAATACACAATGAACAGTAGGATGCTGGGAAGTATAACGAGTCAGAGAAATGTCCAAAGATGTCTGAAGGCAGCAGGAAAGGTAGATAAGGTGATTAAGAAAGCATATGGGATACTTACTTGCCTTAATTAGTAGTGGCATAGAAGATAAGAGCAGGTAAGTTATGATGGAGCTGTATAAAACATTCATTAGGGCACAGCTGGAGAGTACTGTGTGCAGTTCTGGTCACTGAACTATAGGAATGGTATGTTTGCACTAGAAAGGGTGCAGAGGAAATTCACCGGGATGTTGCCTGATCTGGACAGTTTCAGATATGAAGACAGGCTGAATAGGCTGGGGTTGTTTGCCTCAGAGCAGAGAAGGCTGAGTGGGGACCTGACTGAGGACAAAATTATGAGGGACATAGATAGGAAGAAACATTTCCCGTTAGAGGGGTCAATAACCATTGGGCATAGATTAAAGACAAGGGGCAAGAGATTTAGAGGGGGTTTGAGTAAAACCTTTTTCACCCAGCGGGTGGTGGGAATCTGGAACTCACGGCCTGAAAGGGTGGTAGAGGTGGGAACCCTCACAACACTTAAGAAGCATTTCGTTGAGCAATTGAAATGCCATAGCATACAAGGTTATGGATCAAGTACTGGAAAATGGGATTAGTATAGATAGATACTTGATGGCTGGTGTAGACATGGTGGGTCAAAGGGCCTCTTTCTATGCTGTAAAACCCTATGACTATAACATACAGCCTGGGGCAACACAGTGGCGCAGCGGTTAGCACTGCTGCCTCATGGTGCTGAGGACCCGGGTTTGATCTGAGCTCTGGGTCATGGTCTGTGTGGAGTTTGCACATTCTCCCTGTGTTTGTGTGGGTCTCACCCCCACAACCCAAAGGAAATGTGGATTGGCCATGCTGAATTGCCCCTTAATTGAAAAAAAAGGAATTGGGTACTCTAGGTGCATTTTAAAAAACCATGCAGCCTGGGAGATTTTACTCAGTTTCCAGTGTTAACGATCCCAGCTCATGTTATTAGTGGACAAATCAGATCCCAAGATGGAATCTGGCTTGATAGATCCTTTGCTTATTTAGACTTCACAGGACTGCCGATGAACTCTTAAGAAAAGAATAACATTTATTAAACAAGAATAGATGAAGTAGTCCTTTTCCCCCATTATATCTCTCTCAATATAGAACATACAGTGCAGAAGGAGGCCATTCGGCCCATCGAGTCTGCCCACTGAAGCCCTCACTTCCACCCTATCCCCGTAATCCAATAACCCCTCCCAACCTTTTTTGGTCACTAAGGGCAATTTATCATGGCCAATCCACCTAACATGCATGTCTTTGGACTGTGGGAGGAAACCGGAGGACCCGGAGAAAAACCCACGCAGACACGGGGAGAAGGTGCAGACTCCGCACAGACAGTGACCCAACGGGGAATCGAACCTGGGACCCTGGAGCTGTGAAGCCACAGTGCTATCCATTTGTGCTACCCACAAAAATGAAGGTTGTCCAGGATTCAAACCCAGAACCTCTTGCACCCAAAGCAAGAATCATACCCCCAGACCAACAAGCCACTGTGCACACCAACAAGCTGCTGCTAATAATAGCTTATTGTCAAACATAGGCTTCAATGAAGTTTCTGTGAAAAGCCCCTAGTAACCACATTCTGGCACCTGCTCAGGGAGGCTAGTATAGGAACCAAACCCACACTGGTGCCTTGTTCTACATTACAATCCACCTATTTAGGCCAGTGTGCTAAAGCAGCCCCTGTTGTACTCAAAGTTGCCACCCAGGTTGATAGGGTTGTTAAGAAGGTGTATGGTGTGTTAGCTTTCATTAACAGGGGGATTGAGTTTAAGAGCCACAAGGTTTTGCTGCACTTTTATAAAACCCTGGTTAGACCACACTTGGAATATTGTGTCCAGTTCTGATCGCCTCATTATAGGAAGGATGGGGATGCTTTGGAGAGGGTGCAGAGGAGATTTAACAAGATGCTGCCTGGACTGAAGGGCATGTCTTATGAAGAAAGGTTAAGCGAGCTAGGGCTTTTCTCACTGGAGCGAAGAAGGCAGTGGGGTGACTTGATAGAGGTGTATAAGGTGATGAGAGACATGGCTAGAGTGGAGAGGCAGAGACTTTAATCAGCTAGAAATGCGACTACCTGCGACTGCTCTGCACTGAGAGCTGCCTGCAGGGACACGGCCGATGTCCCTGACTTCTTCATGTGTGGGAAGTGTGTCCAGCTGCAGCGCCTGTTAGACCGCATGACGGCTCTGAAGCTGCGGATGGACTCACTTTGGAGCATCCGCGTTGCTGAGGAGGCCGTGGATAGCATGCTTAGTGAGTTGGTCAAACTGCAGATTAGGATTGGTGAGGGAGACAGGGAATGGGTGACCAAAAGGCAGAGAAAGAGCAGAAAGGCAGTGCAGGTGTCCCCTGTGGTCATCTCCCTCCAAAACAGGTATACCGTTTTGGATACTGTTGGGGGAGATGACTCACCAGGGGAAGGCAGTAGTAGCCAGGCTCATAGCATCGTGGCTGGCTCTGCTGCACAGGAAGGCAGGAAAAAGACTCGCAGGGTTATAGTCATAGGGGATTCAATCGTAAGAGGAGTAGACAGGCGTTTCTGTGGTCGAAAACGAGTATGTTGCCTCCCGGGTGCACGGGTCAGGGATGTCTCAGATCGGCTGCAGGACATACTGAAGGGGGAGGGTGAACAGCCAGTTGTCGTGGTGCATATAGGCACCAACGATATAGGTAAAAAAAGGATGAGGTCCTACAATCAGAATTTAGGGAGTTAGGAGATAAGTTAAAAAGTAGGACCTCAAAGGTAGTAATCTCAGGATTGCTACCAGTGCCACGAGACAGTCAGAATAGAAATTCAAGAATAGTCATAATGAATACGTGGCTTGAGAGATGGTGCAAGAGGGAGGGGTTCAGATTTTTGGGACATTGGAAGCGGTTCTGGGGGCGGTGGGACCATTACAAATCGGATGGTCTACACCTGGGCAGGACTGGAACCAATATCCTAAGGGGTGCTTTTACTAACACTGTTGGGGAGGTTTTAAACTAATGTGGCAGGGGGATGGGAACCAGATTAGGAAGTTGGCTCGTTGGTCTAGGGGTATGATTCTCGCTTTGGGTGCGAGAGGTCCCGGGTTCAAATCCTGGACGAGCCCTCTTTTAAGGGGCTGGTTTAGCACACTGGGCTAAATCGCTGGCTTTTGAAGCAAACCAAGGCAGGCCAGCAGCATGGTTCAATTCCCGTACCAGCCTCCCCGAACAGGCTCCGGAATGTGTCACAGTAACTTCATTGAAGCCTACTCGTGAGAATAAGCAATTTTCATTTTATTTCATTTCATTTCATTTCAAGTTAGAGATCAGTAAAGAGGCAGCAACTAAAGCCAGTAAGGTACTAGATAATAAACTCAATGTGACTAAGGGGAAGAGTAGACAGGGAAGAGATGATGAACGCAAAGGGACAGATGGTCTGAGGTGCATTTATTTTAATGCGAGAAGTGTAGCAGGTAAGGCAGATGAACTTAGGGCTTGGATTAGTACCTGGGAATATGATGTTATTGGTATTACTGAGACTCGGTTGAGGGAAGGTCAAGACTGGCAACTAAATATCCCAGTGTATAGATGCTTCAGGAAGGATAGAGAGGGAGGTAAAAGGGGTGGAGGAGTTGCATTACTGGTCAGAGATGATATCACAGCTGTGATTAAGGAGGCCACAATGGAGGATTCGAGCACTGAGGCAATATGGGTAGAGCTAAGAAATAGGAAGGGTGCAGTAACATTGTTGGGACTTTACTACAGGCCTCCGAAAAGTGAGCGTGAAGTAGAGGTACAAATATGTAGACAGATTATGGAAAAATGTAGGAGCAATAGGGTAGTCGTGATGGGAGATTTTAACTTCCCCAACATTGAATGGGACACATGGAGTGTTGGAGGCGTAGATGGAGCAGAATTTGTAAGGAGCATCCAGGAGAGTTTTTTTAGAGCAGTATGTAAATAGTCCAACTCAGGAAGGGGCCATACTGGACCTGGTATTGGGGAATGATCCCGGCCAGGTGGTTGAAGTTTCAGTCGGTGATTACTTTGGGAATAGCGATCACAATTCCTTAAATTTTAGAATACTCATGGACAAAGACGAGAGTGGTCCTAAAGGAAGAGTGCTAAATTGGGGAAAGGCCAAGTATAACAAAATTCGGGGAGCTACGGAATGTGGTTTGGGAGCAGCTGTTTAAGGGTAAATCCACATTTGAAATGTGGGAGTCTTTTAAGGAAAGGTTGATTAGAGTGCAGGACAGACATGTCCCTGTGAAAATGAGGGATAGAAATGGTAAGATTAGGGAACCATGGATGATGGGTGGAATTGTGAGACTAGCTAAAATGAAAAAGGAAGCATACATAAGATCTAGGCGACTTAAAACTGATGAAGCTTTGGAGGAATATCGGGAAAGTAGGACAAATCTCAAACGCGCAAAAAAGAGGGCTAAAAGGGGTCACGAAATATCTTTGGCTAACAGGGTTAAGGAAAATCCCAAAGCATTTTATTCGTATATAAGGAGCAAGAAGTTAACTAGAGAAAGGATTGGCCTACTCAAAGACAAAAGAGGGAATTTATGCGTAAAGTCAGAGGAAATGGGTGAGATTCTTAATGAGTACTTTGCATCGGTATTCACCAAGGAGAGGGCCATGACAGATGTTGAGGCTAGGGATGGATGTTTAAATACTCTAGGTCAATGGAAGAGTCCTGGGGAAAATTGATGTACAGATAGATCTGGGTGTTCAGGTCCATTGTACCCTGAAGGTGGCAACACAGGTCGATAGAGTGGTCAAGAAGGCATACAGCATGCTTGCCTTCATTGGATGGGGTATTGAGTACAAGAGTCGGCAGGTCATGTTACAGTTGTATAGGACTTTGGTAAGGCCACATTTGGAATACTGCAAGCAGTTCTGGTTGCCACATTACCAGAAGGCTGTGGATCCTTTAGAGAGGGTGCAGAGGAGGTTCACCAGGATGTTGCCTGGTATGGAGGGTGCTAGCAATGAAGAACGGTTGAGTAGATTAGAATTGTTTTCGTTGGAAAGATGGAGGTTGAGGGGGGACCTGATTGAGGTCTACAAAATTATAAGAGGAATGGACAGGGTGGATAGCAACAAGCTTTTTCCAAGAGTGGGGGTGTCAATTACAAGGGGTCACGATTTCACGGGTTATCTGGGAGAGAATGATGTAATCTGCAGAAGTTGTGCTTACTGAGAACATTAGAGTCTAAGATAAATGTTACTACCTATGTTATCTTTACAAACCTGTACATAGAACACAGAACAGTACAGCACAGTACAGTCCCTTCAGCCACTTATCCTAATCTAAGATCAACCTAACCTTCACCCCTTCAATTTACTACTGTCATGTGCCTGTCCAAGAGTCTCTTAAATGTCCCTATCCACCTCCGAGGTCTCGCTTCCAGCCTGGCTGACAACACCGGGGCCCGTACTCCTCCACAAACACGTGAGGAGCCATAAGTCCGACCCCCTGGTCGAGAGGGTCCAGCTCCTTCACGCCAGCCCCCAGTATGCCTACGTGGCGCACCACGGCGGCCGACAAGATGCAGTCTCCCTCCGGGGCCTGGCACCCGCAGGATCCACTATGACTATCACCTACCCCCCCCCCCCAACCTACACCGAACGGCGCCCCCGCCCCTACATGGCCTCCCCCTCACCCCCCCTCCCCCCCATACCCCCTTCCCCCATTGCCGACCTACAGGGATGAAACTCCAGAAGACACGCTCCAGGAGTCCACACCCGTGCCTGCATCGATGAGTTCAACAACTGTGCCTGCACCGACGAGTTCGACACTCGTGCCCGCAGCGAAACCAGAGCTCAGGCCATCACAGCGCACGATCGGGGCGCCGGACAGACTCAACCTGGGAGCCACTTCACCCCCGCTGGACTTCAATTTTTTAACAGGGGTGAATGTGGTGAATGTATTATGGCAGCCATTCACCACTGTTTTGCATTGTACAATGTTGTTGCCCTTGTGGGCTCCACCTATGGACCATTGTATTGTATTACACCGCATTGTATCATGTTGGCACCCTTGTGGGCTCCGCCCCTGGCTCCGCCCCCTTGAGGGGAGGTATATAGAGCTGCTGCCCTGCGAAGAACAAAGAACAAAGAAAATTACAGCACAGGAACAGGCCCATCGGCCCTCCCAGCCTGCGCTGATCCAGATACTTTATCTCAACCTGTCACCTATTTTCCAAGGTCTACTTCCCTCTGTTCCCCGCCCATTCATATATCTGTCTAGATGCATCTTAAACGATGCTATCGTACCCGCTTCTACCACCTTCGCTGGCAAAGCGTTCCGGCCACCCACCACCCTCTGCGTAAAAAACTTTCCACGCACATCTCCCTTAAACTTTCCCCCTCTCACCTTGAAATCGATTTAATCCTGATTTCAGTGCTGGCCTGCAGACTGCTAGCATTCATTCATTGGCCTCCCAGAGTAGACATCCCAGGATGTCTACTCTGGGAGGCTTTCTGGTGTCTGTTGTTGCTCCTCTGGCATTCCACTGCCCATCACTTCACTGGAATTAGCATTTAGAAAGATGCTAACGAAAGCTTTAGGGTGATTGTGGGTGAAATGTGTTTTTGTGGGGGTTACAAGGGGATTAATGTCAAGCTGCAAACAGGCGTTCTTCCCGGACAGGTCCGATTGAATGGCCTCTTGCCCAATCAGACCCCAGCCTGCTGGTGTGTGTGTGTGTGACTCCATCCCTGTTTTTTTATGAATGAAATGTTGCAATTTGCAGCCGGGCGCCCCCTGCCGGGCGCGCTGGAGAAGTGGCAGCTTCCACTGGACACGCTCTCATTGAGGAGGGCTGCAGCACTGAGGTTTTACCCAGTGCAGGGGGCACCCCAGGACGGGGCACCCCAGGACGGACCCCTCCTACCCCCCCCCCCCCCCCCCAACACCACCCCCACCAGACCCCACACCCGGCTGCATTTGTGACTGTTCAAATGCTTGGCTTTACTGATCTGCGGCTCTTGCTCTCTTCCCGTGTCACCAAGGTGCTGGAGGCGAATGACAGCTGAATAAACACTCGAGGGGAGCTGCACTGAGAGGCGGCGCCGGCTGCAAGGTCGGAAAAGAACAAAATAAACGAACTGTGAGATTTACGGGCTGGTAGCTGCCTTGATCTGAGTTAGTTCCGTGTTTCCCTCCCATCGGCTCGTTGGTCTAGGGGTATGATTCTCGCTTTGGGTGCGAGAGGTCCCGGGTTCAAATCCCGGACGAGCCCACTTTTTTTTAAAAAAAATTCCGACTGAAATTTTTGACGTTTTGTGATGCTCCTCTTCCTGGTAAGTTTTAAGTGTCCAAAAAGGTAAAACGGACGATTTAATAAGAAGTGGGCAGCCATCCTGTTAACCCCAAAAGTGGATTGTGCTGGAAAAATAGGGCTCGTCCGGGATTTGAACCCGGGACCTCTCGCACCCAAAGCGAGAATCATACCCCTAGACCAACGAGCCTCCATGAAATAAAGAGCCTTCATTTGTTTAGATGAAGTTAACTAAAACACATATTTTTAAAATTTAGTTTACGTTGCCAATTTTTCTTCCTTCTCCACCATGGGTTTAACGGCGCCTCTATTCAGATGTCCCATCGACTGATGGTCAGCGGAAGTCACCCGATACTTTCCCCCGTGATAAAAGTAGGGCTCGTCCGGGATTTGAACCCGGGACCTCTCGCACCCAAAGCGAGAATCATACCCCTAGACCAACGAGCCACTGTTATAAAAGTTGAGAAAGGTTACTTATTTCATATACATTACCCATTTCAGATTTGGGTTTCTGTCCAGTTTCAATCTCATACATTTCCCCACCTGCCTTTTCCTGACATCCACTCAGGATTTAATAGTACTGTAACTTAAATAGTAGGTAAACAGGTCAGTGTCAGCAGGAGGCCATTCAGCCCATCAACAGGGCATCGAGTGTCACCTCCTCACCCTTACCCACGCTCTTGAATTTTATTTCTCTTTGGATGGTTGTTCAATTCTCTTTTGCAGCCTCTATTGAATCTGCCTCCACCACACTCTTAGGCAGTGCATTCTTTATTCTACTCCGAATTCATCCGGGATTTGCTCAGGATTCACCTGAGGAAGGAGCAGTGCTCCGAAAGCTCGTGCATGAAACAAACATGTTGGACTTTAACCTGGTGTTGTAAGACCTCTTACTGTTCCTTATTCTAACTCATTGTGTAACGTCGTTTCCCCTCAGATCATCACTGCTTCTTTAACCTTGGTAAGAAGTCTTACAACACCAGGTTAAAGTCCAACAGGTTTGTTTCGAATCACTAGCTTTTGGAGCAAAGGAGCCTGAGGAAGGAGCAGTGCTCCGAAAGCTAGTGGTTCGAAACAAACCTGTTGGACTTTAACCTGGTGTTGGAAGACTTCTTACTAAGCACTAAGGATAGCACTATGGCTTCGCAGCGCCAGAGTCCCAGATTCGATTCCCTGCTGGGTCACTGTCTGTGCGGAGTTTACACATTCTCCCCATGTCCGCGTGGGTTTCCTTCGGGTGCTCCAGTTTCCTCCCACAGTCCAAAGACATGCAGGATAGCTGGATTGGCCATGATAAATTGCCCTTCATGACCAAAAAGGTTAGGAGGGGTTATTGGGTTACGGGGATAGGGTGGAAGTGAGGGCTTAAGTAGGTCGGTGCAGGCTTGATGGGCCGAATGGCATCCTTCTGCACTGTTTGTTCTATGTTCTTACTGTGCTCACCCCAGTCCAACGCTGGCATCTCCACATCTTTTACCTTAAATCGGCTTCCTCTGATCCCCAATCCTTCCATCAGCCTGAGCAATCTTTCACATTGCTGGGTAGATGCCGATGTTGTAGCTGTACTGGAACAGCATGGCGAGAGGGCGCGGCAAGTTCTGGAGCACAAGCCTTCAACACTATTGCTAGAATATTGTCAGGGCCCATAGCCTTTGCAGTATCCAGTGCCTTCAGCAGTTTCTTGATATCAAGAGGGGTGAATTGAATTGGCTGATGACTGGCATCTGTGATGCTGGGTTCCTCTGAAGGAGACCGAGATGGATCATCCACTTGGCACTACTGTCTAAAGATTATTGCGAATACTTCAGCCCTGTCTTTTGCAGTGATGTGCTAGGCTCCTCCATCATCGAGGATGGTGATATTTGTGCCTCCTCCAGTGAGTAGTTTAATTGTCCACCACATTCGCGGCTGGATGTGGCAGAACTGCAGAGCTTAGCTCTGTCTACCACTTGCTGCTTATGGTGTTTGGCACACAATTAATCCTGTGTTGTAGCTTCACCAGGTAGACACCTTGTTTTTAGGTGTGGCTGGTGCTGCACATGGCATACACTTCTGAAGGCTTGATTAAACCAGGGTTAATCACCTGGTTTGGTGGTAATGGTAGAGTGGGGGATATGCCGGGCCATGAGGTTAGATGGTAGCTGAGTACAATGATGCTGTTGCTAATGGCCCACAGCCCCTCATGGATGCCCAGCCTTGAGTTGCTGGATCTATTCTGAATCTATCCCATTCAGCACGATGCCACAGAAGACGATGGAGGGTATCTTCAATGTGAAGACGGGACTTCATCTCCACATTGATGGTGCTGTAGTCATTCATAGAATTTACAGTACAGAAGGAGGCCATTCGGCCCATCGAGTTTGCACCGGCTCCTGGAAAGAGTACCCTACCCAAGGTCAACACCTCCACCCTATCCCCATAACCCCACCCATCACTAAGGGCAATTTTGGTCACTAAGTGTAATTTATCATGGCCAATCCACCTAACCTGCACATCTTTGGACTGTGGGAGGAAACCGGAGCACCCGGAGGAAACCCACGCACACACGGGGAGGATGTGCAAACTCCGCACAGACAGTGACCCAGCCGGAATCGAACCTGGGACCCTGGAGCTGTGAAGCGATTGTGCTATCCATAATGCTACCGTGCTGCCCTAAAAGTGGGGCTCGTCCGGGATTTGAACCCGGGACCTCTCACACCCAAAGCAAGAATCATACCCCTAGACCAATGAGCCACTGTCAACACTGTTATGGACAGATGCATCTACAGCAGGCAGGTTGGTGATGATGAGGTTTTTCTCTGCTTATGTTGGTTCCCTCACCACCCAGTCTAGCAGCTATGTCCTTTAGGACTCGGCCAGCTCAGTCAGTAGTGGTGCTATCGAATCACACTTGGTGATGGTGCCCTTGCCACTCTGAGTGCTCCCTCCAAGAGTATTGATTTGTCAGCTGGCAGTAGATGGTATGTGATAATCAGCAGATTTCCTTGCCCATGTTTGACCTGAGGCCATGAGACTACATGGAATCCAGAGTCGATGTTGGAGGACTCCCAGAGCAACTCCCTCCCAACTGTATACCACTGTGCTGCCACCGGGACAAGATATACCCATGGTGGTGATAGTGGTGTCTGGGACATTATCTGTAAGTTATGATTTTGTGAATATGACCATGTCAGGTTGTTGCTTGACTAATCTGTGAGTCAGCTCTCCCAATTCTGGCAGAAGCCACCAGATGTCAGTAAGGAGGACTTTGCAGGATCAAGAGGCCTAGGTTTGTCCATGTTGTTCCTGGTGCCGAGGTCGATGCCAGGTTGTCCGTCAGGTTTCTTTCCTTTTTATTAGCTTTGTTGCAGTTTTATTACAACTGAGTAGTTTGCCAGATCATTTCAGAGGGCATTTATGAGTCAACCAAAATAGCTGTCACATGTAGGCCAGACCAGGTGAGGTCTGTTTCCCCTAAAGTTAAGGGAACCAGCTGGATTATTTTATAACAATGGTTTAATGATCATCATCAGACTTCCAGATATGGCAGGGGTTGAACCTGGGTCCCCAGAGTATTCCCCTGGATTACCAGTCCTGTCCAGTGACAATACCACTATGTCACCACCTCCCTTGTGTGACGAGAGCCATACGGCCCCAAAATATATATATATATATATATATATATATATATATTTTAATTTCCAATTAAGGGGCAATTTAGTACAGCTAATCCATCTACCCTGCAATGGACCCAAAATGTTAACTCTGTTTCTCTCTGCACCTATGCTGCCAGACCAGCAAAGGGCCTTTTCTGTGCTGTAGACCTCTATGACCTATGTTTTCTAGTTTTGTCTGTTTTATTTCAGATTTCCAGCATCCAAAGTATTTTGATTTTATATTACGTCTCATTACTAGCTGTTATTAAGATTCTGATTGGAGTGACTGGGTTATGTATTGCATAGGAGAGTGGGTGAGTTCTTAGGGAGACTGATTTTTTTTTGGGGGGGCACCATAGCTTACTTGGTTGAACAGCTGGTTTGTGATGCAGAGTGAGGCCAACAGTGTGGGTTCAATTCCTGAGGTTAGTCATGAAGGCCCTGCCCTCTCAACTTTGCCCCTTGGCTGAGGTGTGGTGACCTGCAGGTTAAATCACCACCACCAGTCAGTTCTCCCCCTCAAAGGGGAAATGGTCATCTGGGACTATGGTGAATCAAAATACATTTTCCCTATTACAATCAAATATAACTAGATCATTGTTTACCTCACGCTTTGGAAAATATTACAATAATATTGCAACGCTGTGCTAGACTGCCTATTTAATACATATTTCACACTGAAGAAGTGCAGGAATCAAGTTGACATTTATTGAAAATTCATTACCGGACCAGTTAATCATCAGTACACTACTGAGGATTTAACGTCATGAATGATAAAACTTACACTTGCTTCATTTTTAACTCATAAATTAGCAAGAGGATGTCTGATTTGGGGGACATGCATGGGGTTCAGTGAATGATGTTTACCATTAGGATTCTGATTTGACTGCTTATAGTTTGGGCTGCAGAATATGTCCGACTGATGATTGGGGCAGGTAATCAGGGTTGTTTTTATATGGAACTGGGCTTACCAAAGGATGTTCAATCACAGCAAGATAAAGGTAACTCAAAGCAAAGGGAGGAGACTTGGTGGGTCTTGGATTCTGCTGCTTCTTTGCACTTTACATTTAATAATAATAATCACTTATTGTCACACGTAGGCTTCAATGAAGTTACTGTGAAAAGCCCCTGGTCGCCACATTCCGACACCTGTTCAGGGAGGCCGATACGAGAATTAAACCCGCGCTGCTGGCCTTGTTCTGCAGTACAAGCTAGGTGTTTAGCCCACTGTGCTAAACCAGCCCAATTTCACACCATAGTCAGTGTCAATAGGGTAAAATTATTGTATTTTTTTGAAAATTCATTTCCACCAGCGCTTTCTCATTTCTCCTGTCAATTCCCACCCCCTCCAAACTTTTTTCTTTCATTCTCTTTTATAGATACCGATTCATGGGGTGCTGCGTTATGTCTCGAAGTGCTTCCGTAGCCCTCGGTTACCTTCTCCATGTCGAGATGGTTCACCTATAAATCCAGATCATAGGTTTTAGTAAGCTATTCAACAAGAAGGTGCACTGAGGCGGAAACTGATTCTGCCCTCATCCACTAACTGGGAGGAAGGGCCATCACTCTTGAACTTAAACCGATCCTACAGACTGTCCATTTTCCAGTTAATGTCCCAAAGACGAGTGGATTGCATGACATATGGCAGAGCGCAATCACACAGGGGCACATGATCAGATAGTTCCCCTTTGTACTAACAAATTAAATTGCGGAATGGTCACCCCATACAAAACAGAAGTGGAAACAAATGTAAAAACAACATCCACTAATCCTGGAAGGCACCAGGTGCGTTAGGTGGCACCCACTGAATTGAAGGAGAAAACCTCTTGTGGGTATTGGCGTCACTAGCCAGGGACATTCAACTCAAATGGGCACCGTTGCCACTACTAAGCTGAACAAACAGCGAACACTGGAGAAGGAACCTGGGATTGTCCCGATTGCCTAAAGTCCCAGAACACCATATAGATTGCTTACCCAAAAGGGCACTGGCAAAATAGCTGGAATCTTTGCAACTGTTGTGATGCCCTGAGGTTTGTAAAAAGGCATCGTACCTACTGCCCCTCTCGGCTGCACAAATCTCAAGTGATTTTCTTTATTCTGTAAAAAGATTTCTTTTGCTCAAAAAGGTTTTTTTAACATCAGAAATTGGCAGTATTTTAATACTTCTTCACAAAGCATCACATGGCCCAGAGGGAAATACAGAAAGATTTGAAATGAGATTACAAGCCCCAACTCGGGGCAGGTTGGATTGGGAGCGGAGGGGCAGAGAAGGGGTGCTGAGGGAGAGGGAAAAAGACAGACTTTGGGCACTAGAGATACCCCCACGTACATTGAGAAAATGTCATTGGGGTGGGGATGTAAGTGAAGAGAAATCTTTCGGAAAAGCTATAAAGTGTCAGTTGTTAATGTCACATTTGGAAGGACTGGCAATGGCACAGCTGTCCAGGAATGCTACACTCTATCGGAACACACAGCAGTAACACATTACTCTCACATACAGTACAAACCCAAACTAGCAAAAAACACAACATCCAGATTTCGGAAAGACAGACTTCCATCTTTTGCACACAAGATTAGCAAGTCCCAACAGAGACAACCTGCCGCAGTGGAATGTCACCAGTTGAAAACGGGCAGGTTTCAATATTGCTCCTTTTGTCAGTTCAGCTCGGGAAAGACGAACATTAAGCCAATTTTTCAGAAGTAACAGCGTCCAGCGTACTTGCACAGTCGGGTTTAACTGTCCAACAACTTTAAGATACTCTCCCTCTCCTTCAGTGCCTTCCACGCTTGATCCTTCTCTTTTTTTGTAGGTGTGCGTTTCTTCTGGCGAGCTGCCATGATCTTTCGGAAAGCATCCATGACTTCATTGTCCGCTATTCTCACTCGCTGTCGTAACTCCTGTTTTTTCAACTCCTCTTTGGCAAGTCTGAATTTAAAACAAAATAGTGGTCAGTCAGTAGGATTAGGAAGGAGGCCGAGGACACTTGGATCAATTCTCGCCCATTGCTTCCCTCAACACATGGGCTGAACTTTTTTCTGGGGGAAGGGGCGTTTGGGGAGGCACTTAACAGACTCAGCAAAGCGACTTGAAAATAATCTATTTTCCAAACAGGAGTTTCTCCATATTGTTCAAATAGAAACATCATCGCATCAATTAATCTAACAATTCAAATGAAACAAATGAAGGCATAAATGTCATGTCAGACAAAAAGCTCCAAAGCCTGAACACTGGTGATGTGTGACTAGTCCATCAATAACCTCCCGACTATTCCCTTGTAATACCCCAGGAAGCATTTAGTAGCACAAGCCCAATTAGTCACTTTTCACTATTTCAAGAGTGGGGCTGCCTTGCTCCAAAAGGAACAGCTGATCTTCTAGGTTTTCACTTGACCAAAGGCACGAACTTTCAAAAGGAATGGTCCGATTCAAGCAAATCCCCCAAGGATTCAACAGGAAATCCCATTGACAGCAGCGGGTCCAGATGATCCCGCCTCCGGCCAACAACAACGGCCTCATCCTGCCACCGAGGAAACATACCACAAGGGGCGTGGAAAATACCCCCAGGTGTTTCAGATTCCTATGAAACCCCAAATCAGCCGAAACGTTAATTCACTTTCTCTTTCTGCTGCCTGACCTGAGTATTTCCAGCATTTCTTGTTTTAATCAAGGAATACTCAACTACGTGTGTGATGGAGGCAGAGCTTTAGACACGCATCAGATAATACACGGGTTTATAGGGCATGGAAACAGGCCATTCAGCCTTCCAGTCCATGCTAGCATTTATGTTCCGCTCGAGCATCCTCTCAACTGTCCTTATCTGGATCTATCATAACTCTCTATTCCCAACTCCCTTATTGGCAAAAGAAAACACTTTTTATTTTAGATAGAGAGGCTAAAGATTGGCTTTAGATTAGCAGCATCTAAGCCTTTCTTTATCTCTGCAGCAAATTAATGTGCAATATGTGAAACTCTCGCAATGCAACCACGTTTCAAAAGGAGTTATCTTGTAGTCAGTTTCTCTTAGTGATTCAGAAGTTAATTGTGTCATGAAATTTCTTTGATGTCCAGAAGAGTTCCTTTGGGAGGTGGGAATTAACAGAGTGGGGGGAAAGATGACAAAATTCATTATCTTTAATGTCGAGTATCAAGTTATCGATGTCAAAGTGCCAAAAGTAAATGAAGCAGCAGGCAATTCCTTACATAACAGTCACTAGAAAAGGCTTGCTCTTAATGCCAGACCATTAGAAAGGATACGCTTGAACTTCAAATGAGCTTGCTTGAAACTTAATTCACAACTGTACAACATGCAGGCGACAGGAATGAATTCTAGGTGCCCCAGTCCCTGCTTCGCACAGGGTTTTCCTACGCAAGGTAGCCTGAAGGGAGTTGTAGAAACTTGGAAAGATTGGCAGCTTGGAAAGAGGCCATTCAGCCCATCATGTCTGTGCTGGTCAAAAAGAGCCAACCAGGCTAATCCCACATTCCAGCTCCATGTCACTGGAGTAATTTCTCATGTAAACGTTTCAAAAGAGATCATCAAGAAATTACAATAAGAAATCTCAGTATTTCTGAGAAAGGAGACATGCTGTTAAAGCTTTTCATCTTGCACTCATCAGGACAGATTTACAGATGTCTCTTTTAAACAGAGAAACATAGAAAATAGGAGCTTGAGGAGGCCATTCAGCCCCTCGAGCCTGCTGCGTCATTCATTATGATCATGGCTCATCATCCAACTCAATGGCCTAATCCCACCTTCCCCCATATCCTTCCTATTCACCCCAAGTGCCATATCTTTTTTTTTATAAATTTAGTGTATCCAATTAATTTTTTTTCCAATTAAGGGGCAATTTAGCATGGCCAATCCACCTACCCTACACATCTTTGGGTTGTGGGGGTGAAACCCACGCAAACACGGGGAGAATGTGCAAACTCAACACGGACAGTGACCCAGAAGCGAACCGGGGACATCGGAGCCGTGAAGCAACAGGGCTAACCCACTGCGCCACCGTGCTGCCACCAAGTGCCATATCTAACTGCTTCTTGAAAACAAACAATATTTTGGCCTCAACGACTTTCTGTGGTTGCGAATTCCACAGACTTGCCACTCTCTGGGTAAAGAAATGTCTCCTCACCTCTGTTCTAAATGATCTACCCATTATCCTCAGACTATGACCCCTCGATCCCTGTGGTACTCCACTAGTCGCTGCCTGCCATTTGGAAAAAGACCCGTTAATTCTTACTCTTTGATTCCTCTCTGCCAACCAATTTTCGTCCATCTCAATACACCACCACTAATCCCATGTGTTTAAATTTTACACGCTAATCTCTTACATGAGACTTTGTCAAAAGCCTTCTGAAAGTCCAAATAAACCACATCCACTGGCTCCCCCTCATCGACTCTACGAGCTACATACTCAAAGAATTCCAGTAGATTTCTCAAGCATGATTTCCCCTTCATAAATCTCTGTTGACTCTGTCCGATCCTGCCACTGTTTTCTAAGGGCTCTGCTATAAAATCTTTGATAATGGATTCTGGAAGTTTTCCTATTACCGCTGTCAGGCTGACTGGTCTATAATTCCCCATTGTCTCCCTACCCCCCCCCCCCCCCCCCCCCCACCCACTTTTTTTTGTATTTCTCAGATGTACTCAAGTTCTGTGCTACCAAGTGAAAAATAAACCGGTTAAGAATTTAGGTTTATTTACTCATTTGCATCAGTTTACGTGGAATCAAATGTTTACTTCTAGCTTCTTCCTGCATTATTCTTCTGGGCAACTATATTACTGGTAAATAAATCTGGTTTTTAGTTTAAGCTTAAATGCAAACTCAAATGTGAAATGTAGCACCTTTTGGGAGTGAATGGTCCACCTGCGCTCATTATCCCATTCATACAATAGGCTGCAACCTTAGTATACTTTTCAGTCTCAAATTGAGCTTCTAACCAAACATCATTTCCACTGCAGGTTACCCACTTCCTCTTCTGTAATAGTGCTTGCTATCACACTTCCCTCAGTCCAACTGTTGCTGACATGTTAATCTGTGCCCTTGTCACCTCCATACTCAACAACTGCAATACTGCCCTGGCCAGCGTCCAAAATTTCAGCTCACCTGAATGCTTATGCTGGAATTCTATCTCTGATTTAAGTCCCTCTCAACCATCACTCCTATCCTCGCTAACCTACATTGTTTCCTGGTCCTCTAATTGTGGGCTCTCACCTTAATGTGCAAATCACTCCATGGCTCATCTCCTTCCCATCTCTGGAAGCTCCCCCAGCACAACAAAAGCTGCAAACTCTCCATTCTGGTGTGCTCCCCCTTACTACCGCTGGCAGTTGTATCTTCAACCACTCAGAACCCATGTCTTCAAATTATTTCCTTAAACCTCTCCATCACTCAACCTTCTTCTCCTCTTAAAATCAATCTTTTTGACAAAGTTTTGTTAACTCCTACTGTACCCTACTTTGCCCTGGAGTCCAGGTTTCCCCCTGTGTCTCCACGCATGATGTTTCTCCATGTTAAAGGCACAACATGAAAGCAAGTTAGTGAAGCTGCAATAGCTCTCAGCTAACAGGAAATCAGCTTCTTATGGAACCAAATTTGTTGTCATTCCTGGAACAGGTTCACCCAAAAATGAAGATCTGAATAAAGGATTTGCCACATTAGATTGGATAAAAAGCCCATTCTTTAAATCTGATTTCTTATTCCAACTCATCCCAAACCATTGACCGGTTCTTTTCCCATACCTGAGAAGTTCCTGCTTCTTTGCTCGATTGTGTGTACTGATGGCTTTCAATTCAGCCTGACGTTTGCGCAGTTCTGCCAGAACTTCATCTTCAGAGTCTTCAGTGGGTCGGTCCTCAGAATCTAGCAGACCCTGAGCAATTAGTTCTTCCTTAATTCGTGCTTCTAGAGACTTTGTGTGAGGTACACTATAACAGAATAGATTGAATATTTTAAATACACCACCACCTGGAAGTTCCCCTCAATCCATTCAACTTCCTGACTTGGAAATATATCGCTGTTCCTTCTCTGTCGCTGGGTCAAAATCCTGGAACTCTCTCCATAACAGCACTGTGGGTGTACCTACACCACATGGACTGTAGCAGTTCAAGAAGGCAGCTCACCCCCACTTTCCCAAGAGCAATTGGGGATGGGCAATGAATGCTGGCCTGGCCAGCAAATCCCACATGAATGGATAAGAAATAAAATAAAATGCATTACACATCAGCCAATAGATCAACAGGACAAGTAACTAATGCAGGTAATGGACAAAACAACTGCACCCCCAGGAGAAATCATGGGCCAGATCTTCCAGATCATCATGACCAGACATATGACACACAGGCTTACATGTGAATTGCCTGGGAATTCTTAAGCAATTCCCCTGCTCCCTGGGACTTCCTTAAAATGTCTCAGACTCCAAGCTGGAATTGTAAACTTCAGACAGTTCCATGGAATGTACCTGGATAGTTAACCAGACAGATGAAAACCTAGTCCAGCACCTGGATAATCACACAATCGATGCTCCCCGATCCGCAACAACCTCCCTGACTTCCCCCCTGACTTCCCCAGACCATCCAACTAGCCCCAAACCCAACTACAGAAAATAATTTTTAAAAACACACCAACGGCAGGCAGTAAATTCAGGAGAGATTCCTGGTCAGCCATGTGACAGAAAGCAATTAGAGCCTCTGCCATCGCGATCTATAGCTCGAGGCTACAACACACTTGTAAAGTATATGGTACCGCAGCAACTTGGACTCGGTGGGCAGCTCGTTGGCTCAGTTGCCTGGACGGCCAATGTGTATCAGATTGGTGCCAACAGCAGGTGGCTCAATCCTTGTTCGGGCTGGGGCTGATTTGGGACCTGTTTCCTTGCCGTACCTGTTGGAGATCGTGGCACTGTGGGTTGGACCTGCCTTTGGGCAGAGAACTAGAGAAGAAGAAAGTTCCTCTGAAAGCAAGTGAAATGATCTGTTGCAAATAGGCAAAAAAAATCTTTCTCCCAGGCTGTTCATTAGGCTACAGAAGTTTCAGTTAAACGGTGACTAGCTTTCCATTATGAATTGTTGTAGAACATAGAACATAGAAAAATACAGCACAGAACAGGCCCTTCGGCCCACGATGTTGTGCCGAACCTTTGTCCTAGATTAATCATAGATTATCATAGAATTTACAGTGCAGAAGGAGGCCATTCGGCCCATCGGGTCTGCACCGGCTCTTGGAAAGAGCACCCTACCCAAGGTCAACACCTCCACCCTATCCCCATAACCCAGTAACTACACCCAACACTAAGGGCAATTTATCATGGCCAATCCACCTAACCCGCACATCTTTGGACTGTGGGAGGAAACCGGAGCACCCGGAGGAAACCCACGCACACACGGGGAGATGTGCAGACTCCGCACAGACAGTGACCCAAGCCGGAATCGAACCTGGGACCCTGGAGCTGTGAAGCAATTGTGCTATCCACAATGCTACTGTGCTGCCCTTAAGAACAAATTAATCTACACTCCATTATTCTACCGTAATCCATGTACCTATCCAATAGCCGATTGATGTTTCCGACTCAACTACTTCCACAGGCAGTACATTCTATGCCCCTACTCTCTGGGTAAAGAACCGGGGCGAAATTCCCCCACCCTCAGCAGGGTCGGAGAATCGCCCGGGGCCGCCGAAAATCCCGCCCCCGCCATGTCCAAATTCTCCCACCCGCAAAAAGTCAACGTGCCACCGCCTACCTCGGAGAATGGCAGGGGCCGGCGGGAGGCTACGGGTTTCTGTGCTGCCTTTATTCTCCGGCCCGGATGGGCCGAAGTCCCACCGCTGCGGTTTGAACCACCGCTGTGCCGCCGGGATCGACGGCGCGAGCGGGCCCCTGGGGGCCGGGTAGGGGGGGGGGGGGGATCGGACCCCGAGGTTGTGCCCCCACGGTGGCCTGGCCCGCGATCGGGGCCCACCGATCGGCGGGTGGGCCAGTGCCGTGGGGGCACTCTTTTCTTCAGCCGCCGCCGCCACGGCCTCCACCATGGCGGAGGCAGAAGAGAATCCCCCAGCGCGCATGCGCCAGTGGTGACGTCAGCGGCAACTGACGCACCGGCGCATGCGCGAACTGGCAAAGGCATTTCGGCCAGACCCGCCGCCGAGCGTCAAAGGCCGTTGTTGCCCGTTTTGGCGCAAGTCAGTGTGGTGCAAACCGCTCCGGCGCGGGCCTAGCCCCTCAATGTGAGGGCTTGGCCCCCAAAAGGTGCAGAGAATTATTCCGCACCTTTGGGGAGGCCCGACGCCTGAGTGGTTGGCGCCACTCCGCTACGCCGGGACCCCCCGCCCCGCCGGGTAGGGGAGAATTTCATCCCCTACCTCTGACTTCCACTTCCTATATCTTCCACCATTCACCTTAAATTTATGTCCCCTTGTAATGGTTTGTTCCACCCGGGGGAAAAGTCTCTGACTGTCTACTCTATGTATTCCCCTGATCATCTTATAAACCTCTATCAAGTCTCCCCTCATCCTTCTCCATTCTAATGAGAAAAGGCCTAGCACCCTCAACCTTTCCTCGTATGACCTTCTCTCCATTTCAGGCAACATCCTGGTCCTGGTAAATCTCCTTTGCAACTTTTCCAAAGCTTCCACATCCTTCTTAAAATGAGACGACGAGAACTGCACAGTACTCCATATGTGGCCTTACCAAGGTTTTGTACAGCTGCATCATCACCTCACGGCTCTTAATTCAATCCCTCTGCTAATGAACGCTAGCACACCATAGGCCTTCTTCACAGCTCTATCTACTCGAGTGTCAACTTTCAAAGATCTATGAACATAGACCCCAAGATCTCACTGCTCCTCCACATTGCCAAGAACCCTACCGTTAACCCTGCATTCTACATTCATATTTGTCCTTCCAAAATGGACAACCTCACAACTTTCAGGGTTAAACTCCATCTGCCATTTCTCAGCCCAGCTCTGCATCCTATCTATGTCTCTTTGCAGCCGACAACAGCCCTCCTCACTATCCACAACTCCACCAATCTTCGTATCGTCTGCAAATTTACTGACCCACCCTTCAACTCCCTCATCCAAGTCATTAATGAAAATCACAAACAGCAGAGAACCCAGAACTGATCCCTGCGGTACGCCACTGGTAACTGGGCTCCAGGCTGAATATTTGCCATCCACCACCACTCTCTGTCTTCTATTGGTTAGCCAGTTCGTTATCCAACTGGCCAAATTTCCCACTATCCCATGCCTCCTTACTTTCTGCATAAGCCTACCATGGGGAACCTTATAAAATGCCTTACTAAAATCCATGTACACTACATCCATTGGTTTACCTTCATCCACGTGCTTGGTCACCTCCTCAAAGAATTCAATAAGACTTGTAAGGCAAGACCTACCCCTCACAAATCCGTGCTGACTATCCCTAATCAAGCAGTGTCTTTCCAGATGCTCAGAAATCCTATCCCTCAGTACCCTTTCCATTACTTTGCCTACCACCGAAGTAAAACTAACTGGCCTGTAATTCCCAGGGTTATCCCTATTCCCTTTTTTGAACAGGGGCACGACATTCGCCACTCTCCAATTCCCTGGTACCACCCCTGTTGACAGTGAGGACGAAAAGATCATTGCAAACGGCTCTGCAATTTCATCTCTTCCTTCTCTTGTTATCCATGATGATACATAACCGGCCGTGATTGATGCTTCATGCAAGAGAGAAAAAATCTTCACTCATTGCCCTGCCCCCCCCCCCCCCCCCCCCCCCAACTCATTCCTTCCCTCCCTCCCTCGCTCCCCTCCCCCCCCCCCACCACACACCAGGTTATGTTTTCTCCCGGGGCATGAGAAAACAAGAATGCAAAAGAACTTAGCAGCACACTGTGCAGTGTGTAGATATTTTGAAATCTCTCTCGCTTGTGGTTAGTGCAACACTATGGCCCAGAGAGCTCACCTGAATGCCTTATTCTGACTTCGAGGGGAGGTGCTTGCTCCATCAGTTCCACATCTTCCCAGTCATCTCCGGTATGGGAGAATCTTCCATTGGTGAAATTATGTTCTCCTGGGAAAGGAGAGAAAAAATGCAAAATCTCATGAATGAAGGAGGTACCAGGCATTAGGTTAGTCCTTAATGAAGGCAGAAGTCCTTTAAACTTAGTGAAAAAGTGTGGAAATAAACCTTCTTTTGTACAAAGTTTGAGGAATCACTAATTAAGAATGGGATGGGAGTGCCACGGTGGCGCAATGGTTAGCACTGCTGCCTCACAAATACGAGGACCTGGTTCAATTGCTACTTAATTGGAAAAAAAAAGAATGGGATGGGTGGCATGGGCATCAGAGTGTCACTGCGGTCTCATTTCTTCAATTACACAGCTGCTTAAAACATCAGGAAACAGATTTTTAAAGGTTCTAGCTTTTAAACCCCAACCTGTTAATGCTTTTTTTATAAGTTTAGAGTACCAAATTATTTTTTTTCCCAATTAAGGGGCAATTCAGCTTGGCCAATCCACCTAATCTGCACATCTTTGGGATGTGGGGCAGAAACGGGGCGAACGTGCAAACTGCACACGAACAGCGGCCCAGGGCCAGGATTCGAATCCAGGTCCTCAGCGCCATAGTCCCAGTGCTAACCACTGCGCAGCATGTCGCCCCTCCCAAACCTGTTAATATAAGATAGGTTTTTGGGGATGTGGACCTGGATTGTGTTTCTCGCATTCACTTTTAATATATAGATTTTTAAAATTATTGCAGTGCTTCTGATGACCTTGTTCCTGAGATTGCACTGCATCCCTGCCATGTCTCACACATTGCAGAGTTACCATCAGACAGAAAATGGTTTTACTTTAGAATTCCTAATTGGTCAATCTGTCCCACAGGGTGGTCTTGTGACAGCTCTCCCACCTCACTGAACTAGCAATCTAGTCAAGACCAATGAGGCAAAAGTATCGCCCCCAATCCCAACCTTGAGCTGTCCCTGTGATTCAGTAGGTAAATGCATCGTGTAGCGTGGTACAAAATTAAAGTTCAATTATAAATGGGACAGGATGGACCTTTGTCCTGGATGTGATTTGACTGAACTTCTGTAAATATTTTCTCCTTCAACAGTAAAGATTATTCAGATTTGGGCCACATTGGTTTGAGTCTCACCTCCACCAAAGCCTGGAGCAATCGCTGTGTGAGGGGTCCAAAAGGAGATCCATCTTCAGGCTGATCGTGCTGCTCCTTCTTCAACAAAGCATCCACGTCTAACAGGAAAACAGCAAATTAAAACATGCACAGTTACAACAAAAATGTGCATTTGTATAGTACCTATAAAGGCAAGAAATGGCGCACAGCCTTTCACAAAGAGAAGTAAATGAATACAGAGTTGGACAGAGAGAGGGTTGCCAAATATTTGTCCAGTTGGGGAAAGTTATTAAATGGTGTAGCAAGAGCTTGTGAGAGAAATCCAATGAGAGGCTCCATCAACAATTCCCGGGCCAAAAAAGTTCAAGTACATGAGTACGGGTCAAGAGAACAGCCCATTCAAG